>NC_083573.1:23531590-23847590 GCF_027579695.1 Neoarius graeffei
TTGTTCGAGGCCTGGTCCTTCATAAAAAAAAACAGTAGAAAACTCCAGCCCTTGTGTGTCAGCCTCACCTTAGCCGCCCACTTTATTAGGAACACTTCTGTTCGTACATACAAACTACAAACACTCTTCTTAGAGTTTAGAGTTTATTTTATTTTTAAAAGGGACAGTGCACAAATTAAACATTATCCTTGTGTTAAGGACAGATGTCTGTCCCAGGTTATAGCAGTACATGCTAATTTCCGCCTGTAGTCACTTTGGTCATACTCTTGAATAGGTCTTCTTCATGATGGCTGCTGTCTCGAGCACACACACGATCATTGCATTGAAACATCATTGCGGGTCACACATTCACGGCCAGCGAACATGCGTGAGCGAATTGCTTCGCGCACTGCATCCTCTCACAATTTCCCCCGGGGAATTGTCCGGTCTAGTGTTATATTTGTTACTCTTCCTACACAAATTTTGATTTCGAGTAACACAATAACCGTACGTCGCACACAGACAAACAATGTATCAAAACGTGCGGCTCGATCGGACTCGCTATGCTATTACTTTTCTCTATAGATTGCGATTTTTTCGCGACGTAGTCGCGAAAAAATCGTCCAAGAAAACCCCATTCATTTCTATGGAATTAATTGAAAAAAATGCACTTTTTCAACGTTTTTCAAACGTCCGCTGCTCTGGCATGCTTTCACCTAGAGACGTGATTCAAAGTCTAAAACGTAGGAAAACTTCTCCTCTGTGGATCTGGCATTCAACTTTTCTGCTAGGTTCTACACTTTCGGATCAGTCCCGGGTCAAACGCCATGTGGTTTCTGGGAGAAAATCCGGCTTTTGAATGGGTGTCTATTGCGTTACACACCAGTGGACCTCGTTAAGGTCAGAGTGGAGAGAGGTTCAAAAAAAAGGTCAAACTTTCTCGCTTAAACTCTGTTTTCAGCCACAAATTTCACTCTACAGACATGATTTTCTCAAAAGTAGTAGGAAAACTTGTCCTGATTCACACAATGTGTCTACCTAAACGATATTATTTACGGTTTTTGAATGACAAGCCTCAAAGTGAGGAGAGCACAGGTGAGCGGCCTCATGGACTCCCATTATAAACGTTGCTGAAAAGTCACTCGTTTTTAACTCCCTGTAGCGTCCTCATTTTTAACAAGACAGACAAAAAAATTACATCAGTCTATTCAGGAGACCCTTCTAGCGCTCAGTGTGAAAGAATTTTGTGAATAGCTGCTTCCGTTGTCGAGTTATTTGTCATTGTTCGAGGCCTGGTCCTTCATAAAAAAACAGTAGAAAACTCCAGCCCTTATGTGTCTTAGCCTCACCTTAGCCGCCCACTTTATTAGGAACACTTCTGTTCGTACATACAAACTACAAACACTCTTCTTAGAGTTTAGAGTTTATTTTATTTTTAAAAGGGACAGTGCACAAATTAAACATTATCCTTGTGTTAAGGACAGATGTCTGTCCCAGGTTATAGCAGTACATGCTAATTTCCGCCTGTAGTCACTTTGGTCATACTCTTGAATAGGTCTTCTTCATGATGGCTGCTGTCTCGAGCACACACACGATCATTGCATTGAAACATCATTGCGGGTCACACGTTCACGGCCAGCAAACATGCGTGAGCGAATTGCTTCGCGCACTGCATCCTCTCACAATTTCCCCCGGGGAATTGTCCGGTCTAGTTATTATTATTATACTTATTATTCCTACGCAAATTTTGATTTCGAATAACTCAATAACCGTACGTCACACACAGACAAACAATATATCAAAACGTGCGGCTCGATCGGACTCGCTATGCTATTACTTTTCTCTATAGATTGCGATTTTTTCGCGACGTAGTCGCGAAAAAATCGCCCCAAAAAACCCCATTCATTTCTATGGAATTAATTGAAAAAAAAGCACTTTTTCAACATTTTTCAAACATCTGCTGCTCTGGCATGCTTTCACCTAGAGACATGATTCAAACTCTAAAACGTAGGAAAACTTCTCCTCTGTGGATCTGGCATTCAACTTTTCTGCTAGGTTTTACACTTTCGGATCAGGCCCGGTTCAAACGCCATGTGGTTTCTGGGAGAAAATCCGGCTTTTGAATGGGTGTCTATTGCGTTACACACCAGTGAGGGTCGTTAATCTTAGAGTGTAGGCGGCTTCAAAAAAAAGCTCAAACTTTCTCGCTTAAACCGTGTTTTCAGCCACAAATTTCACTCTACAGACATGATTTTCTCAAAAGTAGTAGGAAAACTTGTCCTGATTCACACAATGTGTCTACCTAAACGATAGGATTTACGGTTTTTGAATGACAAGCCTCAAAGTGAGGAGAGCACAGGTGAGCGGCCTCATTGACTCCCAGTATAAACGTTGCTGAAAAGTCACTCGTTTTTAACTCCCTGTAGCGTCCTCATTTTTAACAATACAAACAAAAAAATACATCATTTTATTCAGGAGACCCTTCTAGCGCTCACTGTGAAAGAATTTTGTGAATAGCTGCTTCCGTTGTCGAGTTATTTGTCATTGTTCGAGGTCTGGTCTGTAGTAAAACACAGCCCAAAATTCAAGACCTTGTGTGTTTTAGCTCATTGACATGCATTATAAACGGGATAGAAAAGTCACTCGTTTTTAAATCGCTCTAGTGTCGTTATTTTTAAGAGTACAAACAAAAAAATACATAATTTTATTCAGGAGACCCTTCTAGCGCTCACTGTGAAAGAATTTTGTGAATAGCTGCTTCCGTTGTCGAGTTATTTGTCATTGTTCGAGGTCTGGTCTGTAGTAAAACACAGCACAATATTCAAGACCTTGTGTTTCTTAGCTCATTGACTCACATTATAAACGTGAGTGAAAAGTCACTCGTTTTTAAATCGCTCTAGTGTCGTTATTTTTAAGAGTACAAACAAAAAAATACATCATTTTATTCAGGAGACCCTTCTAGCGCTCAGTGTGAAAGAATTTTGTGAATAGCTGCTTCCGTTGTCGAGTTATTTGTCATTGTTCGAGGTCTGGTCCGTAGTAAAACACAGCACAATATTCAAGACCTTGTGTGTCTTAGGTCATTGACACACATTATAAACATGAGTGAAAAGTCACTCGTTTTTAAATCGCTCTAGTGTCGTTATTTTAAAGAGTACAAACAAAAAAATACATCATTTTATTCAGGAGACCCTTCTAGCGCTCAGTGTGAAAGAATTTTGTGAATAGCTGCTTCCGTTGTCGAGTTATTTGTCATTGTTCGAGGTCTGGTCCGTAGTAAAACACAGCACAATATTCAAGACCTTGTGTTTCTTAGCTCATTGACTCACATTATAAACGTGAGTGAAAAGTCACTCGTATTTAAATCGCTCTAGTGTCGTTATTTTTAAGAGTACAAACAAAAAATTACATCATTTTATTCAGGAGACCTTTCTAGCGCTCACTGTGAAAGAATTTTGTGAATAGCTGCTTCCGTTGTCGAGTTATTTGTCATTGTTCGAGGCCTGGTCCTTCATAAAAAAAACAGTAGAAAACTCCAGCCCTTGTGTGTCAGCCTCACCTTAGCCGCCCACTTTATTAGGAACACTTCTGTTCGTACATACAAACTACAAACACTCTTCTTAGAGTTTAGAGTTTATTTTATTTTTAAAAGTGACAGTGCACAAATTAAACATTATCCTTGTGTTAAGGACAGATGTCTGTCCCAGGTTATAGCAGTACATGCTAATTTCCGCCTGTAGTCACTTTGGTCATACTCTTGAATAGGTCTTCTTCATGATGGCTGCTGTCTCGAGCACACACACGATCATTGCATTGAAACATCATTGCGGGTCACACGTTCACGGCCAGCAAACATGCGTGAGCGAATTGCTTCGCGCACTGCATCCTCTCACAATTTCCCCCGGGGAATTGTCCGGTCTAGTGTTATATTTGTTACTCTTCCTACACAAATTTTGATTTCGAGTAACACAATAACCGTACGTCGCACACAGACAAACAATGTATCAAAACGTGCGGCTTGATCGGACTCGCTATGCTATTACTTTTCTCTATAGAATACGATTTTTTCGCGACGTAGTCGCGAAAAAATCGTCCAAAAAAACCCCATTCATTTCTATGGAATTAATTGAAAAAAAAGCACTTTTTCAACGTTTTTCAAACGTCCGCTGCTCTGGCATGCTTTCACCTAGAGACGTGATTCAAACTCTAAAACGTAGGAAAACTTCTCCTCTGTGGATCTGGCATTCAACTTTTCTGCTAGGTTCTACACTTTCGGATCAGTCCCGGGTCAAACGCCATGTGGTTTCTGGGAGAAAATCCGGCTTTTGAATGGGTGTCTATTGCGTTACACACCAGTGGACCTCGTTAAGGTCAGAGTGGAGAGAGGTTCAAAAAAAAGGTCAAACTTTCTCGCTTAAACTCTGTTTTCAGCCACAAATTTAACTCTACAGACATGATTTTCTCAAAAGTAGTAGGAAAACTTGTCCTGATTCACACAATGTGTCTACCTAAACGATAGGATTTACGGTTTTTGAATGACAAGCCTCAAAGTGAGGAGAGCACAGGTGAGCGGCCTCATTGACTCCCAGTATAAACGTTGCTGAAAAGTCACTCGTTTTTAACTCCCTGTAGCGTCCTCATTTTTAACAATACAAACAAAAAAATACATCATTTTATTCAGGAGACCCTTCTAGCGCTCACTGTGAAAGAATTTTGTGAATAGCTGCTTCCGTTGTCGAGTTATTTGTCATTGTTCGAGGCCTGGTCCTTCATAAAAAAAACAGTAGAAAACTCCAGCCCTTGTGTGTCAGCCTCACCTTAGCCGCCCACTTTATTAGGAACACTTCTGTTCGTACATACAAACTACAAACACTCTTCTTAGAGTTTAGAGTTTATTTTATTTTTAAAAGGGACAGTGCACAAATTAAACATTATCCTTGTGTTAAGGACAGATGTCTGTCCCAGGTTATAGCAGTACATGCTAATTTCCGCCTGTAGTCACTTTGGTCATACTCTTGAATAGGTCTTCTTCATGATGGCTGCTGTCTCGAGCACACACACGATCATTGCATTGAAACATCATTGCGGGTCACACATTCACGGCCAGCGAACATGCGTGAGCGAATTGCTTTGCGCACTGCATCCTCTCACAATTTCCCCCGGGGAATTGTCCGGTCTAGTGTTATATTTGTTACTCTTCCTACACAAATTTTGATTTCGAGTAACACAATAACCGTACGTCGCACACAGACAAACAATGTATCAAAACGTGCGGCTCGATCAGACTCGCTATGCTATTACTTTTCTCTATAGAATACGATTTTTTCGCGACGTAGTCGCGAAAAAATCGTCCAAAAAAACCCCATTCATTTCTATGGAATTAATTGAAAAAAAAGCACTTTTTCAACGTTTTTCAAACGTCCACTGCTCTGGCATGCTTTCACCTAGAGACGTGATTCAAACTCTAAAACGTAGGAAAACTTCTCCTCTGTGGATCTGGCCTTCAACTTTTCTGCTAGGTTCTACACTTTCGGATCAGTCCCGGCTCAAACGCCATGTGGGTTCTGATAGAAAATCCGGCTTTTGAATGGGTGTCTATTGCGTTACACACCAGTGCGCCTCGTTAACTCAGAGTGTAGGCGGCTTCAAAAAAAAGCTCAAAATTTCTCACTTAAACTGTGTTTTCATCCACAAATTTCACTCTACAGACATGATTTTCTCAAAAGTAGTAGGAAAACTTGTCCTGATTCACACAATGTGTCTACCTAAACGGTAGGATTTACGGTTTTTGAATGACAAGCGTCAAACTGAGGACAGGGCAGCTGACAGGCTTCATTGACATCCATTATAAACGTGATAGAAAAGTCACTCGTTTTTAAATCGCTCTAGTGTCGTTATTTTAAAGAGTACAAACAAAAAAATACATCATTTTATTCAGGAGACCCTTCTAGCGCTCACTGTGAAAGAATTTTGTGAATAGCTGCTTCCGTTGTCGAGTTATTTGTTATTGTTCGAGGCCTGGTCCTTCATAAAAAAAACAGTAGAAAACTCCAGCCCTTGTGTGTCTTAGCCTCACCTTAGCCGCCCACTTTATTAGGAACACTTCTGTTCGTACATACAAACTACAAACACACTTCTTAGTGTTTAGAGTTTATTTTATTTTTAAAAGGGACAGTGCACAAATTTCATGACGGCTGCTGTCTCAAGCACACACATAATCATTGCATTGAAACATCATTGCGGGTCACACATTCACGGCCAGCAAACATGCGTGACCGAATTGCTTCGCGCACTGCATCCTCTCACAATTTCCCCCGGGGAATTGTCCGGTCTAGTGTTATATTTGTTACTCTTCCTACACAAATTTTGATTTCGAGTAACACAATAACCGTACGTCGCACACAGACAAACAATGTATCAAAACGTGCGGCTCGATCGGACTCGCTATGCTATTACTTTTCTCTATAGAATACGATTTTTTCGCGACGTAGTCGCGAAAAAATCGTCCAAAAAAACCTCATTCATTTCTATGGAATTAATTGAAAAAAAAGCACGTTTTCAATGTTTTTCAAACATCCACTGCTCTGGCATGCTTTCACCTAGAGACGTGATTCAAACTCTAAAACGTAGGAAAACTTCTCCTCTGTGGATCTGGCATTCAACTTTTCTGCTAGGTTTTACACTTTCGGATCAGGCCCGGTTCAAACGCCATGTGGTTTCTGGGAGAAAATCCGGCTTTTGAATGGGTGTCTATTGCGTTACACACCAGTGAGGGTCGTTAAGCTTAGAGTGTAGGCGGCTTCAAAAAAAAGGTCAAACTTTCTCGCTTAAACTCTGTTTTCAGCCACAAATTTCACTCTACAGACATGTTTTTCTCAAAAGTAGTAGGAAAACTTGTCCTGATTCACACAATGTGTCTACCTAAACGATAGGATTTACGGTTTTTGAATGACAAGCCTCAAAGTGAGGAGAGCACAGGTGAGCGGCCTCATTGACTCCCAGTATAAACGTTGCTGAAAAGTCACTCGTTTTTAACTCCCTGTAGCGTCCTCATTTTTAACAATACAAACAAAAAAATACATCATTTTATTCAGGAGACCCTTCTAGCGCTCACTGTGAAAGAATTTTGTGAATAGCTGCTTCCGTTGTCGAGTTATTTGTCATTGTTCGAGGCCTGGTCCTTCATAAAAAAAACAGTAGAAAACTCCAGCCCTTGTGTGTCAGCCTCACCTTAGCCGCCCACTTTATTAGGAACACTTCTGTTCGTACATACAAACTACAAACACTCTTCTTAGAGTTTAGAGTTTATTTTATTTTTAAAAGGGACAGTGCACAAATTAAACATTATCCTTGTAGGAAAACTTGTCCTGATTCACACAATGTGTCTACCTAAACGATAGGATTTACGGTTTTTGAATGACAAGCGTCAAACTGAGGACAGGGCAGCTGACAGGCTTCATTGAAACCCATTGTAAACATGAGAGAAAAGTCACTCGTTTTTAAATCGCTCTATTGTCGTTATTTTTAAGAGTACAAACAAAAAAATACATCATTTTATTCAGGAGACCCTTCTAGCGCTCACTGTGAAAGAATTTTGTGAATAGCTGCTTCCGTTGTCGAGTTATTTGTTATTGTTCGAGGCCTGGTCCTTCATAAAAAAACAGTAGAAAACTCCAGCCCTTGTGTGTCTTAGCCTCACCTTAGCCGCCCACTTTATTAGGAACACTTCTGTTCGTACATACATACTACAAACACTCTTCTTAGTGTTTAGAGTTTATTTTATTTTTAAAAGGGACAGTGCACAAATTAAACATTATCCTTGTGGTAAGGACAGATGTCTGTCCCAGGTTATAGCAGTACATGCTAATTTCCGCCTGTAGTCACTTTGTTCATGCTCTTGAATAGCTCTTCTTCATGATGGCTGCTGTCTAGAGCACACACACAATCATTGCATTGAAACATCATTGCGGGTCACACATTCACGGCCAGCGAACATGCGTGACCGAATTGCTTCGCGCACTGCATCCTCTCACAATTTCCCCCGGGGAATTGTCCGGTCTAGTTAGGATGCAGTGCTGCAGCACAGCAACCTATGGGCTCCCCTAGGGGAGCCCATAGGTTGCAGTGCAAAGCACTGCAACTATTGTTCTTCTACGTGTTTCTTTTTATTATTATTATTTTTATTTTTATTTTTATTATTCCTACGCAAATTTTGATTTCGAATAACTCAATAACCGTACGTCGCACACAGACAAACAATATATCAAAACGTGCGGCTCGATCGGACTCGCTATGCTATTACTTTTCTCTATAGATTGCGATTTTTTCGCGACGTAGTCGCGAAAAAATCGCCCAAAAAAACCCCATTCATTTCTATGGAATTAATTGAAAAAAAAGCACTTTTTCAACGTTTTTCAAACATCCGCTGCTCTGGCATGCTTTCACCTAGAGACGTGATTCAAACTCTAAAACGTAGGAAAACTTCTCCTCTGTGGATCTGGCATTAAACTTTTCTGCTAGGTTCTACACTTTCGGATCAGTCCCGGCTCAACCGCCATGTGGTTTCTGGGAGAAAATCCGGCTTTTGAATGGGTGTCTATTGCGTTACACACCAGTGAAGGTCATTATCTTAGAGTGTAGACAGTTTGAAAAAAAAGGTCAAACTTTCTCGCTTAAACTCTGTTTTCAGCCACAAATTTCACTCTACAGACATGATTTTCTCAAAAGTAGTAGGAAAACTTGTCCTGATTCACACAATGTGTCTACCTAAACGATAGGATTTACGGTTTTTGAATGACAAGCCTCAAAGTGAGGAGAGCACAGGTGAGCGGCCTCATTGACTCCCAGTATAAACGTTGCTGAAAAGTCACTCGTTTTTAACTCCCTGTAGCGTCCTCATTTTTAACAATACAAACAAAAAAATACATCATTTTATTCAGGAGACCCTTCTAGCGCTCACTGTGAAAGAATTTTGTGAATAGCTGCTTCCGTTGTCGAGTTATTTGTCATTGTTCGAGGTCTGGTCTGTAGTAAAACACAGCCCAAAATTCAAGACCTTGTGTGTTTTAGCTCATTGACATGCATTATAAACGGGATAGAAAAGTCACTCGTTTTTAAATCGCTCTAGTGTCGTTATTTTTAAGAGTACAAACAAAAAAATACATAATTTTATTCAGGAGACCCTTCTAGCGCTCACTGTGAAAGAATTTTGTGAATAGCTGCTTCCGTTGTCGAGTTATTTGTCATTGTTCGAGGTCTGGTCTGTAGTAAAACACAGCACAATATTCAAGACCTTGTGTTTCTTAGCTCATTGACTCACATTATAAACGTGAGTGAAAAGTCACTCGTTTTTAAATCGCTCTAGTGTCGTTATTTTTAAGAGTACAAACAAAAAAATACATCATTTTATTCAGGAGACCCTTCTAGCGCTCAGTGTGAAAGAATTTTGTGAATAGCTGCTTCCGTTGTCGAGTTATTTGTCATTGTTCGAGGTCTGGTCCGTAGTAAAACACAGCACAATATTCAAGACCTTGTGTGTCTTAGGTCATTGACACACATTATAAACATGAGTGAAAAGTCACTCGTTTTTAAATCGCTCTAGTGTCGTTATTTTAAAGAGTACAAACAAAAAAATACATCATTTTATTCAGGAGACCCTTCTAGCGCTCAGTGTGAAAGAATTTTGTGAATAGCTGCTTCCGTTGTCGAGTTATTTGTCATTGTTCGAGGTCTGGTCCGTAGTAAAACACAGCACAATATTCAAGACCTTGTGTTTCTTAGCTCATTGACTCACATTATAAACGTGAGTGAAAAGTCACTCATATTTAAATCGCTCTAGTGTCGTTATTTTTAAGAGTACAAACAAAAAATTACATCATTTTATTCAGGAGACCTTTCTAGCGCTCACTGTGAAAGAATTTTGTGAATAGCTGCTTCCGTTGTCGAGTTATTTGTCATTGTTCGAGGCCTGGTCCTTCATAAAAAAAACAGTAGAAAACTCCAGCCCTTGTGTGTCAGCCTCACCTTAGCCGCCCACTTTATTAGGAACACTTCTGTTCGTACATACAAACTACAAACACTCTTCTTAGAGTTTAGAGTTTATTTTATTTTTAAAAGTGACAGTGCACAAATTAAACATTATCCTTGTGTTAAGGACAGATGTCTGTCCCAGGTTATAGCAGTACATGCTAATTTCCGCCTGTAGTCACTTTGGTCATACTCTTGAATAGGTCTTCTTCATGATGGCTGCTGTCTCGAGCACACACACGATCATTGCATTGAAACATCATTGCGGGTCACACGTTCACGGCCAGCAAACATGCGTGAGCGAATTGCTTCGCGCACTGCATCCTCTCACAATTTCCCCCGGGGAATTGTCCGGTCTAGTGTTATATTTGTTACTCTTCCTACACAAATTTTGATTTCGAATAACACAATAACCGTACGTCGCACACAGACAAACAATGTATCAAAACGTGCGGCTCGATCGGACTCGCTATGCTATTACTTTTCTCTATAGAATACGATTTTTTCGCGACATAGTCGCGAAAAAATCGTCCAAAAAAACCCCATTCATTTCTATGGAATTAATTGAAAAAAAAGCACTTTTTCAATGTTTTTCAAACATCCACTGCTCTGGCATGCTTTCACCTAGAGACATGATTCAAACTCTAAAACGTAGGAAAACTTCTCCTCTGTGGATCTGGCATTCAACTTTTCTGCTAGGTTTTACACTTTCGGATCAGGCCCGGTTCAAACGCCATGTGGTTTCTGGGAGAAAATCCGGCTTTTGAATGGGTGTCTATTGCGTTACACACCAGTGAGGGTCGTTAAGCTTAGAGTGTAGGCGGCTTCAAAAAAAAGGTCAAACTTTCTCGCTTAAACTCTGTTTTCAGCCACAAATTTCACTCTACAGACATGTTTTTCTCAAAAGTAGTAGGAAAACTTGTCCTGATTCACACAATGTGTTTACCTAAACGATAGGATTTACGGTTTTTGAATGACAAGCCTCAAAGTGAGGAGAGCACAGGTGAGCGGCCTCATTGACTCCCAGTATAAACGTTGCTGAAAAGTCACTCGTTTTTAACTCCCTGTAGCGTCCTCATTTTTAACAATACAAACAAAAAAATACATCATTTTATTCAGGAGACCCTTCTAGCGCTCACTGTGAAAGAATTTTGTGAATAGCTGCTTCCGTTGTCGAGTTATTTGTCATTGTTCGAGGCCTGGTCCTTCATAAAAAAAACAGTAGAAAACTCCAGCCCTTGTGTGTCAGCCTCACCTTAGCCGCCCACTTTATTAGGAACACTTCTGTTCGTACATACAAACTACAAACACTCTTCTTAGAGTTTAGAGTTTATTTTATTTTTAAAAGGGACAGTGCACAAATTAAACATTATCCTTGTGTTAAGGACAGATGTCTGTCTCAGGTTATAGCAGTACATGCTAATTTCCGCCTGTACTCACTTTGGTCATACTCTTGAATAGGTCTTCTTCATGATGGCTGCTGTCTCGAGCACACACACAATCATTGCATTGAAACATCATTGCGGGTCACACATTCACGGCCAGCGAACATGCGTGAGCGAATTGCTTCGCGCACTGCATCCTCTCACAATTTCCCCCGGGGAATTGTCCGGTCTAGTGTTATATTTGTTACTCTTCCTACACAAATTTTGATTTCGAGTAACACAATAACCGTACGTCGCACACAGACAAACAATGTATCAAAACGTGCGGCTCGATCGGACTCGCTATGCTATTACTTTTCTCTATAGAATACGATTTTTTCGCGACATAGTCGCGAAAAAATCGTCCAAAAAAACCCCATTCATTTCTATGGAATTAATTGAAAAAAAAGCACTTTTTCAACGTTTTTCAAACGTCCGCTGCTCTGGCATGCTTTCACCTAGAGACGTGATTCAAACTCTAAAACGTAGGAAAACTTCTCCTCTGTGGATCTGGCATTCAACTTTTCTGCTAGGTTCTACACTTTCGGATCAGTCCCGGGTCAAACGCCATGTGGTTTCTGGGAGAAAATCCGGCTTTTGAATGGGTGTCTATTGCGTTACACACCAGTGGACCTCGTTAAGGTCAGAGTGGAGAGAGGTTCAAAAAAAAAGGTCAAACTTTCTCGCTTAAACTCTGTTTTCAGCCACAAATTTCACTCTACAGACATGATTTTCTCAAAAGTAGTAGGAAAACTTGTCCTGATTCACACAATGTGTCTACCTAAACGATAGGATTTACGGTTTTTGAATGACAAGCCTCAAAGTGAGGAGAGCACAGGTGAGCGGCCTCATTGACTCCCAGTATAAACGTTGCTGAAAAGTCACTCGTTTTTAACTCCCTGTAGCGTCCTCATTTTTAACAATACAAACAAAAAAATACATCATTTTATTCAGGAGACCCTTCTAGCGCTCACTGTGAAAGAATTTTGTGAATAGCTGCTTCCGTTGTCGAGTTATTTGTCATTGTTCGAGGCCTGGTCCATAGCAATTTACAGCAGACACCTGACATAATCTTGTGTGTGTTTCTTAACTCTCCTGTTCAGGCCCATCACCATGCCAATTGGGGCCAGTGACGGGGCAGAGGGAAAAGCTGTCTCAAGAACACACACATCATGCTCAAAATTTCAAACTTAAACTGTTTTCAGCCACAAATTTCACACTACAGACATAATTTTCTCAAAAGTAGTAGTCACACTTGTCCCAAAAAAAACCCATTCATTTCTATGGAATTAATTGGAAAAAAAGCACTTTTTCAACGTTTTTCAAACGTCCGCTGCTCTGGCATGCTTTAACCTAGAGACGTGATTCAAACTCTAAAACGTAGGAAAACTTCTCCTCTGTGGATCTGGCATTCAACTTTTCTGCAAGGTTCTACACTTTCGGATCAGGCCCGGCTCAAACACGATGTGAGTTCTGGGAGAAAATCCGGCTTTTGAATGGGTGTCTATTGCGTTACACACCAGTGATGGTCGTTAATCTTAGAGTGTAGGCGGCTTCAAAAAAAAGCTCAAACTTTCTCTCTTAAACCGTGTTTTCAGCCACAAATTTCACTCTACAGACATGATTTTCTCAAAAGTAGTAGGAAAACTTGTCCTGATTCACACAATGTGTCTACCTAAACGATAGGATTTACGGTTTTCGAATGACAAGCCTCAAAGTGAGGAGAGCACAGGTGAGCGGCCTCATTGACTCCCAGTATAAACGTTGCTGAAAAGTCACTCGTTTTTAACTCCCTGTAGCGTCCTCATTTTTAACAATACAAACAAAAAAATACATCATTTTATTCAGGAGACCCTTCTAGCGCTCACTGTGAAAGAATTTTGTGAATAGCTGCTTCCGTTGTCGAGTTATTTGTCATTGTTCGAGGCCTGGTCCTTCATAAAAAAAACAGTAGAAAACTCCAGCCCTTGTGTGTCAGCCTCACCTTAGCCGCCCACATTATTAGGAACACTTCTGTTCGTACATACAAACTACAAACACTCTTCTTAGAGTTTAGAGTTTATTTTATTTTTAAACCGTGTTTTCAGCCACAAATTTCACTCTACAGACATGATTTTCTCAAAAGTAGTAGGAAAACTTGTCCTGATTCACACAATGTGTCTACCTAAACGATAGGATTTACGGTTTTTGAATGACAAGCCTCAAAGTGAGGAGAGCACAGGTGAGCGGCCTCATTGACTCCCAGTATAAACGTTGCTGAAAAGTCACTCGTTTTTAACTCCCTGTAGCGTCCTTATTTTTAACAATACAAACAAAAAAATACATCATTTTATTCAGGAGACCCTTCTAGCGCTCACTGTGAAAGAATTTTGTGAATAGCTGCTTCCGTTGTCGAGTTATTTGTCATTGTTCGAGGCCTGGTCCTTCATAAAAAAAAAACAGTAGAAAACTCCAGCCCTTGTGTGTCAGCCTCACCTTAGCCGCCCACTTTATTAGGAACACTACTGTTCGTACATACAAACTACAAACACTCTTCTTAGAGTTTAGAGTTTATTTTATTTTTAAAAGGGACAGTGCACAAATTAAACATTATCCTTGTGTTAAGGACAGATGTCTGTCCCAGGTTATAGCAGTACATGCTAATTTCCGCCTGTAGTCACTTTGGTCATACTCTTGAATAGGTCTTCTTCATGACGGCTGCTGTCTCGAGCACACACACGATCATTGCATTGAAACATCATTGCGGGTCACACATTCACGGCCAGCCAACATGCGTGAGCGAATTGCTTCGCGCACTGCATCCTCTCACAATTTCCCCCGGGGAATTGTCCGGTCTAGTTAGGATGCAGTGCTGCAGCACAGCAACCTATGGGCTCCCCTAGGGGAGCCCATAGGTTGCAGTGCAAAGCACTGCAACTATTGTTCTTCTACGTGTTTCTTTTTATTATTATTATTTTTATTTTTATTATTCCTACGCAAATTTTGATTTCGAATAACTCAATAACCGTACGTCGCACACAGACAAACAATATATCAAAACGTGCGGCTCGATCGGACTCGCTATGCTATTACTTTTCTCTATAGATTGCGATTTTTTCGCGACGTAGTCGCGAAAAAATCGCCCAAAAAAACCCCATTCATTTCTATGGAATTAATTGAAAAAAAAGCACTTTTTCAACGTTTTTCAAACATCCGCTGCTCTGGCATGCTTTCACCTAGAGACGTGATTCAACCTCTAAAACGTAGGAAAACTTCTCCTCTGTGGATCTGGCATTAAACTTTTCTGCTAGGTTCTACACTTTCGGATCAGTCCCGGCTCAACCGCCATGTGGTTTCTGGGAGAAAATCCGGCTTTTGAATGGGTGTCTATTGCGTTACACACCAGTGAAGGTCATTATCTTAGAGTGTAGACAGTTTGAAAAAAAAGGTCAAACTTTCTCGCTTAAACTCTGTTTTCAGCCACAAATTTCACTCTACAGACATGATTTTCTCAAAAGTAGTAGGAAAACTTGTCCTGATTCACACAATGTGTCTACCTAAACGATAGGATTTACGGTTTTTGAATGACAAGCCTCAAAGTGAGGAGAGCACAGGTGAGCGGCCTCATTGACTCCCAGTATAAACGTTGCTGAAAAGTCACTCGTTTTTAACTCCCTGTAGCGTCCTCATTTTTAACAATACAAACAAAAAAATACATCATTTTATTCAGGAGACCCTTCTAGCGCTCACTGTGAAAGAATTTTGTGAATAGCTGCTTCCGTTGTCGAGTTATTTGTCATTGTTCGAGGTCTGGTCTGTAGTAAAACACAGCCCAAAATTCAAGACCTTGTGTGTTTTAGCTCATTGACATGCATTATAAACGGGATAGAAAAGTCACTCGTTTTTAAATCGCTCTAGTGTCGTTATTTTTAAGAGTACAAACAAAAAAATACATAATTTTATTCAGGAGACCCTTCTAGCGCTCACTGTGAAAGAATTTTGTGAATAGCTGCTTCCGTTGTCGAGTTATTTGTCATTGTTCGAGGTCTGGTCTGTAGTAAAACACAGCACAATATTCAAGACCTTGTGTTTCTTAGCTCATTGACTCACATTATAAACGTGAGTGAAAAGTCACTCGTTTTTAAATCGCTCTAGTGTCGTTATTTTTAAGAGTACAAACAAAAAAATACATCATTTTATTCAGGAGACCCTTCTAGCGCTCAGTGTGAAAGAATTTTGTGAATAGCTGCTTCCGTTGTCGAGTTATTTGTCATTGTTCGAGGTCTGGTCCGTAGTAAAACACAGCACAATATTCAAGACCTTGTGTGTCTTAGGTCATTGACACACATTATAAACATGAGTGAAAAGTCACTCGTTTTTAAATCGCTCTAGTGTCGTTATTTTAAAGAGTACAAACAAAAAAATACATCATTTTATTCAGGAGACCCTTCTAGCGCTCAGTGTGAAAGAATTTTGTGAATAGCTGCTTCCGTTGTCGAGTTATTTGTCATTGTTCGAGGTCTGGTCCGTAGTAAAACACAGCACAATATTCAAGACCTTGTGTTTCTTAGCTCATTGACTCACATTATAAACGTGAGTGAAAAGTCACTCGTATTTAAATCGCTCTAGTGTCGTTATTTTTAAGAGTACAAACAAAAAATTACATCATTTTATTCAGGAGACCTTTCTAGCGCTCACTGTGAAAGAATTTTGTGAATAGCTGCTTCCGTTGTCGAGTTATTTGTCATTGTTCGAGGCCTGGTCCTTCATAAAAAAAACAGTAGAAAACTCCAGCCCTTGTGTGTCAGCCTCACCTTAGCCGCCCACTTTATTAGGAACACTTCTGTTCGTACATACAAACTACAAACACTCTTCTTAGAGTTTAGAGTTTATTTTATTTTTAAAAGTGACAGTGCACAAATTAAACATTATCCTTGTGTTAAGGACAGATGTCTGTCCCAGGTTATAGCAGTACATGCTAATTTCCGCCTGTAGTCACTTTGGTCATACTCTTGAATAGGTCTTCTTCATGATGGCTGCTGTCTCGAGCACACACACGATCATTGCATTGAAACATCATTGCGGGTCACACGTTCACGGCCAGCAAACATGCGTGAGCGAATTGCTTCGCGCACTGCATCCTCTCACAATTTCCCCCGGGGAATTGTCCGGTCTAGTTAGGATGCAGTGCTGCAGCACAGCAACCTATGGGCTCCCCTAGGGGAGCCCATAGGTTGCAGTGCAAAGCACTGCAACTATTGTTCTTCTACGTATTTCTTCTTCTTCTTCTTCTTCTTATTATTCCTACGCAAATTTTGATTTCGAATAACTCAATAACCGTACGTCGCACACAGACAAACAATATATCAAAACGTGCGGCTCGATCGGACTCGCTATGCTATTACTTTTCTCTATAGATTGCGATTTTTTCGCGACGTAGTCGCGAAAAAATCGCCCCAAAAAACCCCATTCATTTCTATGGAATTAATTGAAAAAAAAGCACTTTTTCAATGTTTTTCAAACATCCACTGCTCTGGCATGCTTTCACCTAGAGACATGATTCAAACTCTAAAACGTAGGAAAACTTCTCCTCTGTGGATCTGGCATTCAACTTTTCTGCTAGGTTTTACACTTTCGGATCAGGCCCGGTTCAAACGCCATGTGGTTTCTGGGAGAAAATCCGGCTTTTGAATGGGTGTCTATTGCGTTACACACCAGTGAAGGTCATTATCTTAGAGTGTAGGCGGCTTCAAAAAAAAGGTCAAACTTTCTCGCTTAAACTCTGTTTTCAGCCACAAATTTCACTCTACAGACATGTTTTTCTCAAAAGTAGTAGGAAAACTTGTCCTGATTCACACAATGTGTTTACCTAAACGATAGGATTTACGGTTTTTGAATGACAAGCCTCAAAGTGAGGAGAGCACAGGTGAGCGGCCTCATTGACTCCCAGTATAAACGTTGCTGAAAAGTCACTCGTTTTTAACTCCCTGTAGCGTCCTCATTTTTAACAATACAAACAAAAAAATACATCATTTTATTCAGGAGACCCTTCTAGCGCTCACTGTGAAAGAATTTTGTGAATAGCTGCTTCCGTTGTCGAGTTATTTGTCATTGTTCGAGGCCTGGTCCTTCATAAAAAAAACAGTAGAAAACTCCAGCCCTTGTGTGTCAGCCTCACCTTAGCCGCCCACTTTATTAGGAACACTTCTGTTCGTACATACAAACTACAAACACTCTTCTTAGAGTTTAGAGTTTATTTTATTTTTAAAAGGGACAGTGCACAAATTAAACATTATCCTTGTGTTAAGGACAGATGTCTGTCTCAGGTTATAGCAGTACATGCTAATTTCCGCCTGTACTCACTTTGGTCATACTCTTGAATAGGTCTTCTTCATGATGGCTGCTGTCTCGAGCACACACACAATCATTGCATTGAAACATCATTGCGGGTCACACATTCACGGCCAGCGAACATGCGTGAGCGAATTGCTTCGCGCACTGCATCCTCTCACAATTTCCCCCGGGGAATTGTCCGGTCTAGTGTTATATTTGTTACTCTTCCTACACAAATTTTGATTTCGAGTAACACAATAACCGTACGTCGCACACAGACAAACAATGTATCAAAACGTGCGGCTCGATCGGACTCGCTATGCTATTACTTTTCTCTATAGAATACGATTTTTTCGCGACATAGTCGCGAAAAAATCGTCCAAAAAAACCCCATTCATTTCTATGGAATTAATTGAAAAAAAAGCACTTTTTCAACGTTTTTCAAACGTCCGCTGCTCTGGCATGCTTTCACCTAGAGACGTGATTCAAACTCTAAAACGTAGGAAAACTTCTCCTCTGTGGATCTGGCATTCAACTTTTCTGCTAGGTTCTACACTTTCGGATCAGTCCCGGGTCAAACGCCATGTGGTTTCTGGGAGAAAATCCGGCTTTTGAATGGGTGTCTATTGCGTTACACACCAGTGGACCTCGTTAAGGTCAGAGTGGAGAGAGGTTCAAAAAAAAAGGTCAAACTTTCTCGCTTAAACTCTGTTTTCAGCCACAAATTTCACTCTACAGACATGATTTTCTCAAAAGTAGTAGGAAAACTTGTCCTGATTCACACAATGTGTCTACCTAAACGATAGGATTTACGGTTTTTGAATGACAAGCCTCAAAGTGAGGAGAGCACAGGTGAGCGGCCTCATTGACTCCCAGTATAAACGTTGCTGAAAAGTCACTCGTTTTTAACTCCCTGTAGCGTCCTCATTTTTAACAATACAAACAAAAAAATACATCATTTTATTCAGGAGACCCTTCTAGCGCTCACTGTGAAAGAATTTTGTGAATAGCTGCTTCCGTTGTCGAGTTATTTGTCATTGTTCGAGGCCTGGTCCATAGCAATTTACAGCAGACACCTGACATAATCTTGTGTGTGTTTCTTAACTCTCCTGTTCAGGCCCATCACCATGCCAATTGGGGCCAGTGACGGGGCAGAGGGAAAAGCTGTCTCAAGAACACACACATCATGCTCAAAATTTCAAACTTAAACTGTTTTCAGCCACAAATTTCACACTACAGACATAATTTTCTCAAAAGTAGTAGTCACACTTGTCCCAAAAAAAACCCATTCATTTCTATGGAATTAATTGGAAAAAAAGCACTTTTTCAACGTTTTTCAAACGTCCGCTGCTCTGGCATGCTTTAACCTAGAGACGTGATTCAAACTCTAAAACGTAGGAAAACTTCTCCTCTGTGGATCTGGCATTCAACTTTTCTGCAAGGTTCTACACTTTCGGATCAGGCCCGGCTCAAACACGATGTGAGTTCTGGGAGAAAATCCGGCTTTTGAATGGGTGTCTATTGCGTTACACACCAGTGATGGTCGTTAATCTTAGAGTGTAGGCGGCTTCAAAAAAAAGCTCAAACTTTCTCTCTTAAACCGTGTTTTCAGCCACAAATTTCACTCTACAGACATGATTTTCTCAAAAGTAGTAGGAAAACTTGTCCTGATTCACACAATGTGTCTACCTAAACGATAGGATTTACGGTTTTCGAATGACAAGCCTCAAAGTGAGGAGAGCACAGGTGAGCGGCCTCATTGACTCCCAGTATAAACGTTGCTGAAAAGTCACTCGTTTTTAACTCCCTGTAGCGTCCTCATTTTTAACAATACAAACAAAAAAATACATCATTTTATTCAGGAGACCCTTCTAGCGCTCACTGTGAAAGAATTTTGTGAATAGCTGCTTCCGTTGTCGAGTTATTTGTCATTGTTCGAGGCCTGGTCCTTCATAAAAAAAACAGTAGAAAACTCCAGCCCTTGTGTGTCAGCCTCACCTTAGCCGCCCACATTATTAGGAACACTTCTGTTCGTACATACAAACTACAAACACTCTTCTTAGAGTTTAGAGTTTATTTTATTTTTAAACCGTGTTTTCAGCCACAAATTTCACTCTACAGACATGATTTTCTCAAAAGTAGTAGGAAAACTTGTCCTGATTCACACAATGTGTCTACCTAAACGATAGGATTTACGGTTTTTGAATGACAAGCCTCAAAGTGAGGAGAGCACAGGTGAGCGGCCTCATTGACTCCCAGTATAAACGTTGCTGAAAAGTCACTCGTTTTTAACTCCCTGTAGCGTCCTTATTTTTAACAATACAAACAAAAAAATACATCATTTTATTCAGGAGACCCTTCTAGCGCTCACTGTGAAAGAATTTTGTGAATAGCTGCTTCCGTTGTCGAGTTATTTGTCATTGTTCGAGGCCTGGTCCTTCATAAAAAAAAAACAGTAGAAAACTCCAGCCCTTGTGTGTCAGCCTCACCTTAGCCGCCCACTTTATTAGGAACACTACTGTTCGTACATACAAACTACAAACACTCTTCTTAGAGTTTAGAGTTTATTTTATTTTTAAAAGGGACAGTGCACAAATTAAACATTATCCTTGTGTTAAGGACAGATGTCTGTCCCAGGTTATAGCAGTACATGCTAATTTCCGCCTGTAGTCACTTTGGTCATACTCTTGAATAGGTCTTCTTCATGACGGCTGCTGTCTCGAGCACACACACGATCATTGCATTGAAACATCATTGCGGGTCACACATTCACGGCCAGCCAACATGCGTGAGCGAATTGCTTCGCGCACTGCATCCTCTCACAATTTCCCCCGGGGAATTGTCCGGTCTAGTTAGGATGCAGTGCTGCAGCACAGCAACCTATGGGCTCCCCTAGGGGAGCCCATAGGTTGCAGTGCAAAGCACTGCAACTATTGTTCTTCTACGTGTTTCTTTTTATTATTATTATTTTTATTTTTATTATTCCTACGCAAATTTTGATTTCGAATAACTCAATAACCGTACGTCGCACACAGACAAACAATATATCAAAACGTGCGGCTCGATCGGACTCGCTATGCTATTACTTTTCTCTATAGATTGCGATTTTTTCGCGACGTAGTCGCGAAAAAATCGCCCAAAAAAACCCCATTCATTTCTATGGAATTAATTGAAAAAAAAGCACTTTTTCAACGTTTTTCAAACATCCGCTGCTCTGGCATGCTTTCACCTAGAGACGTGATTCAACCTCTAAAACGTAGGAAAACTTCTCCTCTGTGGATCTGGCATTAAACTTTTCTGCTAGGTTCTACACTTTCGGATCAGTCCCGGCTCAACCGCCATGTGGTTTCTGGGAGAAAATCCGGCTTTTGAATGGGTGTCTATTGCGTTACACACCAGTGAAGGTCATTATCTTAGAGTGTAGACAGTTTGAAAAAAAAGGTCAAACTTTCTCGCTTAAACTCTGTTTTCAGCCACAAATTTCACTCTACAGACATGATTTTCTCAAAAGTAGTAGGAAAACTTGTCCTGATTCACACAATGTGTCTACCTAAACGATAGGATTTACGGTTTTTGAATGACAAGCCTCAAAGTGAGGAGAGCACAGGTGAGCGGCCTCATTGACTCCCAGTATAAACGTTGCTGAAAAGTCACTCGTTTTTAACTCCCTGTAGCGTCCTCATTTTTAACAATACAAACAAAAAAATACATCATTTTATTCAGGAGACCCTTCTAGCGCTCACTGTGAAAGAATTTTGTGAATAGCTGCTTCCGTTGTCGAGTTATTTGTCATTGTTCGAGGTCTGGTCTGTAGTAAAACACAGCCCAAAATTCAAGACCTTGTGTGTTTTAGCTCATTGACATGCATTATAAACGGGATAGAAAAGTCACTCGTTTTTAAATCGCTCTAGTGTCGTTATTTTTAAGAGTACAAACAAAAAAATACATAATTTTATTCAGGAGACCCTTCTAGCGCTCACTGTGAAAGAATTTTGTGAATAGCTGCTTCCGTTGTCGAGTTATTTGTCATTGTTCGAGGTCTGGTCTGTAGTAAAACACAGCACAATATTCAAGACCTTGTGTTTCTTAGCTCATTGACTCACATTATAAACGTGAGTGAAAAGTCACTCGTTTTTAAATCGCTCTAGTGTCGTTATTTTTAAGAGTACAAACAAAAAAATACATCATTTTATTCAGGAGACCCTTCTAGCGCTCAGTGTGAAAGAATTTTGTGAATAGCTGCTTCCGTTGTCGAGTTATTTGTCATTGTTCGAGGTCTGGTCCGTAGTAAAACACAGCACAATATTCAAGACCTTGTGTGTCTTAGGTCATTGACACACATTATAAACATGAGTGAAAAGTCACTCGTTTTTAAATCGCTCTAGTGTCGTTATTTTAAAGAGTACAAACAAAAAAATACATCATTTTATTCAGGAGACCCTTCTAGCGCTCAGTGTGAAAGAATTTTGTGAATAGCTGCTTCCGTTGTCGAGTTATTTGTCATTGTTCGAGGTCTGGTCCGTAGTAAAACACAGCACAATATTCAAGACCTTGTGTTTCTTAGCTCATTGACTCACATTATAAACGTGAGTGAAAAGTCACTCGTATTTAAATCGCTCTAGTGTCGTTATTTTTAAGAGTACAAACAAAAAATTACATCATTTTATTCAGGAGACCTTTCTAGCGCTCACTGTGAAAGAATTTTGTGAATAGCTGCTTCCGTTGTCGAGTTATTTGTCATTGTTCGAGGCCTGGTCCTTCATAAAAAAAACAGTAGAAAACTCCAGCCCTTGTGTGTCAGCCTCACCTTAGCCGCCCACTTTATTAGGAACACTTCTGTTCGTACATACAAACTACAAACACTCTTCTTAGAGTTTAGAGTTTATTTTATTTTTAAAAGTGACAGTGCACAAATTAAACATTATCCTTGTGTTAAGGACAGATGTCTGTCCCAGGTTATAGCAGTACATGCTAATTTCCGCCTGTAGTCACTTTGGTCATACTCTTGAATAGGTCTTCTTCATGATGGCTGCTGTCTCGAGCACACACACGATCATTGCATTGAAACATCATTGCGGGTCACACGTTCACGGCCAGCAAACATGCGTGAGCGAATTGCTTCGCGCACTGCATCCTCTCACAATTTCCCCCGGGGAATTGTCCGGTCTAGTTAGGATGCAGTGCTGCAGCACAGCAACCTATGGGCTCCCCTAGGGGAGCCCATAGGTTGCAGTGCAAAGCACTGCAACTATTGTTCTTCTACGTATTTCTTCTTCTTCTTCTTCTTCTTATTATTCCTACGCAAATTTTGATTTCGAATAACTCAATAACCGTACGTCGCACACAGACAAACAATATATCAAAACGTGCGGCTCGATCGGACTCGCTATGCTATTACTTTTCTCTATAGATTGCGATTTTTTCGCGACGTAGTCGCGAAAAAATCGCCCCAAAAAACCCCATTCATTTCTATGGAATTAATTGAAAAAAAAGCACTTTTTCAATGTTTTTCAAACATCCACTGCTCTGGCATGCTTTCACCTAGAGACATGATTCAAACTCTAAAACGTAGGAAAACTTCTCCTCTGTGGATCTGGCATTCAACTTTTCTGCTAGGTTTTCCACTTTCGGATCAGGCCCGGTTCAAACGCCATGTGGTTTCTGGGAGAAAATCCGGCTTTTGAATGGGTGTCTATTGCGTTACACACCAGTGAAGGTCATTATCTTAGAGTGTAGGCGGCTTCAAAAAAAAGGTCAAACTTTCTCGCTTAAACTCTGTTTTCAGCCACAAATTTCACTCTACAGACATGATTTTCTCAAAAGTAGTAGGAAAACTTGTCCTGATTCACACAATGTGTCTACCTAAACGATAGGATTTACGGTTTTTGAATGACAAGCCTCAAAGTGAGGAGAGCACAGGTGAGCGGCCTCATTGACTCCCAGTATAAACGTTGCTGAAAAGTCACTCGTTTTTAACTCCCTGTAGCGTCCTCATTTTTAACAATACAAACAAAAAAATACATCATTTTATTCAGGAGACCCTTCTAGCGCTCACTGTGAAAGAATTTTGTGAATAGCTGCTTCCGTTGTCGAGTTATTTGTCATTGTTCGAGGCCTGGTCCTTCATAAAAAAACAGTAGAAAACTCCAGCCCTTGTGTGGCAGCCTCACCTTAGCCGCCCACTTTATTAGGAACACTTCTGTTCGTACATACAAACTACAAACACTCTTCTTAGAGTTTAGAGTTTATTTTATTTTTAAAAGGGACAGTGCACAAATTAAACATTATCCTTGTGTTAAGATCAGATGTCTGTCCCAGGTTATAAAAAAAAAATCGTCACAAAAAAACCCCATTCATTTCTATGGAATTAATTGAAAAAAAGCACTTTTTCAACGTTTTTCAAACGTCTGCTGCTCTGGCATGCTTTCACCTAGAGACGTGATTCAAACTCTAAAACGTAGGAAAACTTCTCCTCTGTGGATCTGTCATTCAACTTTTCTGCTAGGTTCTACACTTACATGCTCAAAATTTCAAACTTAAACTGTTTTCAGCCACAAATTTCACACTACAGACATAATTTTCTCAGAAGTAGTAGTCACACTTGTCCCAAAAAACCCCCATTAATTTCTATGGAATTAATTGGAAAAAAAAGCACTTTTTCAAACATCCGCTGCTCTGAGAAACTGAGAAGAGGGCAGCCGACAGGCCTCACCTTAGCCGCCCACTTTATTAGGAACACTTCTGTTCGTACATACAAACTACAAACACTCTTCTTAGTGTTTAGAGTTTATTTTATTTTTAAAAGGGACAGTGCACAAATTAAACATTATCCTTGTGGTAAGGACAGATGTCTGTCCCAGGTTATAGCAGTACATGCTAATTTCCGCCTGTAGTCACTTTGTTCATGCTCTTGAATAGGTCTCCTTCATGACGGCTGCTGTCTCAAGCACACACACGATCATTGCATTGAAACATCATTGCTGGTCACACATTCACGGCCGGCAAACATGCATGACCGAATTGCTTCGCGCACTGCATCCTCTCACAATTTCCCCCGGGGAATTGTCCGGTCTAGTGTTATATTTGTTACTCTTCCTACACAAATTTTGATTTCGAGTAACACAATAACCGTACGTCGCACACAGACAAACAATGTATCAAAACGTGCGGCTTGATCGGACTCGCTATGCTATTACTTTTCTCTATAGAATACGATTTTTTCGCGACGTAGTCGCGAAAAAATCGTCCAAAAAACCCCATTCATTTCTATGGAATTAATTGAAAAAAAAGCACTTTTTCAACGTTTTTCAAACGTCCGCTGCTCTGGCATGCTTTCACCTAGAGACGTGATTCAAACTCTAAAACGTAGGAAAACTTCTCCTCTGTGGATCTGGCATTCAACTTTTCTGCTAGGTTCTACACTTTCGGATCAGTCCCGGGTCAAACGCCATGTGGTTTCTGGGAGAAAATCCGGCTTTTGAATGGGTGTCTATTGCGTTACACACCAGTGGACCTCGTTAAGGTCAGAGTGGAGAGAGGTTCAAAAAAAAGGTCAAACTTTCTCGCTTAAACTCTGTTTTCAGCCACAAATTTAACTCTACAGACATGATTTTCTCAAAAGTAGTAGGAAAACTTGTCCTGATTCACACAATGTGTCTACCTAAACGATAGGATTTACGGTTTTTGAATGACAAGCCTCAAAGTGAGGAGAGCACAGGTGAGCGGCCTCATTGACTCCCAGTATAAACGTTGCTGAAAAGTCACTCGTTTTTAACTCCCTGTAGCGTCCTCATTTTTAACAATACAAACAAAAAAATACATCATTTTATTCAGGAGACCCTTCTAGCGCTCACTGTGAAAGAATTTTGTGAATAGCTGCTTCCGTTGTCGAGTTATTTGTCATTGTTCGAGGCCTGGTCCTTCATAAAAAAACAGTAGAAAACTCCAGCCCTTGTGTGTCAGCCTCACCTTAGCCGCCCACTTTATTAGGAACACTTCTGTTCGTACATACAAACTACAAACACTCTTCTTAGAGTTTAGAGTTTATTTTATTTTTAATAGGGACAGTGCACAAATTAAACATTATCCTTGTGTTAAGGACAGATGTCTGTCCCAGGTTATAGCAGTACATGCAAACAAACAGTACATTACTTTTCTCTATAGAATACGATTTTTTCGCGACGTAGTCGCGAAAAAATCGCCCCAAAAAACCCCATTCATTTCTATGGAATTAATTGAAAAAAAAGCACTTTTTCAACGTTTTTCAAACATCCGCTGCTCTGGCATGCTTTCACCTAGAGACATGATTCAAACTCTAAAACGTAGGAAAACTTCTCCTCTGTGGATCTGGCATTCAACTTTTCTGCTAGGTTTTACACTTTCGGATCAGGCCCGGTTCAAACGCTATGTGGTTTCTGGGAGAAAATCCGGCTTTTGAATGGATGTCTATTGCGTTACACACCAGTGAGGGTCGTTACGCTTAGAGTGTAGGCGGGTTCAAAAAAAAGCTCAAACTTTCTCGCTTAAACCGTGTTTTCCGCCACAAATTTCACTCTACAGACATGATTTTCTCAAAAGTAGTAGGAAAACTTGTCCTGATTCACACAATGTGTCTACCTAAACGATAGGATTTACGGTTTTTGAATGACAAGCCTCAAAGTGAGGAGAGCACAGGTGAGCGGCCTCATTGACTCCCAGTATAAACGTTGCTGAAAAGTCACTCGTTTTTAACTCCCTGTAGCGTCCTCATTTTTAACAATACAAACAAAAAAATACATCATTTTATTCAGGAGACCCTTCTAGCGCTCACGGTGAAAGAATTTTGTGAATAGCTGCTTCCGTTGTCGAGTTATTTGTCATTGTTCGAGGCCTGGTCCTTCATAAAAAAAACAGTAGAAAACTCCAGCCCTTGTGTGTCAGCCTCACCTTAGCCGCCCACTTTATTAGGAACACTTCTGTTCGTACATACAAACTACAAACACTCTTCTTAGAGTTTAGAGTTTATTTTATTTTTAAAAGGGACAGTGCACAAATTAAACATTATCCTTGTGTTAAGGACAGATGTCTGTCCCAGGTTATAGCAGTACATGCTAATTTCCGCCTGTAGTCACTTTGGTCATAGTCTTGAATAGCTCTTCTTCATGACGGCTGCTGTCTCGAGCACACACACAATCATTGCATTGAAACATCATTGCGGGTCACACGTTCACGGCCAGCGAACATGCGTGAGCGAATTGCTTCGCGCACTGCATCCTCTCACAATTTCCCCCGGGGAATTGTCCGGTCTAGTGTTATATTTGTTACTCTTCCTACACAAATTTTGATTTCGAGTAACACAATAACCGTACGTCGCACACAGACAAACAATGTATCAAAACGTGCGGCTCGATCGGACTCGCTATGCTATTACTTTTCTCTATAGAATACGATTTTTTCGCGACGTAGTCGCGAAAAAATCGCCCAAAAAAACCCCATTCATTTCTATGGAATTAATTGAAAAAAAAAGCACTTTTTCAATGTTTTTCAAACATCCACTGCTCTGGCATGCTTTCACCTAGAGACATGATTCAAACTCTAAAACGTAGGAAAACTTCTCCTCTGTGGATCTGGCATTCAACTTTTCTGCTAGGTTTTACACTTTCGGATCAGGCCCGGTTCAAACGCCATGTGGTTTCTGGGAGAAAATCCGGCTTTTGAATGGGTGTCTATTGCGTTACACACCAGTGAGGGTAGTTTAGCTTAGAGTGTAGGCGGCTTCAAAAAAAAGGTCAAACTTTCTCGCTTAAACTCCGTTTTCAGCCACAAATTTCACTCTACAGACATGATTTTCTCAAAAGTAGTAGGAAAACTTGTCCTGATTCACACAATGTGTCTACCTAAACGATAGGATTTACGGTTTTTGAATGACAAGCCTCAAAGTGAGGAGAGCACAGGTGAGCGGCCTCATTGACTCCCAGTATAAACGTTGCTGAAAAGTCACTCGTTTTTAACTCCCTGTAGCGTCCTCATTTTTAACAATACAAACAAAAAAATACATCATTTTATTCAGGAGACCGTTCTAGCGCTCACTGTGAAAGAATTTTGTGAATAGCTGCTTCCGTTGTCGAGTTATTTGTCATTGTTCGAGGCCTGGTCCTTCATAAAAAAAACAGTAGAAAACTCCAGCCCTTGCGTGTCAGCCTCACCTTAGCCGCCCACTTTATTAGGAACACTTCTGTTCGTACATACAAACTACAAACACTCTTCTTAGAGTTTAGAGTTTATTTTATTTTTAAAAGGGACAGTGCACAAATTAAACATTATCCTTGTGTTAAGGACAGATGTCTGTCCCAGGTTATAGCAGTACATGCTAATTTCCGCCTGTAGTCACTTTGGTCATACTCTTGAATAGGTCTTCATCATGATGGCTGCTGTCTCGAGCACACACACGATCATTGCATTGAAACATCATTGCGGGTCACGCGTTCACGGCCAGCGAACATGCGTGAGCGACTTGCTTCGCGCACTGCATCCTCTCACAATTTCCCCCGGGGAATTGTCCGGTCTAGTGTTATATTTGTTACTCTACCTACGCAAATTTTGATTTCGAGTAACACAATAACCGTACGTCGCACACAGACAAACAATGTATCAAAACGTGCGGCTCGATCGGACTCGCTATGCTATTACTTTTCTCTACAGATTACGATTTTTTCTCGACGTAGTCGCGAAAAAATCGTCCAAAAAAACCCCATTCATTTCTATGGAATTAATTGAAAAAAAAGCACTTTTTCAACGTTTTTCAAACGTCCACTGCTCTGGCATGCTTTCACCTAGAGACGTGATTCAAACTCTAAAACGTAGGAAAACTTCTCCTCTGTGGATCTGGCATTCAACTTTTCTGCTAGGTTCTACACTTTCGGATCAGTCCCGGGTCAAACGCCATGTGGTTTCTGGGAGAAAATCCGGCTTTTGAATGGGTGTCTATTGCGTTACACACCAGTGGACCTCGTTAAGGTCAGAGTGGAGAGAGGTTCAAAAAAAAGGTCAAACTTTCTCGCTTAAACTCTGTTTTCAGCCACAAATTTCACTCTACAGACATGATTTTCTCAAAAGTAGTAGGAAAACTTGTCCTGATTCACACAATGTGTCTACCTAAACGATAGGATTTATGGTTTTTGAATGACAAACGTCAAACTGAGGACAGGGCAGCTGACAGGCTTCATTGAAACCCATTGTAAACGTGAGAGAAAAGTCACTCATTTTTAAATCGCTCTAGTGTCGTTATTTTTAAGAGTACAAACAAAAAAATACATAATTTTATTCAGGAGACCCTTCTAGCGCTCACTGTGAAAGAATTTTGTGAATAGCTGCTTCCGTTGTCGAGTTATTTGTCATTGTTTGAGGTCTGGTCCGTAGTAAAACACAGCACAAAATTCAAGACCTTGTGTGTGTTAGCTCATTGACATGCATTATAAACGGGATAGAAAAGTCACTCGTTTTTAAATCGCTCTAGTGTTGTTATTTTTAAGACTACAAAGAAAAAAATACATCATTTTATTCAGGAGACCCTTCTAGCGCTCACTGTGAAAGAATTTTGTGAATAGCTGCTTCCGTTGTCGAGTTATTTGTCATTGTTCGAGGCCTGGTCCTTCATAAAAAAACAGTAGAAAACTCCAGCCCTTGTGTGTCAGCCTCACCTTAGCCGCCCACTTTATTAGGAACACTTCTGTTCGTACATACAAACTACAAACACTCTTCTTAGAGTTTATTTTATTTTTGAAATGGACAGTGCACAAATTAAACATTATCCTTGTGGTAAGGACAGATGTCTGTCCCAGGTTATAGCAGTACATGCTAATTTCCGCCTGTAGTCACTTTGGAAATACTCTTGAATAGCTCTTCTTCATGACGGCTGCTGTCTCAAGCACACACACAATCATTGCATTGAAACATCATTGCGGGTCACGCATTCACGGCCGGCGAACATGCGTGACCGAATTGCTTCGCGCACTGCATCCTCTCACAATTTCCCCCGGGGAATTGTCCGGTCTAGTGTTATATTTGTTACTCTTCCTACACAAATTTCGATTTCGATTAACTCAATAACCGTACGTCGCACACAGACAAACAATAAATCAAAACGTGCGGGTCGATCGGACTCGCTATGCTATTACCTTTCTCTACAGATTGCGATTTTTTCGCGACGTAGTCGCGAAAAAATGGCCCAAAAAAACCCCATTCATTTCTATGGAATTAATTGAAAAAAAGCACTTTTTCAACGTTTTTCAAACATCCGCTGCTCTGGCATGCTTTCACCTAGAGACATGATTCAAACTCTAAAACGTAGGAAAACTTCTCCTCTGTGGATCTGGCATTCAACTTTTCTGCTAGGTTTTACACTTTCGGATCAGGCCCGGTTCAAACGCCATGTGGTTTCTGGGAGAAAATCCGGCTTTTGAATGGGTGTCTATTGCGTTACACACCAGTGAGGGTCATTAAAATTAGAGTGCAGACAGTTTGAAATAAAAGCTCAAACTTTCTCGCTTAAACCGTGTTTTCAGCCACAAATTTCACTCTACAGACATGATTTTCTCAAAAGTAGTAGGAAAACTTGTCCTGATTCACACAATGTGTCTACCTAAACGATAGGATTTACGGTTTTTGAATGACAAGCCTCAAAGTGAGGAGAGCACAGGTGAGCGGCGTCATTGACTCCCAGTATAAACGTTGCTGAAAAGTCACTCGTTTTTAACTCCCTGTAGCGTCCTCATTTTTAACAATACAAACAAAAAAATACATCATTTTATTCAGGAGACCCTTCTAGCGCTCACTGTGAAAGAATTTTGTGAATAGCTGCTTCCGTTGTCGAGTTATTTGTCATTGTTCGAGGCCTGGTCCTTCATAAAAAAAACAGTAGAAAACTCCAGCCCTTGCGTGTCAGCCTCACCTTAGCCGCCCACTTTATTAGGAACACTTCTGTTCGTACATACAAACTACAAACACTCTTCTTAGAGTTTAGAGTTTATTTTATTTTTAAACCGTGTTTTCAGCCACAAATTTCACTCTACAGACATGATTTTCTCAAAAGTAGTAGGAAAACTTGTCCTGATTCACACAATGTGTCTTCCTAAACGGTAGGATTTACGGTTTTTGAATGACAAGCCTCAAAGTGAGGAGAGCACAGGTGAGCGGCCTCATTGACTCCCAGTATAAACGTTGCTGAAAAGTCACTCGTTTTTAACTCCCTGTAGCGTCCTCATTTTTAACAATACAAACAAAAAAATACATCATTTTATTCAGGAGACCCTTCTAGCGCTCACTGTGAAAGAATTTTGTGAATAGCTGCTTCCGTTGTCGAGTTATTTGTCATTGTTCGAGGCCTGGTCCTTCATAAAAAAAAACAGTAGAAAACTCCAGCCCTTGTGTGTCAGCCTCACCTTAGCCGCCCACTTTATTAGGAACACTTCTGTTCGTACATACAAACTACAAACACTCTTCTTAGAGTTTAGAGTTTATTTTATTTTTAAAAGGGACAGTGCACAAATTAAACATTATCCTTGTAGGAAAACTTGTCCTGATTCACACAATGTGTCTACCTAAACGATAGGATTTACGGTTTTTGAATGACAAGCGTCAAACTGAGGACAGGGCAGCTGACAGGCTTCATTGAAACCCATTGTAAACATGAGAGAAAAGTCACTCGTTTTTAAATCGCTCTATTGTCGTTATTTTTAAGAGTACAAACAAAAAAATACATCATTTTATTCAGGAGACCCTTCTAGCGCTCACTGTGAAAGAATTTTGTGAATAGCTGCTTCCGTTGTCGAGTTATTTGTTATTGTTCGAGGCCTGGTCCTTCATAAAAAAACAGCAGAAAACTCCAGCCCTTGTGTGTCTTAGCCTCACCTTAGCCGCCCACTTTATTAGGAACACTTCTGTTCGTACATACATACTACAAACACTCTTCTTAGTGTTTAGAGTTTATTTTATTTTTAAAAGGGACAGTGCACAAATTAAACATTATCCTTGTGGTAAGGACAGATGTCTGTCCCAGGTTATAGCAGTACATGCTAATTTCCGCCTGTAGTCACTTTGTTCATGCTCTTGAATAGCTCTTCTTCATGATGGCTGCTGTCTAGAGCACACACACAATCATTGCATTGAAACATCATTGCGGGTCACACATTCACGGCCAGCGAACATGCGTGACCGAATTGCTTCACGCACTGCATCCTCTCACAATTTCCCCCGGGGAATTGTCCGGTCTAGTTAGGATGCAGTGCTGCAGCACAGCAACCTATGGGCTCCCCTAGGGGAGCCCATAGGTTGCAGTGCAAAGCACTGCAACTATTGTTCTTCTACGTGTTTCTTCTTCTTCTTCTTATTCTTATATTTATTATTATTTTTATTATTCCTACGCAAATTTTGATTTCGATTAACTCAATAACCGTACGTCGCACACAGACAAACAATATATCAAAACGTGCGGCTCGATCGGACTCGCTATGCTATTACTTTTCTCTATAGATTACGATTTTTTCGCGACGTAGTCGCGAAAAAATCGTCCAAAAAAGCCCCATTCATTTCTATGGAATTAATTGAAAAAAAAGCACTTTTTCAACGTTTTTCAAACGTCCACTGCTCTGGCATGCTTTCACCTAGAGACGTGATTCAAACTCTAAAACGTAGGAAAACTTCTCCTCTGTGGATCTGGCATTCAACTTTTCTGCTAGGTTCTACACTTTCGGATCAGTCCCGGGTCAAACGCCATGTGGGTTCTGATAGAAAATCCTGCTTTTGAATGGGTGTCTATTGCGTTACACACCAGTGCGCCTCGTTAACTCAGAGTGTAGGCGGCTTCAAAAAAAAGCTCAAAATTTCTCACTTAAACTGTGTTTTCATCCACAAATTTCACTCTACAGACATGATTTTCTCAAAAGTAGTAGGAAAACTTGTCCTGATTCACACAATGTGTCTACCTAAACGATAGGATTCACGGTTTTTGAATGAGAAGCCTCAAAGTGAGGAGAGCACAGGTGAGCGGCCTCATTGACTCCCAGTATAAACGTTGCTGAAAAGTCACTCGTTTTTAACTCCCTGTAGCGTCGTCATTTTTAAAAATACAAACAAAAAAATACATCATTTTATTCAGGAGACCCTTCTAGCGCTCACTGTGAAAGAATTTTGTGAATAGCTGCTTCCGTTGTCGAGTTATTTGTCATTGTTCGAGGCCTGGTCCTTCATAAAAAAAACAGTAGAAAACTCCAGCCCTTGTGTGTCAGCCTCACCTTAGCCGCCCACTTTATTAGGAACACTTCTGTTCGTACATACAAACTACAAACACTCTTCTTAGAGTTTAGAGTTTATTTTATTTTTAAAAGGGACAGTGCACAAATTAAACATTATCCTTGTAGGAAAACTTGTCCTGATTCACACAATGTGTCTACCTAAACGATAGGATTTACGGTTTTTGAATGACAAGCGTCAAACTGAGGACAGGGCAGCTGACAGGCTTCATTGAAACCCATTGTAAACATGAGAGAAAAGTCACTCGTATTTAAATCGCTCTATTGTCGTTATTTTTAAGAGTACAAACAAAAAAATACATCATTTTATTCAGGAGACCCTTCTAGCGCTCACTGTGAAAGAATTTTGTGAATAGCTGCTTCCGTTGTCGAGTTATTTGTTATTGTTCGAGGCCTGGTCCTTCATAAAAAAACAGTAGAAAACTCCAGCCCTTGTGTGTCTTAGCCTCACCTTAGCCGCCCACTTTATTAGGAACACTTCTGTTCGTACATACATACTACAAACACTCTTCTTAGTGTTTAGAGTTTTATTTTATTTTTAAAAGGGACAGTGCACAAATTAAACATTATCCATGTGGTAAGGACAGATGTCTGTCCCAGGTTATAGCAGTACATGCTAATTTCCGCCTGTAGTCACTTTGTTCATGCTCTTGAATAGCTCTTCTTCATGATGGCTGCTGTCTAGAGCACACACACAATCATTGCATTGAAACATCATTGCGGGTCACACATTCACGGCCAGCAAACGTGCGTGAGCGAATTGCTTCGCGCACTGCATCCTCTCACAATTTCCCCCGGGGAATTGTCCGGTCTAGTGTTATATTTGTTACTCTTCCTACACAAATTTTGATTTCGAGTAACACAATAACCGTACGTCGCACACAGACAAACAATGTATCAAAACGTGCGGCTCGATCGGACTCGCTATGCTATTACTTTTCTCTATAGATTGCGATTTTTTCGCGACGTAGTCGCGAAAAAATCGTCCAAGAAAACCCCATTCATTTCTATGGAATTAATTGAAAAAAATGCACTTTTTCAACGTTTTTCAAACGTCCGCTGCTCTGGCATGCTTTCACCTAGAGACGTGATTCAAAGTCTAAAACGTAGGAAAACTTCTCCTCTGTGGATCTGGCATTCAACTTTTCTGCTAGGTTCTACACTTTCGGATCAGTCCCGGGTCAAACGCCATGTGGTTTCTGGGAGAAAATCCGGCTTTTGAATGGGTGTCTATTGCGTTACACACCAGTGGACCTCGTTAAGGTCAGAGTGGAGAGAGGTTCAAAAAAAAGGTCAAACTTTCTCGCTTAAACTCTGTTTTCAGCCACAAATTTCACTCTACAGACATGATTTTCTCAAAAGTAGTAGGAAAACTTGTCCTGATTCACACAATGTGTCTACCTAAACGATATTATTTACGGTTTTTGAATGACAAGCCTCAAAGTGAGGAGAGCACAGGTGAGCGGCCTCATGGACTCCCATTATAAACGTTGCTGAAAAGTCACTCGTTTTTAACTCCCTGTAGCGTCCTCATTTTTAACAAGACAGACAAAAAAATTACATCAGTCTATTCAGGAGACCCTTCTAGCGCTCAGTGTGAAAGAATTTTGTGAATAGCTGCTTCCGTTGTCGAGTTATTTGTCATTGTTCGAGGCCTGGTCCTTCATAAAAAAACAGTAGAAAACTCCAGCCCTTATGTGTCTTAGCCTCACCTTAGCCGCCCACTTTATTAGGAACACTTCTGTTCGTACATACAAACTACAAACACTCTTCTTAGAGTTTAGAGTTTATTTTATTTTTAAAAGGGACAGTGCACAAATTAAACATTATCCTTGTGTTAAGGACAGATGTCTGTCCCAGGTTATAGCAGTACATGCTAATTTCCGCCTGTAGTCACTTTGGTCATACTCTTGAATAGGTCTTCTTCATGATGGCTGCTGTCTCGAGCACACACACGATCATTGCATTGAAACATCATTGCGGGTCACACGTTCACGGCCAGCAAACATGCGTGAGCGAATTGCTTCGCGCACTGCATCCTCTCACAATTTCCCCCGGGGAATTGTCCGGTCTAGTTAGGATGCAGTGCTGCAGCACAGCAACCTATGGGCTCCCCTAGGGGAGCCCATAGGTTGCAGTGCAAAGCACTGCAACTATTGTTCTTCTACGTATTTCTTCTTCTTCTTCTTCTTCTTATTATTCCTACGCAAATTTTGATTTCGAATAACTCAATAACCGTACGTCGCACACAGACAAACAATATATCAAAACGTGCGGCTCGATCGGACTCGCTATGCTATTACTTTTCTCTATAGATTGCGATTTTTTCGCGACGTAGTCGCGAAAAAATCGCCCCAAAAAACCCCATTCATTTCTATGGAATTAATTGAAAAAAAAGCACTTTTTCAATGTTTTTCAAACATCCACTGCTCTGGCATGCTTTCACCTAGAGACATGATTCAAACTCTAAAACGTAGGAAAACTTCTCCTCTGTGGATCTGGCATTCAACTTTTCTGCTAGGTTTTACACTTTCGGATCAGGCCCGGTTCAAACGCCATGTGGTTTCTGGGAGAAAATCCGGCTTTTGAATGGGTGTCTATTGCGTTACACACCAGTGAAGGTCATTATCTTAGAGTGTAGGCGGCTTCAAAAAAAAGGTCAAACTTTCTCGCTTAAACTCTGTTTTCAGCCACAAATTTCACTCTACAGACATGTTTTTCTCAAAAGTAGTAGGAAAACTTGTCCTGATTCACACAATGTGTTTACCTAAACGATAGGATTTACGGTTTTTGAATGACAAGCCTCAAAGTGAGGAGAGCACAGGTGAGCGGCCTCATTGACTCCCAGTATAAACGTTGCTGAAAAGTCACTCGTTTTTAACTCCCTGTAGCGTCCTCATTTTTAACAATACAAACAAAAAAATACATCATTTTATTCAGGAGACCCTTCTAGCGCTCACTGTGAAAGAATTTTGTGAATAGCTGCTTCCGTTGTCGAGTTATTTGTCATTGTTCGAGGCCTGGTCCTTCATAAAAAAAACAGTAGAAAACTCCAGCCCTTGTGTGTCAGCCTCACCTTAGCCGCCCACTTTATTAGGAACACTTCTGTTCGTACATACAAACTACAAACACTCTTCTTAGAGTTTAGAGTTTATTTTATTTTTAAAAGGGACAGTGCACAAATTAAACATTATCCTTGTGTTAAGGACAGATGTCTGTCTCAGGTTATAGCAGTACATGCTAATTTCCGCCTGTACTCACTTTGGTCATACTCTTGAATAGGTCTTCTTCATGATGGCTGCTGTCTCGAGCACACACACAATCATTGCATTGAAACATCATTGCGGGTCACACATTCACGGCCAGCGAACATGCGTGAGCGAATTGCTTCGCGCACTGCATCCTCTCACAATTTCCCCCGGGGAATTGTCCGGTCTAGTTAGGATGCAGTGCTGCAGCACAGCAACCTATGGGCTCCCCTAGGGGAGCCCATAGGTTGCAGTGCAAAGCACTGCAACTATTGTTCTTCTACGTGTTTCTTTTTATTATTATTATTTTTATTTTTATTATTCCTACGCAAATTTTGATTTCGAATAACTCAATAACCGTACGTCGCACACAGACAAACAATATATCAAAACGTGCGGCTCGATCGGACTCGCTATGCTATTACTTTTCTCTATAGATTGCGATTTTTTCGCGACGTAGTCGCGAAAAAATCGCCCAAAAAAACCCCATTCATTTCTATGGAATTAATTGAAAAAAAAGCACTTTTTCAACGTTTTTCAAACATCCGCTGCTCTGGCATGCTTTCACCTAGAGACGTGATTCAAACTCTAAAACGTAGGAAAACTTCTCCTCTGTGGATCTGGCATTAAACTTTTCTGCTAGGTTCTACACTTTCGGATCAGTCCCGGCTCAACCGCCATGTGGTTTCTGGGAGAAAATCCGGCTTTTGAATGGGTGTCTATTGCGTTACACACCAGTGAAGGTCATTATCTTAGAGTGTAGACAGTTTGAAAAAAAAGGTCAAACTTTCTCGCTTAAACTCTGTTTTCAGCCACAAATTTCACTCTACAGACATGATTTTCTCAAAAGTAGTAGGAAAACTTGTCCTGATTCACACAATGTGTCTACCTAAACGATAGGATTTACGGTTTTTGAATGACAAGCCTCAAAGTGAGGAGAGCACAGGTGAGCGGCCTCATTGACTCCCAGTATAAACGTTGCTGAAAAGTCACTCGTTTTTAACTCCCTGTAGCGTCCTCATTTTTAACAATACAAACAAAAAAATACATCATTTTATTCAGGAGACCCTTCTAGCGCTCACTGTGAAAGAATTTTGTGAATAGCTGCTTCCGTTGTCGAGTTATTTGTCATTGTTCGAGGTCTGGTCTGTAGTAAAACACAGCCCAAAATTCAAGACCTTGTGTGTTTTAGCTCATTGACATGCATTATAAACGGGATAGAAAAGTCACTCGTTTTTAAATCGCTCTAGTGTCGTTATTTTTAAGAGTACAAACAAAAAAATACATAATTTTATTCAGGAGACCCTTCTAGCGCTCACTGTGAAAGAATTTTGTGAATAGCTGCTTCCGTTGTCGAGTTATTTGTCATTGTTCGAGGTCTGGTCTGTAGTAAAACACAGCACAATATTCAAGACCTTGTGTTTCTTAGCTCATTGACTCACATTATAAACGTGAGTGAAAAGTCACTCGTTTTTAAATCGCTCTAGTGTCGTTATTTTTAAGAGTACAAACAAAAAAATACATCATTTTATTCAGGAGACCCTTCTAGCGCTCAGTGTGAAAGAATTTTGTGAATAGCTGCTTCCGTTGTCGAGTTATTTGTCATTGTTCGAGGTCTGGTCCGTAGTAAAACACAGCACAATATTCAAGACCTTGTGTTTCTTAGCTCATTGACTCACATTATAAACGTGAGTGAAAAGTCACTCGTATTTAAATCGCTCTAGTGTCGTTATTTTTAAGAGTACAAACAAAAAATTACATCATTTTATTCAGGAGACCTTTCTAGCGCTCACTGTGAAAGAATTTTGTGAATAGCTGCTTCCGTTGTCGAGTTATTTGTCATTGTTCGAGGCCTGGTCCTTCATAAAAAAAACAGTAGAAAACTCCAGCCCTTGTGTGTCAGCCTCACCTTAGCCGCCCACTTTATTAGGAACACTTCTGTTCGTACATACAAACTACAAACAATCTTCTTAGAGTTTAGAGTTTATTTTATTTTTAAAAGTGACAGTGCACAAATTAAACATTATCCTTGTGTTAAGGACAGATGTCTGTCCCAGGTTATAGCAGTACATGCTAATTTCCGCCTGTAGTCACTTTGGTCATACTCTTGAATAGGTCTTCTTCATGATGGCTGCTGTCTCGAGCACACACACGATCATTGCATTGAAACATCATTGCGGGTCACACGTTCACGGCCAGCAAACATGCGTGAGCGAATTGCTTCGCGCACTGCATCCTCTCACAATTTCCCCCGGGGAATTGTCCGGTCTAGTGTTATATTTGTTACTCTTCCTACACAAATTTTGATTTCGAGTAACACAATAACCGTACGTCGCACACAGACAAACAATGTATCAAAACGTGCGGCTCGATCGGACTCGCTATGCTATTACTTTTCTCTATAGAATACGATTTTTTCGCGACGTAGTCGCGAAAAAATCGTCCAAAAACACCCCATTCATTTCTATGGAATTAATTGAATAAAAAGCACTTTTTCAACGTTTTTCAAACATCCGCTGCTCTGGCATGCTTTCACCTAAAGACATGATTCAAACTCTAAAACGTAGGAAAACTTCTCCTCTGTGGATCTGGCATTCAACTTTTCTGCTAGGTTTTACACTTTCGGATCAGGCCCGGTTCAAACGCCATGTGGTTTCTGGGAGAAAATCCGGCTTTTGAATGGGTGTCTATTGCGTTACACACCAGTGAGGGTCATTAAGCTTAGAGTGCAGACAGTTTGAAATAAAAGCTCAAACTTTCTCAATTAAACCGTGTTTTCAGCCACAAATTTCACTCTACAGACATGATTTTCTCAAAAGTAGTAGGAAAACTTGTCCTGATACACACAATGTGTCTACCTAAACGATAGGATTTACGGTTTTTGAATGACAAGCCTCAAAGTGAGGAGAGCACAGGTGAGCGGCCTCATTGACTCCCAGTATAAACGTTGCTGAAAAGTCACTCGTTTTTAACTCCCTGTAGCGTCCTCATTTTTAACAATACAAACAAAAAAATACATCATTTTATTCAGGAGACCCTTCTAGCGCTCACTGTGAAAGAATTTTGTGAATAGCTCCTTCCGTTGTCGAGTTATTTGTCATTGTTCGAGGCCTGGTCCTTCATAAAAAAAACAGTAGAAAACTCCAGCCCTTGTGTGTCAGCCTCACCTTAGCTGCCCACTTTATTAGGAACACTTCTGTTCGTACATACAAACTACAAACACTCTTCTTAGAGTTTAGAGTTTATTTCATTTTTAAAAGGGACAGTGCACAAATTAAACATTATCCTTGTAGGAAAACTTGTCCTGATTCACACAATGTGTCTACCTAAACGATAGGATTTACGGTTTTTGAATGACAAGCGTCAAACTGAGGACAGGGCAGCTGACAGGCTTCATTGAAACCCATTGTAAACATGAGAGAAAAGTCACTCGTTTTTAAATCGCTCTATTGTCGTTATTTTTAAGAGTACAAACAAAAAAATACATCATTTTATTCAGGAGACCCTTCTAGCGCTCACTGTGAAAGAATTTTGTGAATAGCTGCTTCCGTTGTCGAGTTATTTGTTATTGTTCGAGGCCTGGTCCTTCATAAAAAAACAGTAGAAAACTCCAGCCCTTGTGTGTCTTAGCCTCACCTTAGCCGCCCACTTTATTAGGAACACTTCTGTTCGTACATACATACTACAAACACTCTTCTTAGTGTTTAGAGTTTATTTTATTTTTAAAAGGGACAGTGCACAAATTAAACATTATCCTTGTGGTAAGGACAGATGTCTGTCCCAGGTTATAGCAGTACATGCTAATTTCCGCCTGTAGTCACTTTGTTCATGCTCTTGAATCGCTCTTCTTCATGATGGCTGCTGTCTCGAGCACACACACAATCATTGCATTGAAACATCATTGCGGGTCACACATTCACGGCCAGCGAACATGCGTGAGCGAATTGCTTCGCGCACTGCATCCTCTCACAATTTCCCCCGGGGAATTGTCCGGTCTAGTTAGGATGCAGTGCTGCAGCACAGCAACCTATGGGCTCCCCTAGGGGAGCCCATAGGTTGCAGTGCAAAGCACTGCAACTATTGTTCTTCTACGTATTTCTTCTTCTTCTTATTATTCCTACGCAAATTTTGATTTCGAATAACTCAATAACCGTACGTCGCACACAGACAAACAATATATCAAAACGTGCGGCTCGATCGGACTCGCTATGCTATTACTTTTCTCTATAGAATACGATTTTTTCGCGACGTAGTCGCGAAAAAATCGCCCCAAAAAACCCCATTCATTTCTATGGAATTAATTGAAAAAAAAGCACTTTTTCAATGTTTTTCAAACATCCACTGCTCTGGCATGCTTTCACCTAGAGACATGATTCAAACTCTAAAACGTAGGAAAACTTCTCCTCTGTGGATCTGGCATTCAACTTTTCTGCTAGGTTTTACACTTTCGGATCAGGCCCGGTTCAAACGCCATGTGGTTTCTGGGAGAAAATCCGGCTTTTGAATGGGTGTCTATTGCGTTACACACCAGTGAGGGTCGTTAAACTTAGAGTGTAGGCGGCTTCAAAAAAAAGGTCAAACTTTCTCGCTTAAACTCCGTTTTCAGCCACAAATTTCACTCTACAGACATTATTTTCTCAAAAGTAGTAGGAAAACTTGTCCTGATTCACACAATGTGTCTACCTAAACGGTAGGATTTACGGTTTTTGAATGACAAGCCTCAAAGTGAGGAGAGCACAGGTGAGCAGCCTCATTGACTCCCAGTATAAATGTTGCTGAAAAGTCACTCGTTTTTAACTCCCTGTAGCGTCCTCATTTTTAACAATACAAACCAAAAAATACATCATTTTATTCAGGAGACCCTTCTAGCGCTCACTGTGAAAGAATTTTGTGAATAGCTGCTTCCGTTGTCGAGTTATTTGTCATTGTTCGAGGCCTGGTCCTTCATAAAAAAACAGTAGAAAACTCCAGCCCTTGATGTGTCAGCCTCACCTTAGCCGCCCACTTTATTAGGAACACTTCTGTTCGTACATACAAACTACAAACACTCTTCTTAGAGTTTAGAGTTTATTTTATTTTTAAAAGGGACAGTGCACAAATTAAACATTATCCTTGTGTTAAGGACAGATGTCTGTCCCAGGTTATAGCAGTACATGCAAACAAACAGTACATTACTTTTCTCTATAGAATACGATTTTTTCGCGACGTAGTCGCGAAAAAATCGTCCAAAAAAACCCCATTCATTTCTATGGATTTAATTGAAAAAAAAGCACTTTTTCAACGTTTTTCAAACGTCCGCTGCTCTGGCATGCTTTCACCTAGAGACGTGATTCAAACTCTAAAACGTAGGAAAACTTCTCCTCTGTGGATCTGGCATTCAACTTTTCTGCTAGGTTCTACACTTTCGGATCAGTCCCGGGTCAAACGCCATGTGGTTTCTGGGAGAAAATCCGGCTTTTGAATGGGTGTCTATTGCGTTACACACCAGTGGACCTCGTTTAGCTCAGAGTGGAGAGAGGTTCAAAAAAAAGGTCAAACTTTCTCGCTTAAACTCTGTTTTCAGCCACAAATTTCACTCTACAGACATGATTTTCTCAAAAGTAGTAGGAAAACTTGTCCTGATTCACACAATGTGTCTACCTAAACGATAGGATTTACGGTTTTTGAATGACAAGCCTCAAAGTGAGGAGAGCACAGGTGAGCGGCCTCATTGACTCCCAGTATAAACGTTGCTGAAAAGTCACTCGTTTTTAACTCCCTGTAGCGTCCTCATTTTTAACAATACAAACAAAAAAATACATCATTTTATTCAGGAGACCCTTCTAGCGCTCACTGTGAAAGAATTTTGTGAATAGCTGCTTCCGTTGTCGAGTTATTTGTCATTGTTCGAGGCCTGGTCCATAGCAATTTACAGCAGACACCTGACATAATCTTGTGTGTGTTTCTTAACTCTCCTGTTCAGGCCCATCACCATGCCAATTGGGGCCAGTGACGGGGCAGAGGGAAAAGCTGTCTCAAGAACACACACATCATGCTCAAAATATCAAACTTAAACTGTTTTCAGCCACAAAATTCACACTACAGACATAATTTTCTCAAAAGTAGTAGTCACACTTGTCCCAAAAAAACCCATTCATTTCTATGGAATTAATTGGAAAAAAAAAAGCACTTTTTCAAACATCCGCTGCTCTGAGAAACTGAGAGGAGGGCAGCCGACAGGCCTCACCTTAGCCGCCCACTTTATTAGGAACACGTCTGTTCGTACATACAAACTACAAACACTCTTCTTAGAGTTTATTTTATTTTTAAAAGGGACAGTGCACAAATTAAACATTATCCTTGTGGTAAGGACAGATGTCTGTCCCAGGTTAAAGCAGTACATGCTAATTTCCGCGTGTAGTCACTTTGTTCATACTGTTGAATAGCTCTTCTTCATGATGGCTGCTGTCTCAAGCACACACACAATCATTGCATTGAAACATCATTGCGGGTCACACGTTCACGGCCAGCAAACATGCGTGAGCGAATTGCTTCGCGCACTGCATCCTCTCACAATTTCCCCCGGGGAATTGTCCGGTCTAGTGTTATATTTGTTACTCTTCCTACACAAATTTTGATTTCGAGTAACACAATAACCGTACGTCGCACACAGACAAACAATGTATCAAAACGTGCGGCTTGATCGGACTCGCTATGCTATTACTTTTCTCTATAGAATACGATTTTTTCGCGACGTAGTCGCGAAAAAATCGTCCAAAAAACCCCATTCATTTCTATGGAATTAATTGAAAAAAAAGCACTTTTTCAACGTTTTTCAAACGTCCGCTGCTCTGGCATGCTTTCACCTAGAGACGTGATTCAAACTCTAAAACGTAGGAAAACTTCTCCTCTGTGGATCTGGCATTCAACTTTTCTGCTAGGTTCTACACTTTCGGATCAGTCCCGGGTCAAACGCCATGTGGTTTCTGGGAGAAAATCCGGCTTTTGAATGGGTGTCTATTGCGTTACACACCAGTGGACCTCGTTAAGGTCAGAGTGGAGAGAGGTTCAAAAAAAAGGTCAAACTTTCTCGCTTAAACTCTGTTTTCAGCCACAAATTTAACTCTACAGACATGATTTTCTCAAAAGTAGTAGGAAAACTTGTCCTGATTCACACAATGTGTCTACCTAAACGATAGGATTTACGGTTTTTGAATGACAAGCCTCAAAGTGAGGAGAGCACAGGTGAGCGGCCTCATTGACTCCCAGTATAAACGTTGCTGAAAAGTCACTCGTTTTTAACTCCGTGTAGCGTCCTCATTTTTAACAATACAAACAAAAAAATACATCATTTTATTCAGGAGACCCTTCTAGCGCTCACTTTGAAAGAATTTTGTGAATAGCTGCTTCCGTTGTCGAGTTATTTGTCATTGTTCGAGGCCTGGTCCTTCATAAAAAAAACAGTAGAAAACTCCAGCCCTTGTGTGTCTTAGCCTCACCTTAGCCGCCCACTTTATTAGGAACACTTCTGTTCGTACATGCAAACTACAAACACACTTCTTAGAGTTCAGAGTTTATTTTATTTTTAAAAGGGACAGTGCACAAATTAAACATTATCCTTGTGGTAAGGACAGATGTCTGTCCCAGGTTATAGCAGTACATGCTAATTTCCGCCTGTAGTCACTTTGTTCATACTCTTGAAAAGCTCTTCTTCATGACGGCTGCTGTCTCGAGCACACACATGATCATTGCATTGAAACATCATTGCGGGTCACACATTCACGGCCAGCGAACATGCGTGAGCGAATTGCTTCGCGCACTGCATCCTCTCACAATTTCCCCCGGGGAATTGTCCGGTCTAGTGTTATATTTGTTACTCTTCCTACACAAATTTTGATTTCGATTAACTCAATATCCGTACGTCGCACACAGACAAACAATACATCAAAACGTGCGGCTCGATCGGACTCGCTATGCTATTACTTTTCTCTACAGTTTATGATTTTTTCGCGACGTAGTCGCGAAAAAATCGCCCCAAAAAACCCCATTCATTTCTATGGAATTAATTGAAAAAAAAGCACTTTTTCAACGTTTTTCAAACATCCGCTGCTCTGGCATGCTTTCACCTAGAGACATGATTCAAACTCTAAAACGTAGGAAAACTTCTCCTCTGTGGATCTGGCATTCAACTTTTCTGCTAGGTTTTACACTTTCGGATCAGGCCCGGTTCAAACGCCATGTGGTTTCTGGGAGAAAATCCGGCTTTTGAATGGGTGTCTATTGCGTTACACACCAGTGAGGGTCATTAAGCTTAGAGTGTAGGCGGCTTCAAAAAAAAGCTCAAACTTTCTTGCTTAAACCGTGTTTTCAGCCACAAATTTCACTCTACAGACATGATTTTCTCAAAAGTAGTAGGAAAACTTGTCCTGATTCACACAATGTGTCTACCTAAACGATAGGATTTACGGTTTTTGAATGACAAGCCTCAAAGTGAGGAGAGCACAGGTGAGCGGCCTCATTGACTCCCAGTATAAACGTTGCTGAAAAGTCACTCGTTTTTAACTCCCTGTAGCGTCCTCATTTTTAACAATACAAACAAAAAAATACATCATTTTATTCAGGAGACCCTTCTAGCGCTCACTGTGAAAGAATTTTGTGAATAGCTGCTTCCGTTGTCGAGTTATTTGTCATTGTTCGAGGCCTGGTCCTTCATAAAAAAAACAGTAGAAAACTCCAGCCCTTGTGTGTCAGCCTCACCTTAGCCGCCCACTTTATTAGGAACACTTCTGTTCGTACATACAAACTACAAACACTCTTCTTAGAGTTTAGAGTTTATTTTATTTTTAAAAGGGACAGTGCACAAATTAAACATTATCCTTGTGTTAAGGACAGATGTCTGTCCCAGGTTATAAAAAAAAAAAATCGTCACAAAAAAACCCCATTCATTTCTATGGAATTAATTGAAAAAAAGCACTTTTTCAACGTTTTTCAAACGTCTGCTGCTCTGGCATGCTTTCACCTAGAGACGTGATTCAAACTCTAAAACGTAGGAAAACTTCTCCTCTGTGGATCTGTCATTCAACTTTTCTGCTAGGTTCTACACTTACATGCTCAAAATTTCAAACTTAAACTGTTTTCAGCCACAAATTTCACACTACAGACATAATTTTCTCAGAAGTAGTAGTCACACTTGTCCCAAAAAAACCCCATTAATTTCTATGGAATTAATTGGAAAAACAAGCACTTTTTCAAACATCCGCTGCTCTGAGAAACTGAGAAGAGGGCAGCCGACAGGCCTCACCTTAGCCGCCCACTTTATTAGGAACACTTCTGTTCGTACATACAAACTACAAACACTCTTCTTAGAGTTTATTTTATTTTTAAAAGGGACAGTGCACAAATTAAACATTATCCTTGTGGTAAGGACAGATGTCTGTCCCAGGTTATAGCAGTACATGCTAATTTCCGCCTGTAGTCACTTTGGTTATACTGTTGAATAGCTCTTCTTCATGACGGCTGCTGTCTCAAGCACACACATAATCATTGCATTGAAACATCATTGCGGGTCACACGTTCACGGCCAGCGAACGTGCGTGACCGAATTGCTTCGCGCACTGCATCCTCTCACAATTTCCCCCGGGGAATTGTCCGGTCTAGTTAGGATGCAGTGCTGCAGCACAGCAACCTATGGGCTCCCCTAGGGGAGCCCATAGGTTGCAGTGCAAAGCACTGCAACTATTGTTCTTCTACGTATTTCTTCTTCTTCTTATTATTCCTACGCAAATTTTGATTTCGAATAACTCAAAAACCGTACGTCGCACACAGACAAACAATATATCAAAACGTGCGGCTCGATCGGACTCGCTATGCTATTACTTTTCTCTATAGAATACGATTTTTTCGCGACGTAGTCGCGAAAAAATCGCCCCAAAAAACCCCATTCATTTCTATGGAATTAATTGAAAAAAAAGCACTTTTTCAATGTTTTTCAAACATCCACTGCTCTGGCATGCTTTCACCTAGAGACATGATTCAAACTCTAAAACGTAGGAAAACTTCTCCTCTGTGGATCTGGCATTCAACTTTTCTGCTAGGTTCTACACTTTCGGATCAGGCCCGGTTCAAACGCCATGTGGGTTCTGATAGAAAATCCGGCTTTTGAATGGGTGTCTATTGCGTTACACACCAGTGAGGGTCGTTTAGCTTAGAGTGTAGGCGGCTTCAAAAAAAAGGTCAAACTTTCTCGCTTAAACTCCGTTTTCAGCCACAAATTTCACTCTACAGACATGATTTTCTCAAAAGTAGTAGGAAAACTTGTCCTGATTCACACAATGTGTCTACCTAAACGATAGGATTTACGGTTTTTGAATGACAAGCCTCAAAGTGAGGAGAGCACAGGTGAGCGGCCTCATTGACTCCCAGTATAAACGTTGCTGAAAAGTCACTCGTTTTTAACTCCCTGTAGCGTCCTCATTTTTAACAATACAAACAAAAAAATACATCATTTTATTCAGGAAACCCTTCTAGCGCTCACTGTGAAAGAATTTTGTGAATAGCTGCTTCCGTTGTCGAGTTATTTGTCATTGTTCGAGGTCTGGTCCGTAGTAAAAAACAGCACAAAATTCAAGACCTTGTGTGTGTTAGCTCATTGACATGCATTATAAACGGGATAGAAAAGTCACTCGTTTTTAACTCCCTGTAGCGTCCTCATTTTTAACAATACAAACAAAAAAATACATCATTTTATTCAGGAGACCCTTCTAGCGCTCACTGTGAAAGAATTTTGTGAATAGCTGCTTCCGTTGTCGAGTTATTTGTCATTGTTCGAGGCCTGGTCCTTCATAAAAAAAACAGTAGAAAACTCCAGCCCTTGTGTGTCAGCCTCACCTTAGCCGCCCACTTTATTAGGAACACTTCTGTTCGTACATACAAACTACAAACACTCTTCTTAGAGTTTAGAGTTTATTTTATTTTTAAAAGGGACAGTGCACAAATTAAACATTATCCTTGTGTTAAGGACAGATGTCTGTCCCAGGTTATAGCAGTACTTGCAAACAAACAGTACATTACTTTTCTCTATAGAATACGATTTTTTCGCGACGTAGTCGTGAAAAAATCGCCCCAAAAAACCCCATTCATTTCTATGGAATTAATTGAAAAAAAAGCACTTTTTCAACGTTTTTCAAACATCCGTTGCTCTGGCATGCTTTCACCTAGAGACATGATTCAAACTCTAAAACGTAGGAAAACTTCTCCTCTGTGGATCTGGCATTCAACTTTTCTGCTAGGTTTTACAATTTCGGATCAGTCCCGGTTCAAACGCCATGTGGTTTCTGGGAGAAAATCCGGCTTTTGAATGGGTGTCTATTGCGTTACACACCAGTGAGGGTCTTTAAGCTTAGAGTGTAGGCGGCTTCAAAAAAAAGGTCAAACTTTCTCGCTTAAACTCCGTTTTCAGCCACAAATTTCACTCTACAGACATGATTTTCTCAAAAGTAGTAGGAAAACTTGTCCTGATTCACACAATGTGTCTACCTAAACGATAGGATTTACGGTTTTTGAATGACAAGCCTCAAAGTGAGGAGAGCACAGGTGAGCGGCCTCATTGACTCCCAGTATAAACGTTGCTGAAAAGTCACTCGTTTTTAACTCCCTGTAGCGTCCTCATTTTTAACAATACAAACAAAAAAATACATCATTTTATTCAGGAAACCCTTCTAGCGCTCACTGTGAAAGAATTTTGTGAATAGCTGCTTCCGTTGTCGAGTTATTTGTCATTGTTCGAGGTCTGGTCCGTAGTAAAAAACAGCACAAAATTCAAGACCTTGTGTGTGTTAGCTCATTGACATGCATTATAAACGGGATAGAAAAGTCACTCGTTTTTAACTCCCTGTAGCGTCCTCATTTTTAACAATACAAACAAAAAAATACATCATTTTATTCAGGAGACCCTTCTAGCGCTCACTGTGAAAGAATTTTGTGAATAGCTGCTTCCGTTGTCGAGTTATTTGTCATTGTTCGAGGCCTGGTCCTTCATAAAAAAAACAGTAGAAAACTCCAGCCCTTGTGTGTCAGCCTCACCTTAGCCGCCCACTTTATTAGGAACACTTCTGTTCGTACATACAAACTACAAACACTCTTCTTAGAGTTTAGAGTTTATTTTATTTTTAAAAGGGACAGTGCACAAATTAAACATTATCCTTGTGTTAAGGACAGATGTCTGTCCCAGGTTATAGCAGTACATGCAAACAAACAGTACATTACTTTTCTCTATAGAATACGATTTTTTCGCGACGTAGTCGTGAAAAAATCGCCCCAAAAAACCCCATTCATTTCTATGGAATTAATTGAAAAAAAAGCACTTTTTCAACGTTTTTCAAACATCCGTTGCTCTGGCATGCTTTCACCTAGAGACATGATTCAAACTCTAAAACGTAGGAAAACTTCTCCTCTGTGGATCTGGCATTCAACTTTTCTGCTAGGTTTTACAATTTCGGATCAGTCCCGGTTCAAACGCCATGTGGTTTCTGGGAGAAAATCCGGCTTTTGAATGGGTGTCTATTGCGTTACACACCAGTGAGGGTCTTTAAGCTTAGAGTGTAGGCGGCTTCAAAAAAAAGCTCAAACTTTCTTGCTTAAACCGTGTTTTCAGCCACAAATTTCACTCTACAGACATGATTTTCTCAAAAGTAGTAGGAAAACTTGTCCTGATTCACACAATGTGTCTACCTAAACGATAGGATTTACGGTTTTTGAATGACAAGCCTCAAAGTGAGGAGAGCACAGGTGAGCGGCCTCATTGACTCCCAGTATAAACGTTGCTGAAAAGTCACTCGTTTTTAACTCCCTGTAGCGTCCTCATTTTTAACAATACAAACAAAAAAATACATCATTTTATTCAGGAGACCCTTCTAGCGCTCACTGTGAAAGAATTTTGTGAATAGCTGCTTCCGTTGTCGAGTTATTTGTCATTGTTCGAGGCCTGGTCCTTCATAAAAAAAAACAGTAGAATACTCCAGCCCTTGTGTGTCAGCCTCACCTTAGCCGCCCACTTTATTAGGAACACTTCTGTTCGTACATACAAACTACAAACACTCTTCTTAGAGTTTAGAGTTTATTTTATTTTTAAAAGGGACAGTGCACAAATTAAACATTATCCTTGTGGTAAGGACAGATGTCTGTCCCAGGTTATAGCAGTACATGCTAATTTCCGCCTGTAGTCACTTTGTTTATACTCTTGAATAGCTCTTCTTCATGACGGCTGCTTTCTCAAGCACACACATAATCATTGCATTGAAACATCATTGCAGGTCACACATTCACGGCCAGCAAACATGCGTGACCGAATTGCTTCGCGCACTGCATCCTCTCACAATTTCCCCCGGGGAATTGTCCGGTCTAGTGTTATATTTGTTACTCTTCCTACACAAATTTTGATTTCGAGTAACACAATAACCGTACGTCGCACACAGACAAACAATGTATCAAAACGTGCGGCTCGATCGGACTCGCTATGCTATTACTTTTCTCTATAGAATACGATTTTTTCGCGACGTAGTCGCGAAAAAATCGTCCAAAAAAACCCCATTCATTTCTATGGAATTAATTGAAAAAAAAGCACTTTTTCAACGTTTTTCAAACATCCGCTGCTCTGGCATGCTTTCACCTAGAGACGTGATTCAAACTCTAAAACGTAGGAAAACTTCTCCTCTGTGGATCTGGCATTAAACTTTTCTGCTAGGTTCTACACTTTCGGATCAGTCCCGGCTCAACCGCCATGTGGTTTCTGGGAGAAAATCCGGCTTTTGAATGGGTGTCTATTGCGTTACACACCAGTGAAGGTCGTTATCTTAGAGTGTAGACAGTTTGAAAAAAAAGGTCAAACTTTCTCGCTTAAACTCTGTTTTCAGCCACAAATTTCACTCTACAGACATGATTTTCTCAAAAGTAGTAGGAAAACTTGTCCTGATTCACACAATGTGTCTACCTAAACGATAGGATTTACGGTTTTCGAATGACAAGCCTCAAAGTGAGGAGAGCACAGGTGAGCGGCCTCATTGACTCCCAGTATAAACGTTGCTGAAAAGTCACTCGTGTTTAACTCCCTGTAGCGTCCTCATTTTTAACAATACAAACAAAAAAATACATCATTTTATTCAGGAGACCCTTCTAGCGCTCACTGTGAAAGAATTTTGTGAATAGCTGCTTCCGTTGTCGAGTTATTTGTCATTGTTCGAGGCCTGGTCCTTCATAAAAAAAACAGTAGAAAACTCCAGCCCTTGTGTGTCAGCCTCACCTTAGCCGCCCACATTATTAGGAACACTTCTGTTCGTACATACAAACTACAAACACTCTTCTTAGAGTTTAGAGTTTATTTTATTTTTAAAAGGGACAGTGCACAAATTAAACATTATCCTTGTAGGAAAACTTGTCCTGATTCACACAATGTGTCTACCTAAACGATAGGATTTACGGTTTTTGAATGACAAGCGTCAAACTGAGGACAGGGCAGCTGACAGGCTTCATTGAAACCCATTGTAAACATGAGAGAAAAGTCACTCGTTTTTAAATCGCTCTATTGTCGTTATTTTTAAGAGTACAAACAAAAAAATACATCATTTTATTCAGGAGACCCTTCTAGCGCTCACTGTGAAAGAATTTTGTGAATAGCTGCTTCCGTTGTCGAGTTATTTGTTATTGTTCGAGGCCTGGTCCTTCATAAAAAAACAGTAGAAAACTCCAGCCCTTGTGTGTCTTAGCCTCACCTTAGCCGCCCACTTTATTAGGAACACTTCTGTTCGTACATACAAACTACAAACACTCTTCTTAGTGTTTAGAGTTTATTTTATTTTTAAAAGGGACAGTGCACAAATTAAACATTATCCTTGTGGTAAGGACAGATGTCTGTCCCAGGTTATAGCAGTACATGCTAATTTCCGCCTGTAGTCACTTTGTTCATGCTCTTGAATAGGTCTTCTTCATGATGGCTGCTGTCTAGAGCACACACACAATCATTGCATTGAAACATCATTGCGGGTCACACATTCACGGCCAGCGAACATGCGTGAGCGAATTGCTTCGCGCACTGCATCCTCTCACAATTTCCCCCGGGGAATTGTCTGGTCTAGTGTTATATTTGTTACTCTTCCTACACAAATTTTGATTTCGAGTAACACAATAACCGTACGTCGCACACAGACAAACAATGTATCAAAACGTGCGGCTCGATCGGACTCGCTATGCTATTACTTTTCTCTATAGAATACGATTTTTTCGCGACATAGTCGCGAAAAAATCGTCCAAAAAAACCCCATTCATTTCTATGGAATTAATTGAAAAAAAAGCACTTTTTCAACGTTTTTCAAACGTCCGCTGCTCTGGCATGCTTTCACCTAGAGACGTGATTCAAACTCTAAAACGTAGGAAAACTTCTCCTCTGTGGATCTGGCATTCAACTTTTCTGCTAGGTTCTACACTTTCGGATCAGTCCCGGGTCAAACGCCATGTGGTTTCTGGGAGAAAATCCGGCTTTTGAATGGGTGTCTATTGCGTTACACACCAGTGGACCTCGTTAAGGTCAGAGTGGAGAGAGGTTCAAAAAAAAAGGTCAAACTTTCTCGCTTAAACTCTGTTTTCAGCCACAAATTTCACTCTACAGACATGATTTTCTCAAAAGTAGTAGGAAAACTTGTCCTGATTCACACAATGTGTCTACCTAAACGATAGGATTTACGGTTTTTGAATGACAAGCCTCAAAGTGAGGAGAGCACAGGTGAGCGGCCTCATTGACTCCCAGTATAAACGTTGCTGAAAAGTCACTCGTTTTTAACTCCCTGTAGCGTCCTCATTTTTAACAATACAAACAAAAAAATACATCATTTTATTCAGGAGACCCTTCTAGCGCTCACTGTGAAAGAATTTTGTGAATAGCTGCTTCCGTTGTCGAGTTATTTGTCATTGTTCGAGGCCTGGTCCATAGCAATTTACAGCAGACACCTGACATAATCTTGTGTGTGTTTCTTAACTCTCCTGTTCAGGCCCATCACCATGCCAATTGGGGCCAGTGACGGGGCAGAGGGAAAAGCTGTCTCAAGAACACACACATCATGCTCAAAATTTCAAACTTAAACTGTTTTCAGCCACAAATTTCACACTACAGACATAATTTTCTCAAAAGTAGTAGTCACACTTGTCCCAAAAAAAACCCATTCATTTCTATGGAATTAATTGGAAAAAAAGCACTTTTTCAACGTTTTTCAAACGTCCGCTGCTCTGGCATGCTTTAACCTAGAGACGTGATTCAAACTCTAAAACGTAGGAAAACTTCTCCTCTGTGGATCTGGCATTCAACTTTTCTGCAAGGTTCTACACTTTCGGATCAGGCCCGGCTCAAACACGATGTGAGTTCTGGGAGAAAATCCGGCTTTTGAATGGGTGTCTATTGCGTTACACACCAGTGATGGTCGTTAATCTTAGAGTGTAGGCGGCTTCAAAAAAAAGCTCAAACTTTCTCTCTTAAACCGTGTTTTCAGCCACAAATTTCACTCTACAGACATGATTTTCTCAAAAGTAGTAGGAAAACTTGTCCTGATTCACACAATGTGTCTACCTAAACGATAGGATTTACGGTTTTCGAATGACAAGCCTCAAAGTGAGGAGAGCACAGGTGAGCGGCCTCATTGACTCCCAGTATAAACGTTGCTGAAAAGTCACTCGTTTTTAACTCCCTGTAGCGTCCTCATTTTTAACAATACAAACAAAAAAATACATCATTTTATTCAGGAGACCCTTCTAGCGCTCACTGTGAAAGAATTTTGTGAATAGCTGCTTCCGTTGTCGAGTTATTTGTCATTGTTCGAGGCCTGGTCCTTCATAAAAAAAACAGTAGAAAACTCCAGCCCTTGTGTGTCAGCCTCACCTTAGCCGCCCACATTATTAGGAACACTTCTGTTCGTACATACAAACTACAAACACTCTTCTTAGAGTTTAGAGTTTATTTTATTTTTAAACCGTGTTTTCAGCCACAAATTTCACTCTACAGACATGATTTTCTCAAAAGTAGTAGGAAAACTTGTCCTGATTCACACAATGTGTCTACCTAAACGATAGGATTTACGGTTTTTGAATGACAAGCCTCAAAGTGAGGAGAGCACAGGTGAGCGGCCTCATTGACTCCCAGTATAAACGTTGCTGAAAAGTCACTCGTTTTTAACTCCCTGTAGCGTCCTTATTTTTAACAATACAAACAAAAAAATACATCATTTTATTCAGGAGACCCTTCTAGCGCTCACTGTGAAAGAATTTTGTGAATAGCTGCTTCCGTTGTCGAGTTATTTGTCATTGTTCGAGGCCTGGTCCTTCATAAAAAAAAAACAGTAGAAAACTCCAGCCCTTGTGTGTCAGCCTCACCTTAGCCGCCCACTTTATTAGGAACACTACTGTTCGTACATACAAACTACAAACACTCTTCTTAGAGTTTAGAGTTTATTTTATTTTTAAAAGGGACAGTGCACAAATTAAACATTATCCTTGTGTTAAGGACAGATGTCTGTCCCAGGTTATAGCAGTACATGCTAATTTCCGCCTGTAGTCACTTTGGTCATACTCTTGAATAGGTCTTCTTCATGACGGCTGCTGTCTCGAGCACACACACGATCATTGCATTGAAACATCATTGCGGGTCACACATTCACGGCCAGCCAACATGCGTGAGCGAATTGCTTCGCGCACTGCATCCTCTCACAATTTCCCCCGGGGAATTGTCCGGTCTAGTTAGGATGCAGTGCTGCAGCACAGCAACCTATGGGCTCCCCTAGGGGAGCCCATAGGTTGCAGTGCAAAGCACTGCAACTATTGTTCTTCTACGTGTTTCTTTTTATTATTATTATTTTTATTTTTATTATTCCTACGCAAATTTTGATTTCGAATAACTCAATAACCGTACGTCGCACACAGACAAACAATATATCAAAACGTGCGGCTCGATCGGACTCGCTATGCTATTACTTTTCTCTATAGATTGCGATTTTTTCGCGACGTAGTCGCGAAAAAATCGCCCAAAAAAACCCCATTCATTTCTATGGAATTAATTGAAAAAAAAGCACTTTTTCAACGTTTTTCAAACATCCGCTGCTCTGGCATGCTTTCACCTAGAGACGTGATTCAACCTCTAAAACGTAGGAAAACTTCTCCTCTGTGGATCTGGCATTAAACTTTTCTGCTAGGTTCTACACTTTCGGATCAGTCCCGGCTCAACCGCCATGTGGTTTCTGGGAGAAAATCCGGCTTTTGAATGGGTGTCTATTGCGTTACACACCAGTGAAGGTCATTATCTTAGAGTGTAGACAGTTTGAAAAAAAAGGTCAAACTTTCTCGCTTAAACTCTGTTTTCAGCCACAAATTTCACTCTACAGACATGATTTTCTCAAAAGTAGTAGGAAAACTTGTCCTGATTCACACAATGTGTCTACCTAAACGATAGGATTTACGGTTTTTGAATGACAAGCCTCAAAGTGAGGAGAGCACAGGTGAGCGGCCTCATTGACTCCCAGTATAAACGTTGCTGAAAAGTCACTCGTTTTTAACTCCCTGTAGCGTCCTCATTTTTAACAATACAAACAAAAAAATACATCATTTTATTCAGGAGACCCTTCTAGCGCTCACTGTGAAAGAATTTTGTGAATAGCTGCTTCCGTTGTCGAGTTATTTGTCATTGTTCGAGGTCTGGTCTGTAGTAAAACACAGCCCAAAATTCAAGACCTTGTGTGTTTTAGCTCATTGACATGCATTATAAACGGGATAGAAAAGTCACTCGTTTTTAAATCGCTCTAGTGTCGTTATTTTTAAGAGTACAAACAAAAAAATACATAATTTTATTCAGGAGACCCTTCTAGCGCTCACTGTGAAAGAATTTTGTGAATAGCTGCTTCCGTTGTCGAGTTATTTGTCATTGTTCGAGGTCTGGTCTGTAGTAAAACACAGCACAATATTCAAGACCTTGTGTTTCTTAGCTCATTGACTCACATTATAAACGTGAGTGAAAAGTCACTCGTTTTTAAATCGCTCTAGTGTCGTTATTTTTAAGAGTACAAACAAAAAAATACATCATTTTATTCAGGAGACCCTTCTAGCGCTCAGTGTGAAAGAATTTTGTGAATAGCTGCTTCCGTTGTCGAGTTATTTGTCATTGTTCGAGGTCTGGTCCGTAGTAAAACACAGCACAATATTCAAGACCTTGTGTGTCTTAGGTCATTGACACACATTATAAACATGAGTGAAAAGTCACTCGTTTTTAAATCGCTCTAGTGTCGTTATTTTAAAGAGTACAAACAAAAAAATACATCATTTTATTCAGGAGACCCTTCTAGCGCTCAGTGTGAAAGAATTTTGTGAATAGCTGCTTCCGTTGTCGAGTTATTTGTCATTGTTCGAGGTCTGGTCCGTAGTAAAACACAGCACAATATTCAAGACCTTGTGTTTCTTAGCTCATTGACTCACATTATAAACGTGAGTGAAAAGTCACTCGTATTTAAATCGCTCTAGTGTCGTTATTTTTAAGAGTACAAACAAAAAATTACATCATTTTATTCAGGAGACCTTTCTAGCGCTCACTGTGAAAGAATTTTGTGAATAGCTGCTTCCGTTGTCGAGTTATTTGTCATTGTTCGAGGCCTGGTCCTTCATAAAAAAAACAGTAGAAAACTCCAGCCCTTGTGTGTCAGCCTCACCTTAGCCGCCCACTTTATTAGGAACACTTCTGTTCGTACATACAAACTACAAACACTCTTCTTAGAGTTTAGAGTTTATTTTATTTTTAAAAGTGACAGTGCACAAATTAAACATTATCCTTGTGTTAAGGACAGATGTCTGTCCCAGGTTATAGCAGTACATGCTAATTTCCGCCTGTAGTCACTTTGGTCATACTCTTGAATAGGTCTTCTTCATGATGGCTGCTGTCTCGAGCACACACACGATCATTGCATTGAAACATCATTGCGGGTCACACGTTCACGGCCAGCAAACATGCGTGAGCGAATTGCTTCGCGCACTGCATCCTCTCACAATTTCCCCCGGGGAATTGTCCGGTCTAGTTAGGATGCAGTGCTGCAGCACAGCAACCTATGGGCTCCCCTAGGGGAGCCCATAGGTTGCAGTGCAAAGCACTGCAACTATTGTTCTTCTACGTATTTCTTCTTCTTCTTCTTCTTCTTATTATTCCTACGCAAATTTTGATTTCGAATAACTCAATAACCGTACGTCGCACACAGACAAACAATATATCAAAACGTGCGGCTCGATCGGACTCGCTATGCTATTACTTTTCTCTATAGATTGCGATTTTTTCGCGACGTAGTCGCGAAAAAATCGCCCCAAAAAACCCCATTCATTTCTATGGAATTAATTGAAAAAAAAGCACTTTTTCAATGTTTTTCAAACATCCACTGCTCTGGCATGCTTTCACCTAGAGACATGATTCAAACTCTAAAACGTAGGAAAACTTCTCCTCTGTGGATCTGGCATTCAACTTTTCTGCTAGGTTTTACACTTTCGGATCAGGCCCGGTTCAAACGCCATGTGGTTTCTGGGAGAAAATCCGGCTTTTGAATGGGTGTCTATTGCGTTACACACCAGTGAAGGTCATTATCTTAGAGTGTAGGCGGCTTCAAAAAAAAGGTCAAACTTTCTCGCTTAAACTCTGTTTTCAGCCACAAATTTCACTCTACAGACATGATTTTCTCAAAAGTAGTAGGAAAACTTGTCCTGATTCACACAATGTGTCTACCTAAACGATAGGATTTACGGTTTTTGAATGACAAGCCTCAAAGTGAGGAGAGCACAGGTGAGCGGCCTCATTGACTCCCAGTATAAACGTTGCTGAAAAGTCACTCGTTTTTAACTCCCTGTAGCGTCCTCATTTTTAACAATACAAACAAAAAAATACATCATTTTATTCAGGAGACCCTTCTAGCGCTCACTGTGAAAGAATTTTGTGAATAGCTGCTTCCGTTGTCGAGTTATTTGTCATTGTTCGAGGCCTGGTCCTTCATAAAAAAACAGTAGAAAACTCCAGCCCTTGTGTGGCAGCCTCACCTTAGCCGCCCACTTTATTAGGAACACTTCTGTTCGTACATACAAACTACAAACACTCTTCTTAGAGTTTAGAGTTTATTTTATTTTTAAAAGGGACAGTGCACAAATTAAACATTATCCTTGTGTTAAGATCAGATGTCTGTCCCAGGTTATAAAAAAAAAATCGTCACAAAAAAACCCCATTCATTTCTATGGAATTAATTGAAAAAAAGCACTTTTTCAACGTTTTTCAAACGTCTGCTGCTCTGGCATGCTTTCACCTAGAGACGTGATTCAAACTCTAAAACGTAGGAAAACTTCTCCTCTGTGGATCTGTCATTCAACTTTTCTGCTAGGTTCTACACTTACATGCTCAAAATTTCAAACTTAAACTGTTTTCAGCCACAAATTTCACACTACAGACATAATTTTCTCAGAAGTAGTAGTCACACTTGTCCCAAAAAACCCCCATTAATTTCTATGGAATTAATTGGAAAAAAAAGCACTTTTTCAAACATCCGCTGCTCTGAGAAACTGAGAAGAGGGCAGCCGACAGGCCTCACCTTAGCCGCCCACTTTATTAGGAACACTTCTGTTCGTACATACAAACTACAAACACTCTTCTTAGTGTTTAGAGTTTATTTTATTTTTAAAAGGGACAGTGCACAAATTAAACATTATCCTTGTGGTAAGGACAGATGTCTGTCCCAGGTTATAGCAGTACATGCTAATTTCCGCCTGTAGTCACTTTGTTCATGCTCTTGAATAGGTCTCCTTCATGACGGCTGCTGTCTCAAGCACACACACGATCATTGCATTGAAACATCATTGCTGGTCACACATTCACGGCCGGCAAACATGCATGACCGAATTGCTTCGCGCACTGCATCCTCTCACAATTTCCCCCGGGGAATTGTCCGGTCTAGTGTTATATTTGTTACTCTTCCTACACAAATTTTGATTTCGAGTAACACAATAACCGTACGTCGCACACAGACAAACAATGTATCAAAACGTGCGGCTTGATCGGACTCGCTATGCTATTACTTTTCTCTATAGAATACGATTTTTTCGCGACGTAGTCGCGAAAAAATCGTCCAAAAAACCCCATTCATTTCTATGGAATTAATTGAAAAAAAAGCACTTTTTCAACGTTTTTCAAACGTCCGCTGCTCTGGCATGCTTTCACCTAGAGACGTGATTCAAACTCTAAAACGTAGGAAAACTTCTCCTCTGTGGATCTGGCATTCAACTTTTCTGCTAGGTTCTACACTTTCGGATCAGTCCCGGGTCAAACGCCATGTGGTTTCTGGGAGAAAATCCGGCTTTTGAATGGGTGTCTATTGCGTTACACACCAGTGGACCTCGTTAAGGTCAGAGTGGAGAGAGGTTCAAAAAAAAGGTCAAACTTTCTCGCTTAAACTCTGTTTTCAGCCACAAATTTCACTCTACAGACATGATTTTCTCAAAAGTAGTAGGAAAACTTGTCCTGATTCACACAATGTGTCTACCTAAACGATATTATTTACGGTTTTTGAATGACAAGCCTCAAAGTGAGGAGAGCACAGGTGAGCGGCCTCATGGACTCCCATTATAAACGTTGCTGAAAAGTCACTCGTTTTTAACTCCCTGTAGCGTCCTCATTTTTAACAAGACAGACAAAAAAATTACATCAGTCTATTCAGGAGACCCTTCTAGCGCTCAGTGTGAAAGAATTTTGTGAATAGCTGCTTCCGTTGTCGAGTTATTTGTCATTGTTCGAGGCCTGGTCCTTCATAAAAAAACAGTAGAAAACTCCAGCCCTTATGTGTCTTAGCCTCACCTTAGCCGCCCACTTTATTAGGAACACTTCTGTTCGTACATACAAACTACAAACACTCTTCTTAGAGTTTAGAGTTTATTTTATTTTTAAAAGGGACAGTGCACAAATTAAACATTATCCTTGTGTTAAGGACAGATGTCTGTCCCAGGTTATAGCAGTACATGCTAATTTCCGCCTGTAGTCACTTTGTTCATGCTCTTGAATAGCTCTTCTTCATGACGGCTGCTGTCTCGAGCACACACACAATCATTGCATTGAAACATCATTGCGGGTCACACATTCACGGCCAGCAAACATGCGTGAGCGAATTGCTTCGCGCACTGCATCCTCTCACAATTTCCCCCGGGGAATTGTCCGGTCTAGTGTTATATTTGTTACTCTTCCTACGCAAATTTCGATTTCGATTAACTCAATAACCGTACATTGCACACAGACAACAATATATCAAAACGTGCGGCTCGATCGGACTCGCTATGCTATTACTTTTCTCTATAGAAAATGATTTTTTCGCGACGTAGTCGCGAAAAAATCGTCGAAAAAACCCCATTCATTTCTATGGAATTAATTGAAAAAAAAGCACTTTTTCAACGTTTTTCAAACATCCGCTGCTCTGGCATGCTTTCACCTAGAGACATGATTCAAACTCTAAAACATAGGAAAACTTCTCCTCTGTGGATCTGGCATTCAACTTTTCTGCTAGGTTTTACACTTTCGGATCAGGCCCGGTTCAAACGCCATGTGGTTTCTGGGAGAAAATCCGGCTTTTGAATGGGTGTCTATTGCGTTACACACCAGTGAGGGTCGTTAAGCTTAGAGTGTAGGCGGCTTCAAAAAAAAGGTCAAACTTTCTCGCTTAAACTCTGTTTTCAGCCACAAATTTCACTCTACAGACATGATTTTCTCAAAAGTAGTAGGAAAACTTGTCCTGATTCACACAATGTGTCTACCTAAACGATAGGATTTACGGTTTTTGAATGACAAGCCTCAAAGTGAGGAGAGCACAGGTGAGCGGCCTCATTGACTCCCAGTATAAACGTTGCTGAAAAGTCACTCGTTTTTAACTCCCTGTAGCGTCCTCATTTTTAACAATACAAACAAAAAAATACATCATTTTATTCAGGAGACCCTTCTAGCGCTCACTGTGAAAGAATTTTGTGAATAGCTGCTTCCGTTGTCGAGTTATTTGTCATTGTTCGAGGCCTGGTCCTTCATAAAAAAAACAGTAGAAAACTCCAGCCCTTGTGTGTCAGCCTCACCTTTATTAGGAACACTTCTGTTCGTACATACAAACTACAAACACTCTTCTTAGAGTTTAGAGTTTATTTTATTTTTAAAAGGGACAGTGCACAAATTAAACATTATCCTTGTGTTAAGGACAGATGTCTGTCCCAGGTTATAGCAGTACATGCTAATTTCCGCCTGTAGTCACTTTGGTCATACTCTTGAATAGGTCTTCTTCATGATGGCTGCTGTCTCGAGCACACACACGATCATTGCATTGAAACATCATTGCGGGTCACACATTCACGGCCAGCGAACATGCGTGAGCGAATTGCTTCGCGCACTGCATCCTCTCACAATTTCCCCCGGGGAATTGTCCGGTCTAGTGTTATATTTGTTACTCTCCCTACGCAAATTTCGATTTCGATTAACTCAATAACCGTACGTCACACACAGACAAACAATATATCAAAACGTGCGGATCGATCGGACTCGCTATGCTATTAGTTTTCTCTACAGATTACGATTTTTTCGCGACGTAGTCGCGAAAAAATCGTCCAAAAAAACCCCATTCATTTCTATGGAATTAATTGAAAAAAAAGCACTTTTTCAACGTTTTTCAAACGTCCACTGCTCTGGCATGCTTTCACCTAGAGACGTGATTCAAACTCTAAAACGTAGGAAAACTTCTCCTCTGTGGATCTGTCATTCAACTTTTCTGCTAGGTTCTACACTTACATGCTCAAAATTTCAAACTTAAACTGTTTTCAGCCACAAATTTCACACTACAGACATAATTTTCTCAAAAGTAGTAGTCACACTTGTCCCAAAAAAACCCCATTAATTTCTATGGAATTAATTGGAAAAAAAAGCACTTTTTCAAACATCCGCTGCTCTGAGAAACTGAGAAGAGGGCAGCCGACAGGCCTCACCTTAGCCGCCCACTTTATTAGGAACACTTCTGTTCGTACATACAAACTACAAACACTCTTCTTAGAGTTTAGAGTTTATTTTATTTTTAAAAGGGACAGTGCACAAATTAAACATTATCCTTGTGGTAAGGACAGATGTCTGTCCCAGGTTATAGCAGTACATGCTAATTTCCGCCTGTAGTCACTTTGTTCATACTCTTGAATAGCTCTTATTCATGACGGCTGCTGTCTCAAGCACACACATAATCATTGCATTGAAACATCATTGCGGGTCACACATTCACGGCCAGCGAACGTGCGTGACCGAATTGCTTCGCGCACTGCATCCTCTCACAATTTCCCCCGGGGAATTGTCCGGTCTAGTTAGGATGCAGTGCTGCAGCACAGCAACCTATGGGCTCCCCTAGGGGAGCCCATAGGTTGCAGTGCAAAGCACTGCAACTATTGTTCTTCTACGTATTTCTTCTTCTTCTTATTATTATTATTATTCCTACGCAAATTTTGATTTCGAATAACTCAATAACCGTACGTCGCACACAGACAAACAATGTATCAAAACGTGCGGCTCGATCGGACTCGCTATGCTATTACTTTTCTCTGTAGATTAAGATTTTTTCGCGACGTAGTCGCGAAAAAATCGTCCAAAAAAACCCCATTCATTTCTATGGAATTAATTGAAAAAAAAGCACTTTTTCAACGTTTTTCAAACGTCCACTGCTCTGGCATGCTTTCACCTAGAGACGTGATTCAAACTCTAAAACGTAGGAAAACTTCTCCTCTGTGGATCTGGCATTCAACTTTTCTGCTAGGTTCTACACTTTCGGATCAGTCCCGGGTCAAACGCCATGTGGGTTCTGGGAGAAAATCCGGCTTTTGAATGGGTGTCTATTGCGTTACACACCAGTGGACCTCGTTAAGGTCAGAGTGGAGAGAGGTTCAAAAAAAAGGTCAAACTTTCTCGCTTAAACTCTGTTTTCAGCCACAAATTTCACTCTACAGACATGATTTTCTCAAAAGTAGTAGGAAAACTTGTCCTGATTCACACAATGTGTCTACCTAAACGATAGGATTTACGGTTTTTGAATGACAAGCGTCAAACTGAGGACAGGGCAGCTGACAGGCTTCATTGAAACCCATTGTAAACGTGAGAGAAAAGTCACTCGTTTTTAAATCGCTCTAGTGTCGTTATTTTTAAGAGTACAAACAAAAAAATACATAATTTTATTCAGGAGACCCTTCTAGCGCTCACTGTGAAAGAATTTTGTGAATAGCTGCTTCCGTTGTCGAGTTATTTGTCATTGTTTGAGGTCTGGTCCGTAGTAAAACACAGCACAAAATTCAAGACCTTGTGTGTGTTAGCTCATTGACATGCATTATAAACGGGATAGAAAAGTCACTCGTTTTTAAATCGCTCTAGTGTCGTTATTTTTAAGACTACAAACAAAAAAATACATCATTTTATTCAGGAGACCCTTCTAGCGCTCACTGTGAAAGAATTTTGTGAATAGCTGCTTCCGTTGTCGAGTTATTTGTGATTGTTCGAGGCCTACTCTTTGCAAAAAACACAGCAGACACCTGACATAATCTTGTGTGTGTGCTTAACTCTCCTGTTCAGGCCCGTCACCATGCCAATTGGGGCCAGTGACGGGGCAGAGGGAAAAGCTGTCTCAAGCACACACACATCATGCTCAAAATTTCAAACTTAAACTGTTTTCAGCCACAAATTTCACACTACAGACATAATTTTCTCAAAAGTAGTAGTCACACTTGTCCCAAAAAAAACCCATTCATTTCTATGGAATTAATTGGAAAAAAAAGCACTTTTTCAAACATCCGCTGCTCTGAGAAACTGAGAGGAGGGCAGCCGACAGGCCTCACCTTAGCCGCCCACTTTATTAGGAACACTTCTGTTCGTACATACAAACTACAAACACTCTTCTTAGAGTTTATTTTATTTTTAAAAGGGACAGTGCACAAATTAAACATTATCCTTGTGGTAAGGACAGATGTCTGTCCCAGGTTATAGCAGTACATGCTAATTTCCGCCTGTAGTCACTTTGGTTGTACTGTTGAATAGCTCTTCTTCATGACGGCTGCTGTCTCAAGCACACACATAATCATTGCATTGAAACCTCATTGCGGGTCACACGTTCACGGCCAGCGAACGTGCGTGACCGAATTGCTTCGCGCACTGCATCCTCTCACAATTTCCCCCGGGGAATTGTCCGGTCTAGTTAGGATGCAGTGCTGCAGCACAGCAACCTATGGGCTCCCCTAGGGGAGCCCATAGGTTGCAGTGCAAAGCACTGCAACTATTGTTCTTCTACGTATTTCTTCTTCTTCTTCTTCTTCTTCTTTTTTTTATTATTATTATTCCTACGCAAATTTTGATTTCGAATACCTCAATAACCGTACGTCGCACACAGACAAACAATACATCAAAACGTGCGGCTCGATCGGACTCGCTATGCTATTACTTTTCTCTATAGATTGCGATTTTTTCGCGACGTAGTCGCGAAAAAATCGCCCAAAAAAACCCCATTCATTTCTATGGAATTAATTGAAAAAAAAGCACTTTTTCAACGTTTTTCAAACATCCGCTGCTCTGGCATGCTTTCACCTAGAGACATGATTCAAACTCTAAAACGTAGGAAAACTTCTCCTCTGTGGATCTGGCATTCAACTTTTCTGCTAGGTTTTACACTTTCGGATCAGGCCCGGTTCAAACGCCATGTGGTTTCTGGGAGAAAATCCGGCTTTTGAATGGGTGTCTATTGCGTTACACACCAGTGCGCCTCGTTAACTCAGAGTGTAGGCGGCTTCAAAAAAAAGCTCAAAATTTCTCACTTAAACTGTGTTTTCATCCACAAATTTCACTCTACAGACATGATTTTCTCAAAAGTAGTAGGAAAACTTGTCCTGATTCACACAATGTGTCTACCTAAACGGTAGGATTTACGGTTTTTGAATGACAAGCCTCAAAGTGAGGAGAGCACAGGTGAGCGGCCTCATTGACTCCCAGTATAAACGTTGCTGAAAAGTCACTCGTTTTTAACTCCCTGTAGCGTCCTCATTTTTAACAATACAAACAAAAAAATACATCATTTTATTCAGGAGACCCTTCTAGCGCTCACTGTGAAAGAATTTTGTGAATAGCTGCTTCCGTTGTCGAGTTATTTGTCATTGTTCGAGGTCTGGTCTGTAGTAAAACACAGCCCAAAATTCAAGACCTTGTGTGTTTTAGCTCATTGACATGCATTATAAACTGGATAGAAAAGTCACTCGTTTTTAAATCGCTCTAGTGTCGTTATTTTTAAGAGTACAAACAAAAAAATACATAATTTTATTCAGGAGACCCTTCTAGCGCTCACTGTGAAAGAATTTTGTGAATAGCTGCTTCCGTTGTCGAGTTATTTGTCATTGTTCGAGGTCTGGTCCGTAGTAAAACACAGCACAATATTCAAGACCTTGTGTTTCTTAGCTCATTGACTCACATTATAAACGTGAGTGAAAAGTCACTCGTTTTTAAATCGCTCTAGTGTCGTTATTTTAAAGAGTACAAACAAAAAAATACATCATTTTATTCAGGAGACCCTTCTAGCGCTCAGTGTGAAAGAATTTTGTGAATAGCTGCTTCCGTTGTCGAGTTATTTGTCATTGTTCGAGGTCTGGTCCGTAGTAAAACACAGCACAATATTCAAGACCTTGTGTTTCTTAGCTCATTGACTCACATTATAAACGTGAGTGAAAAGTCACTCATTTTTAAATCGCTCTAGTGTCGTTATTTTTAAGAGTACAAACAAAAAAATACATCATTTTATTCAGGAGACCCTTCTAGCGCTCACTGTGAAAGAATTTTGTGAATAGCTGCTTCCGTTGTCGAGTTATTTGTCATTGTTCGAGGTCTGGTCCGTAGTAAAACACAGCACAATATTCAAGACCTTGTGTGTCTTAGGTCATTGACACACATTATAAACATGAGTGAAAAGTCACTCGTTTTTAAATCGCTCTAGTGTCGTTATTTTAAAGAGTACAAACAAAAAAATACATCATTTTATTCAGGAGACCCTTCTAGCGCTCAGTGTGAAAGAATTTTGTGAATAGCTGCTTCCGTTGTCGAGTTCTTTGTCATTGTTCGAGGCCTGGTCCTTCATAAAAAAAACAGTAGAAAACTCCAGCCCTTGTGTGTCTTAGCCTCACCTTAGCCGCCCACTTTATTAGGAACACTTCTGTTCGTACATACAACCTACAAACACTCTTCTTAGAGTTTAGAGTTTATTTTATTTTTAAAAGGGACAGTGCACAAATTAAACATTATCCTTGTGGTAAGGACAGATGTCTGTCCCAGGTTATAGCAGTACATGCTAATTTCCGCCTGTAGTCACTTTGTTCAACTCTTGAATAGCTCTTCTTCATGACGGCTGCTGTCTCAAGCACACACATAATCATTGCCTTGAAACATCATTGCGGGTCACACATTCACGGCCAGCAAACATGCGTGAGCGAATTGCTTCGCGCACTGCATCCTCTCACAATTTCCCCCGGGGAATTGTCCGGTCTAGTGTTATATTTGTTACTCTTCCTACACAAATTTTGATTTCGAGTAACACAATAACCGTACGTCGCACACAGACAAACAATGTATCAAAACGTGCGGCTCGATCGGACTCGCTATGCTATTACTTTTCTCTATAGAATACGATTTTTTCGCGACGTAGTCGCGAAAAAATCGTCCAAAAAAACCCCATTCATTTCTATGGAATTAATTGAAAAAAAAGCACTTTTTCAACGTTTTTCAAACATCCGCTGCTCTGGCATGCTTTCACCTAGAGACGTGATTCAAACTCTAAAACGTAGGAAAACTTCTCCTCTGTGGATCTGGCATTCAACTTTTCTGCTAGGTTCTACACTTTCGGATCAGTCCCAGGTCAAACGCCATGTGGTTTCTGGGAGAAAATCCGGCTTTTGAATGGGTGTCTATTGCGTTACACACCAGTGCGCCTCGTTAACTCAGAGTGTAGGCGGCTTCAAAAAAAAGCTCAAAATTTCTCACTTAAACTGTGTTTTCATCCACAAATTTCACTCTACAGACATGATTTTCTCAAAAGTAGTAGGAAAACTTGTCCTGATTCACACAATGTGTCTACCTAAACGGTAGGATTTACGGTTTTTGAATGACAAGCGTCAAACTGAGGACAGTGCAGCTGACAGGCTTCATTGACATCCATTATAAACGTGATAGAAAAGTCATTCGTATTTAAATCGCTCTATTGTCGTTATTTTAAAGAGTACAAACAAAAAAATACATCATTTTATTCAGGAGACCCTTCTAGCGCTCAGTGTGAAAGAATTTTGTGAATAGCTGCTTCCGTTGTCGAGTTATTTGTCATTGTTCGAGGCCTGGTCCTTCATAAAAAAAACAGTAGAAAACTCCAGCCCTTGTGTGTCAGCCTCACCTTAGCCGCCCACTTTATTAGGAACACTTCTGTTCGTACATACAAACTACAAACACTCTTCTTAGAGTTTAGAGTTTATTTTATTTTTAAAAGGGACAGTGCACAAATTAAACATTATCCTTGTGGTAAGGACAGATGTCTGTCCCAGGTTATAGCAGTACATGCTAATTTCCGCCTGTAGTCACTTTGTTCATGCTCTTGAATAGGTCTCCTTCATGACGGCTGCTGTCTCAAGCACACACACAATCATTGCATTGAAACATCATTGCTGGTCACACGTTCACGGCCGGCAAACATGCATGACCGAATTGCTTCGCGCACTGCATCCTCTCACAATTTCCCCCGGGGAATTGTCCGGTCTAGTTAGGATGCAGTGCTGCAGCACAGCAACCTATGGGCTCCCCTAGGGGAGCCCATAGGTTGCAGTGCAAAGCACTGCAACTATTGTTCTTCTACGTATTTCTTCTTCTTCTTCTTCTTCTTATTATTCCTACGCAAATTTTGATTTCGAATAACTCAATAACCGTACGTCGCACACAGACAAACAATATATCAAAACGTGCGGCTCGATCGGACTCGCTATGCTATTACTTTTCTCTGTAGAATACGATTTTTTCGCGACGTAGTCGCGAAAAAATCGCCCCAAAAAACCCCATTCATTTCTATGGAATTAATTGAAAAAAAAGCACTTTTTCAATGTTTTTCAAACATCCACTGCTCTGGCATGCTTTCACCTAGAGACATGATTCAAACTCTAAAACGTAGGAAAACTTCTCCTCTGTGGATCTGGCATTCAACTTTTCTGCTAGGTTTTACACTTTCGGATCAGGCCCGGTTCAAACGCCATGTGGTTTCTGGGAGAAAATCCGGCTTTTGAATGGGTGTCTATTGCGTTACACACCAGTGAGGGTCGTTAAACTTAGAGTGTAGGCGGCTTCAAAAAAAAGGTCAAACTTTCTCGCTTAAACTCCGTTTTCAGCCACAAATTTCACTCTACAGACATGATTTTCTCAAAAGTAGTAGGAAAACTTGTCCTGATTCACACAATGTGTCTACCTAAACGATAGGATTTACGGTTTTTGAATGACAAGCCTCAAAGTGAGGAGAGCACAGGTGAGCGGCCTCATTGACTCCCAGTATAAACGTTGCTGAAAAGTCACTCGTTTTTAACTCCCTGTAGCGTCCTCATTTTTAACAATACAAACAAAAAAATACATCATTTTATTCAGGAGACCCTTCTAGCGCTCACTGTGAAAGAATTTTGTGAATAGCTGCTTCCGTTGTCGAGTTATTTGTCATTGTTCGAGGCCTGGTCCTTCATAAAAAAACAGTAGAAAACTCCAGCCCTTGTGTGGCAGCCTCACCTTAGCCGCCCACTTTATTAGGAACACTTCTGTTCGTACATACAAACTACAAACACTCTTCTTAGAGTTTAGAGTTTATTTTATTTTTAAAAGGGACAGTGCACAAATTAAACATTATCCTTGTGTTAAGATCAGATGTCTGTCCCAGGTTATAAAAAAAAAAATCGTCACAAAAAAACCCCATTCATTTCTATGGAATTAATTGAAAAAAAGCACTTTTTCAACGTTTTTCAAACGTCTGCTGCTCTGGCATGCTTTCACCTAGAGACGTGATTCAAACTCTAAAACGTAGGAAAACTTCTCCTCTGTGGATCTGTCATTCAACTTTTCTGCTAGGTTCTACACTTACATGCTCAAAATTTCAAACTTAAACTGTTTTCAGCCACAAATTTCACACTACAGACATAATTTTCTCAGAAGTAGTAGTCACACTTGTCCCAAAAAAACCCCATTAATTTCTATGGAATTAATTGGAAAAAAAAGCACTTTTTCAAACATCCGCTGCTCTGAGAAACTGAGAAGAGGGCAGCCGACAGGCCTCACCTTAGCCGCCCACTTTATTAGGAACACTTCTGTTCGTACATACAAACTACAAACACTCTTCTTAGTGTTTAGAGTTTATTTTATTTTTAAAAGGGACAGTGCACAAATTAAACATTATCCTTGTGGTAAGGACAGATGTCTGTCCCAGGTTATAGCAGTACATGCTAATTTCCGCCTGTAGTCACTTTGTTCATGCTCTTGAATAGGTCTCCTTCATGACGGCTGCTGTCTCAAGCACACACACGATCATTGCATTGAAACATCATTGCTGGTCACACATTCACGGCCGGCAAACATGCATGACCGAATTGCTTCGCGCACTGCATCCTCTCACAATTTCCCCCGGGGAATTGTCCGGTCTAGTTATTAGGATGCAGTGCTGCAGCACAGCAACCTATGGGCTCCCCTAGGGGAGCCCATAGGTTGCAGTGCAAAGCACTGCAACTATTGTTCTTCTACGTGTTTCTTCTTCTTCTTCTTATTCTTATATTTATTTTTATTTTTATTATTCCTACGCAAATTTTGATTTCGAATAACTCAATAACCGTACGTCGCACACAGACAAACAATATATCAAAACGTGCGGCTCGATCGGACTCGCTATGCTATTACTTTTCTCTATAGATTACGATTTTTTCGCGACGTAGTCGCGAAAAAATCGTCCAAAAAAACCCCATTCATTTCTATGGAATTAATTGAAAAAAAAGCACTTTTTCAACGTTTTTCAAACGTCCACTGCTCTGGCATGCTTTCACCTAGAGACGTGATTCAAACTCTAAAACGTAGGAAAACTTCTCCTCTGTGGATCTGGCATTCAACTTTTCTGCTAGGTTCTACACTTTCGGATCAGGCCCGGTTCAAACGCCATGTGGTTTCTGGGAGAAAATCCGGCTTTTGAATGGGTGTCTATTGCGTTACACACCAGTGCGCCTCGTTAACTCAGAGTGTAGGGGGCTTCAAAAAAAAGCTCAAAATTTCTCACTTAAACTGTGTTTTCATCCACAAATTTCACTCTACAGACATGATTTTCTCAAAAGTAGTAGGAAAACTTGTCCTGATTCACACAATGTGTCTACCTAAACGGTAGGATTTACGGTTTTTGAATGACAAGCCTCAAAGTGAGGAGAGCACAGGTGAGCGGCCTCATTGACTCCCAGTATAAACGTTGCTGAAAAGTCACTCGTTTTTAACTCCCTGTAGCGTCCTCATTTTTAACAATACAAACAAAAAAATACATCATTTTATTCAGGAGACCCTTCTAGCGCTCACTGTGAAAGAATTTTGTGAATAGCTGCTTCCGTTGTCGAGTTATTTGTCATTGTTCGAGGCCTGGTCCTTCATAAAAAAAACAGTAGAAAACTCCAGCCCTTGTGTGTCAGCCTCACCTTAGCCGCCCACTTTATTAGGAACACTTCTGTTCGTACATACAAACTACAAACACTCTTCTTAGAGTTTAGAGTTTATTTTATTTTTAAACCGTGTTTTCAGCCACAAATTTCACTCTACAGACATGATTTTCTCAAAAGTAGTAGGAAAACTTGTCCTGATTCACACAATGTGTCTACCTAAACGATAGGATTTACGGTTTTTGAATGACAAGCCTCAAAGTGAGGAGAGCACAGGTGAGCGGCCTCATTGACTCCCAGTATAAACGTTGCTGAAAAGTCACTCGTTTTTAACTCCCTGTAGCGTCCTCATTTTTAACAATACAAACAAAAAAATACATCATTTTATTCAGGAGACCCTTCTAGCGCTCACTGTGAAAGAATTTTGTGAATAGCTGCTTCCGTTGTCGAGTTATTTGTCATTGTTCGAGGCCTGGTCCTTCATAAAAAAAACAGTAGAAAACTCCAGCCCTTGTGTGTCAGCCTCACCTTAGCCGCCCACTTTATTAGGAACACTTCTGTTCGTACATACAAACTACAAACACTCTTCTTAGAGTTTAGAGTTTATTTTATTTTTAAACCGTGTTTTCAGCCACAAATTTCACTCTACAGACATGATTTTCTCAAAAGTAGTAGGAAAACTTGTCCTGATTCACACAATGTGTCTACCTAAACGATAGGATTTACGGTTTTTGAATGACAAGCCTCAAAGTGAGGAGAGCACGGGTGAGCGGCCTCATTGACTCCCAGTATAAACGTTGCTGAAAAGTCACTCGTTTTTAACTCCCTGTAGCGTCCTCATTTTTAACAATACAAACAAAAAAATACATCATTTTATTCAGGAGACCCTTCTAGCGCTCACTGTGAAAGAATTTTGTGAATAGCTGCTTCCGTTGTCGAGTTATTTGTCATTGTTCGAGGCCTGGTCCTTCATAAAAAAAACAGTAGAAAACTCCAGCCCTTGTGTGTCAGCCTCACCTTAGCCGCCCACTTTATTAGGAACACTTCTGTTCGTACATACAAACTACAAACACTCTTCTTAGAGTTTAGAGTTTATTTTATTTTTAAAAGGGACAGTGCACAAATTAAACATTATCCTTGTGTTAAGGACAGATGTCTGTCCCAGGTTATAGCAGTACATGCTAATTTCCGCCTGTAGTCACTTTGGTCATACTCTTGAATAGGTCTTCTTCATGATGGCTGCTGTCTCGAGCACACACACGATCATTGCATTGAAACATCATTGCGGGTCACACATTCACGGCCGGCGAACATGCGTGAGCGAATTGCTTCGCGCACTGCATCCTCTCACAATTTCCCCCGGGGAATTGTCCGGTCTAGTTATTATTATACTTATTATTCCTACGCAAATTTTGATTTCGAATAACTCAATAACCGTACGTCACACACAGACAAACAATATATCAAAACGTGCGGCTCGATCGGACTCGCTATGCTATTACTTTTCTCTATAGATTGCGATTTTTTCGCGACGTAGTCGCGAAAAAATCGCCCCAAAAAACCCCATTCATTTCTATGGAATTAATTGAAAAAAAAGCACTTTTTCAACATTTTTCAAACATCTGCTGCTCTGGCATGCTTTCACCTAGAGACATGATTCAAACTCTAAAACGTAGGAAAACTTCTCCTCTGTGGATCTGGCATTCAACTTTTCTGCTAGGTTTTACACTTTCGGATCAGGCCCGGTTCAAACGCCATGTGGTTTCTGGGAGAAAATCCGGCTTTTGAATGGGTGTCTATTGCGTTACACACCAGTGAGGGTCGTTAATCTTAGAGTGTAGGCGGCTTCAAAAAAAAGCTCAAACTTTCTCGCTTAAACCGTGTTTTCAGCCACAAATTTCACTCTACAGACATGATTTTCTCAAAAGTAGTAGGAAAACTTGTCCTGATTCACACAATGTGTCTACCTAAACGATAGGATTTACGGTTTTTGAATGACAAGCCTCAAAGTGAGGAGAGCACAGGTGAGCGGCCTCATTGACTCCCAGTATAAACGTTGCTGAAAAGTCACTCGTTTTTAACTCCCTGTAGCGTCCTCATTTTTAACAATACAAACAAAAAAATACATCATTTTATTCAGGAGACCCTTCTAGCGCTCACTGTGAAAGAATTTTGTGAATAGCTGCTTCCGTTGTCGAGTTATTTGTCATTGTTCGAGGTCTGGTCTGTAGTAAAACACAGCCCAAAATTCAAGACCTTGTGTGTTTTAGCTCATTGACATGCATTATAAACGGGATAGAAAAGTCACTCGTTTTTAAATCGCTCTAGTGTCGTTATTTTTAAGAGTACAAACAAAAAAATACATAATTTTATTCAGGAGACCCTTCTAGCGCTCACTGTGAAAGAATTTTGTGAATAGCTGCTTCCGTTGTCGAGTTATTTGTCATTGTTCGAGGTCTGGTCCGTAGTAAAACACAGCACAATATTCAAGACCTTGTGTGTCTTAGGTCATTGACACACATTATAAACATGAGTGAAAAGTCACTCGTTTTTAAATCGCTCTAGTGTCGTTATTTTAAAGAGTACAAACAAAAAAATACATCATTTTATTCAGGAGACCCTTCTAGCGCTCAGTGTGAAAGAATTTTGTGAATAGCTGCTTCCGTTGTCGAGTTATTTGTCATTGTTCGAGGTCTGGTCCGTAGTAAAACACAGCACAATATTCAAGACCTTGTGTTTCTTAGCTCATTGACTCACATTATAAACGTGAGTGAAAAGTCACTCGTATTTAAATCGCTCTAGTGTCGTTATTTTTAAGAGTACAAACAAAAAATTACATCATTTTATTCAGGAGACCTTTCTAGCGCTCACTGTGAAAGAATTTTGTGAATAGCTGCTTCCGTTGTCGAGTTATTTGTCATTGTTCGAGGCCTGGTCCTTCATAAAAAAAACAGTAGAAAACTCCAGCCCTTGTGTGTCAGCCTCACCTTAGCCGCCCACTTTATTAGGAACACTTCTGTTCGTACATACAAACTACAAACACTCTTCTTAGAGTTTAGAGTTTATTTTATTTTTAAAAGTGACAGTGCACAAATTAAACATTATCCTTGTGTTAAGGACAGATGTCTGTCCCAGGTTATAGCAGTACATGCTAATTTCCGCCTGTAGTCACTTTGGTCATACTCTTGAATAGGTCTTCTTCATGATGGCTGCTGTCTCGAGCACACACACGATCATTGCATTGAAACATCATTGCGGGTCACACGTTCACGGCCAGCAAACATGCGTGAGCGAATTGCTTCGCGCACTGCATCCTCTCACAATTTCCCCCGGGGAATTGTCCGGTCTAGTTAGGATGCAGTGCTGCAGCACAGCAACCTATGGGCTCCCCTAGGGGAGCCCATAGGTTGCAGTGCAAAGCACTGCAACTATTGTTCTTCTACGTATTTCTTCTTCTTCTTATTATTCCTACGCAAATTTTGATTTCGAATAACTCAATAACCGTACGTCGCACACAGACAAACAATATATCAAAACGTGCGGCTCGATCGGACTCGCTATGCTATTACTTTTCTCTGTAGAATACGATTTTTTCGCGACGTAGTCGCGAAAAAATCGCCCCAAAAAACCCCATTCATTTCTATGGAATTAATTGAAAAAAAAGCACTTTTTCAATGTTTTTCAAACATCCACTGCTCTGGCATGCTTTCACCTAGAGACATGATTCAAACTCTAAAACGTAGGAAAACTTCTCCTCTGTGGATCTGGCATTCAACTTTTCTGCTAGGTTTTACACTTTCGGATCAGGCCCGGTTCAAACGCCATGTGGTTTCTGGGAGAAAATCCGGCTTTTGAATGGGTGTCTATTGCGTTACACACCAGTGAGGGTCGTTAAACTTAGAGTGTAGGCGGCTTCAAAAAAAAGGTCAAACTTTCTCGCTTAAACTCCGTTTTCAGCCACAAATTTCACTCTACAGACATGATTTTCTCAAAAGTAGTAGGAAAACTTGTCCTGATTCACACAATGTGTCTACCTAAACGATAGGATTTACGGTTTTTGAATGACAAGCCTCAAAGTGAGGAGAGCACAGGTGAGCGGCCTCATTGACTCCCAGTATAAACGTTGCTGAAAAGTCACTCGTTTTTAACTCCCTGTAGCGTCCTCATTTTTAACAATACAAACAAAAAAATACATCATTTTATTCAGGAGACCCTTCTAGCGCTCACTGTGAAAGAATTTTGTGAATAGCTGCTTCCGTTGTCGAGTTATTTGTCATTGTTCGAGGCCTGGTCCTTCATAAAAAAACAGTAGAAAACTCCAGCCCTTGTGTGGCAGCCTCACCTTAGCCGCCCACTTTATTAGGAACACTTCTGTTCGTACATACAAACTACAAACACTCTTCTTAGAGTTTAGAGTTTATTTTATTTTTAAAAGGGACAGTGCACAAATTAAACATTATCCTTGTGTTAAGATCAGATGTCTGTCCCAGGTTATAAAAAAAAAAATCGTCACAAAAAAACCCCATTCATTTCTATGGAATTAATTGAAAAAAAGCACTTTTTCAACGTTTTTCAAACGTCTGCTGCTCTGGCATGCTTTCACCTAGAGACGTGATTCAAACTCTAAAACGTAGGAAAACTTCTCCTCTGTGGATCTGTCATTCAACTTTTCTGCTAGGTTCTACACTTACATGCTCAAAATTTCAAACTTAAACTGTTTTCAGCCACAAATTTCACACTACAGACATAATTTTCTCAGAAGTAGTAGTCACACTTGTCCCAAAAAAAACCCATTAATTTCTATGGAATTAATTGGAAAAAAAAGCACTTTTTCAAACATCCGCTGCTCTGAGAAACTGAGAAGAGGGCAGCCGACAGGCCTCACCTTAGCCGCCCACTTTATTAGGAACACTTCTGTTCGTACATACAAACTACAAACACTCTTCTTAGTGTTTAGAGTTTATTTTATTTTTAAAAGGGACAGTGCACAAATTAAACATTATCCTTGTGGTAAGGACAGATGTCTGTCCCAGGTTATAGCAGTACATGCTAATTTCCGCCTGTAGTCACTTTGTTCATGCTCTTGAATAGGTCTCCTTCATGACGGCTGCTGTCTCAAGCACACACACGATCATTGCATTGAAACATCATTGCTGGTCACACATTCACGGCCGGCAAACATGCATGACCGAATTGCTTCGCGCACTGCATCCTCTCACAATTTCCCCCGGGGAATTGTCCGGTCTAGTTAGGATGCAGTGCTGCAGCACAGCAACCTATGGGCTCCCCTAGGGGAGCCCATAGGTTGCAGTGCAAAGCACTGCAACTATTGTTCTTCTACGTATTTCTTCTTCTTCTTCTTCTTCTTATTATTCCTACGCAAATTTTGATTTCGAATAACTCAATAACCGTACGTCGCACACAGACAAACAATATATCAAAACGTGCGGATCGATCGGACTCGCTATGCTATTACTTTTCTCTATAGATTACGATTTTTTCGCGACGTAGTCGCGAAAAAATCGTCCAAAAAAACCCCATTCATTTCTATGGAATTAATTGAAAAAAAAGCACTTTTTCAACGTTTTTCAAACGTCCACTGCTCTGGCATGCTTTCACCTAGAGACGTGATTCAAACTCTAAAACGTAGGAAAACTTCTCCTCTGTGGATCTGGCATTCAACTTTTCTGCTAGGTTCTACACTTTCGGATCAGTCCCGGGTCAAACGCCATGTGGGTTCTGATAGAAAATCCGGCTTTTGAATGGGTGTCTATTGCGTTACACACCAGTGCGCCTCGTTAACTCAGAGTGTAGGCGGCTTCAAAAAAAAGCTCAAAATTTCTCACTTAAACTGTGTTTTCATCCACAAATTTCACTCTACAGACATGATTTTCTCAAAAGTAGTAGGAAAACTTGTCCTGATTCACACAATGTGTCTACCTAAACGGTAGGATTTACGGTTTTTGAATGACAAGCCTCAAAGCGAGGAGAGCACAGGTGAGCGGCCTCATTGACTCCCAGTATAAACGTTGCTGAAAAGTCACTCGTTTTTAACTACCTGTAGCGTCCTCATTTTTAACAATACAAACAAAAAAATACATCATTTTATTCAGGAGACCCTTCTAGCGCTCACTGTGAAAGAATTTTGTGAATAGCTGCTTCCGTTGTCGAGTTATTTGTCATTGTTTGAGGTCTGGTCCGTAGTAAAAAACAGCACAAAATTCAAGACCTTGTGTGTGTTAGCTCATTGACATGCATTATAAACGGGATAGAAAAGTCACTCGTTTTTAACTCCCTGTAGCGTCCTCATTTTTAACAATACAAACAAAAAAATACATCATTTTATTCAGGAGACCCTTCTAGCGCTCACTGTGAAAGAATTTTGTGAATAGCTGCTTCCGTTGTCGAGTTATTTGTCATTGTTCGAGGCCTGGTCCTTCATAAAAAAAACAGTAGAAAACTCCAGCCCTTGTGTGTCAGCCTCACCTTAGCCGCCCACTTTATTAGGAACACTTCTGTTCGTACATACAAACTACAAACACTCTTCTTAGAGTTTAGAGTTTATTTTATTTTTAAAAGGGACAGTGCACAAATTAAACATTATCCTTTTGTTAAGGACAGATGTCTGTCCCAGGTTATAGCAGTACATGCAAACAAACAGTACATTACTTTTCTCTATAGAATACGATTTTTTCGCGACGTAGTCGTGAAAAAATCGCCCCAAAAAACCCCATTCATTTCTATGGAATTAATTGAAAAAAAAGCACTTTTTCAACGTTTTTCAAACATCCGTTGCTCTGGCATGCTTTCACCTAGAGACATGATTCAAACTCTAAAACGTAGGAAAACTTCTCCTCTGTGGATCTGGCATTCAACTTTTCTGCTAGGTTTTACACTTTCGGATCAGTCCCGGTTCAAACGCCATGTGGTTTCTGGGAGAAAATCCGGCTTTTGAATGGGTGTCTATTGCGTTACACACCAGTGAGGGTCTTTAAGCTTAGAGTGTAGGCGGCTTCAAAAAAAAGCTCAAACTTTCTCGCTTAAACTCTGTTTTCAGCCACAAATTTCACTCTACAGACATGATTTTCTCAAAAGTAGTAGGAAAACTTGTCCTGATTCACACAATGTGTCTACCTACACGATAGGATTTACGGTTTTTGAATGACAAGCCTCAAAGTGAGGAGAGCACAGGTGAGCGGCCTCATTGACTCCCAGTATAAACGTTGCTGAAAAGTCACTCGTTTTTAACTCCCTGTAGCGTCGTCATTTTTAAAAATACAAACAAAAAAATACATCATTTTATTCAGGAGACCCTTCTAGCGCTCACTGTGAAAGAATTTTGTGAATAGCTGCTTCCGTTGTCGAGTTATTTGTCATTGTTCGAGGCCTGGTCCTTCATAAAAAAAACAGTAGAAAACTCCAGCCCTTGTGTGTCAGCCTCACCTTAGCCGCCCACTTTATTAGGAACACTTCTGTTCGTACATACAAACTACAAACACTCTTCTTAGAGTTTAGAGTTTATTTTATTTTTAAAAGGGACAGTGCACAAATTAAACATTATCCTTGTAGGAAAACTTGTCCTGATTCACACAATGTGTCTACCTAAACGATAGGATTTACGGTTTTTGAATGACAAGCGTCAAACTGAGGACAGGGCAGCTGACAGGCTTCATTGAAACCCATTGTAAACATGAGAGAAAAGTCACTCGTTTTTAAATCGCTCTATTGTCGTTATTTTTAAGAGTACAAACAAAAAAATACATCATTTTATTCAGGAGACCCTTCTAGCGCTCACTGTGAAAGAATTTTGTGAATAGCTGCTTCCGTTGTCGAGTTATTTGTTATTGTTCGAGGCCTGGTCCTTCATAAAAAAACAGTAGAAAACTCCAGCCCTTGTGTGTCTTAGCCTCACCTTAGCCACCCACTTTATTAGGAACACTTCTGTTCGTACATACAAACTACAAACACTCTTCTTAGTGTTTAGAGTTTATTTTATTTTTAAAAGGGACAGTGCACAAATTAAACATTATCCTTGTGGTAAGGACAGATGTCTGTCCCAGGTTATAGCAGTACATGCTAATTTCCGCCTGTAGTCACTTTGTTCATGCTCTTGAATAGCTCTTCTTCATGATGGCTGCTGTCTAGAGCACACACACAATCATTGCATTGAAACATCATTGCGGGTCACACATTCACGGCCAGCGAACATGCGTGACCGAATTGCTTCGCGCACTGCATCCTCTCACAATTTCCCCCGGGGAATTGTCCGGTCTAGTGTTATATTTGTTACTCTTCCTCCACAAATTTTGATTTCGAGTAACACAATAACCGTACGTCGCACACAGACAAACAATGTATCAAAACGTGCGGCTCTATCGGACTCGCTATGCTATTACTTTTCTCTACAGTTTACGATTTTTTCTCGACGTAGTCGCGAAAAAATCGTCCAAAAAAACCCCATTCATTTCTATGGAATTAATTGAAAAAAAAGCACTTTTTCAACGTTTTTCAAACGTCCACTGCTCTGGCATGCTTTCACCTAGAGACGTGATTCAAACTCTAAAACGTAGGAAAACTTCTCCTCTGTGGATCTGGCATTCAACTTTTCTGCTAGGTTCTACACTTTCGGATCAGTCCCGGGTCAAACGCCATGTGGTTTCTGGGAGAAAATCCGGCTTTTGAATGGGTGTCTATTGCGTTACACACCAGTGGACCTCGTTAAGGTCAGAGTGGAGAGAGGTTCAAAAAAAAGGTCAAACTTTCTCGCTTAAACTCTGTTTTCAGCCACAAATTTCACTCTACAGACATGATTTTCTCAAAAGTAGTAGGAAAACTTGTCCTGATTCACACAATGTGTCTACCTAAACGATAGGATTTACGGTTTTTGAATGACAAGCCTCAAAGTGAGGAGAGCACAGGTGAGCGGCCTCATTGACTCCCAGTATAAACGTTGCTGAAAAGTCACTCGTTTTTAACTCCCTGTAGCGTCCTCATTTTTAACAATACAAACAAAAAAATACATCATTTTATTCAGGAGACCCTTCTAGCGCTCACTGTGAAAGAATTTTGTGAATAGCTGCTTCCGTTGTCGAGTTATTTGTCATTGTTCGAGGCCTGGTCCATAGCAATTTACAGCAGACACCTGACATAATCTTGTGTGTGTTTCTTAACTCTCCTGTTCAGGCCCATCACCATGCCAATTGGGGCCAGTGACGGGGCAGAGGGAAAAGCTGTCTCAAGAACACACACATCATGCTCAAAATTTCAAACTTAAACTGTTTTCAGCCACAAATTTCACACTACAGACATAATTTTCTCAAAAGTAGTAGTCACACTTGTCCCAAAAAAAACCCATTCATTTCTATGGAATTAATTGGAAAAAAAGCACTTTTTCAACGTTTTTCAAACGTCCGCTGCTCTGGCATGCTTTAACCTAGAGACGTGATTCAAACTCTAAAACGTAGGAAAACTTCTCCTCTGTGGATCTGGCATTCAACTTTTCTGCAAGGTTCTACACTTTCGGATCAGGCCCGGCTCAAACACGATGTGAGTTCTGGGAGAAAATCCGGCTTTTGAATGGGTGTCTATTGCGTTACACACCAGTGGACCTCGTTAAGGTCAGAGTGGAGAGAGGTTCAAAAAAAAGGTCAAACTTTCTCGCTTAAACTCTGTTTTCAGCCACAAATTTCACTCTACAGACATGATTTTCTCAAAAGTAGTAGGAAAACTTGTCCTGATTCACACAATGTGTCTACCTAAACGATAGGATTTACGGTTTTTGAATGACAAGCCTCAAAGTGAGGAGAGCACAGGTGAGCGGCCTCATTGACTCCCATTATAAACGTTGCTGAAAAGTCACTCGTTTTTAACTCCCTGTAGCGTCCTCATTTTTAACAATACAGACAAAAAAATTACATCAGTCTATTCAGGAGACCCTTCTAGCGCTCAGTGTGAAAGAATTTTGTGAATAGCTGCTTCCGTTGTCGAGTTATTTGTCATTGTTCGAGGCCTGGTCCTTCATAAAAAAAACAGTAGAAAACTCCAGCCCTTGTGTGTCTTAGCCTCACCTTAGCCGCCCACTTTATTAGGAACACTTCTGTTCGTACATACAAACTACAAACACTCTTCTTAGAGTTTAGAGTTTATTTTTAAATGGGACAGTGCACAAATTAAACATTATCCTTGTGGTAAGGACAGATGTCTGTCCCAGGTTATAGCAGTACATGCTAATTTCCGCCTGTAGTCACTTTGTTCATGCTCTTGAATAGCTCTTCTTCATGACGGCTGCTGTTTCAAGCACACACACAATCATTGCATTGAAACATCATTGCGGGTCACACATTCACGGCCAGCAAACATGCGTTAGCGAATTGCTTCGCGCACTGCATCCTCTCACAATTTCCCCCGGGGAATTGTCCGGTCTAGTTAGGATGCAGTGCTGCAGCACAGCAACCTATGGGCTCCCCTAGGGGAGCCCATAGGTTGCAGTGCAAAGCACTGCAACTATTGTTCTTCTACGTGTTTCTTCTTCTTTTTCTTATTCTTATTATTCCTACGCAAATTTTGATTTCGAATAACTCAATAACCGTACGTCGCACACAGACAAACAATATATCAAAACGTGCGGCTCGATCGAACTCGCTATGCTATTACTTTTCTCTACAGTTTACGATTTTTTCGCGACGTAGTCGCGAAAAAATCGCCCCAAAAAACCCCATTCATTTCTATGGAATTAATTGAAAAAAAAGCACTTTTTCAACGTTTTTCAAACATCCACTGCTCTGGCATGCTTTCACCTAGAGACATGATTCAAACTCTAAAACGTAGGAAAACTTCTCCTCTGTGGATCTGGCATTCAACTTTTCTGCTAGGTTTTACACTTTCGGATCAGGCCCGGTTCAAACGCCATATGGTTTCTGGGAGAAAATCCGGCTTTTGAATGGGTGTCTATTGCGTTACACACCAGTGAGGGTCGTTAGGCTTAGAGTGTAGGCGGCTTCAAAAAAAAGGTCAAACTTTCTCGCTTAAACTCTGTTTTCAGCCACAAATTTCACTCTACAGACATGATTTTCTCAAAAGTAGTAGGAAAACTTGTCCTGATTCACACAATGTGTCTACCTAAACGATAGGATTTACGGTTTTTGAATGACAAGCCTCAAAGTGAGGGGAGCACAGGTGAGCGGCCTCATTGACTCCCAGTATAAACGTTGCTGAAAAGTCACTCGTTTTTAACTCCCTGTAGCGTCCTCATTTTTAACAATACAAAGAAAAAAATACATCATTTTATTCAGGAGACCCTTCTAGCGCTCACTGTGAAAGAATTTTGTGAATAGCTGCTTCCGTTGTCGAGTTATTTGTCATTGTTCGAGGCCTGGTCCATAGCAATTTACAGCAGACACCTGATAAAATCTTGTGTGTGTTTCATAACCTGCTCAGGCCTGTTACCATGCTTACTGGCTTCAGTAAGCGAGCACAGAGGGGAGGGGCCGGCTGTCTCAAGCACACAAATCATGGCATTGTAGCTTCATAGCAGGTCACACAACCGTACGTCGCACACAGACAAACAATATATCAAAACGTGCGGCTCGATCGGACTCGCTATGCTATTACTTTTCTCTATAGAATACGATTTTTTCGCGACGTAGTCGCGAAAAAATCGCCCCAAAAAACCCCATTCATTTCTATGGAATTAATTGAAAAAAAAGCACTTTTTCAACGTTTTTCAAACATCCGCTGCTCTGGCATGCTTTCACCTAGAGACATGATTCAAACTCTAAAACGTAGGAAAACTTCTCCTCTGTGGATCTGGCATTCAACTTTTCTGCTAGGTTTTACACTTTCGGATCAGGCCCGGTTCAAACGCCATGTGGTTTCTGGGAGAAAATCCGGCTTTTGAATGGGTGTCTATTGCGTTACACACCAGTGAGGGTCGTTAAGATTAGAGTGTAGGCGGCTTCAAAAAAAAGCTCAAACTTTCTCGCTTAAACCGTGTTTTCTGCCACAAATTTCACTCTACAGACATGATTTTCTCAAAAGTAGTAGGAAAACTTGTCCTGATTCACACAATGTGTCTACCTAAACGATAGGATTTACGGTTTTTGAATGACAAGCCTCAAAGTGAGGAGAGCACAGGTGAGCGGCCTCATTGACTCCCAGTATAAACGTTGCTGAAAAGTCACTCGTTTTTAACTCCCTGTAGCGTCCTCATTTTTAACAATACAAACAAAAAAATACATCATTTTATTCAGGAGACCCTTCTAGCGCTCACTGTGAAAGAATTTTGTGAATAGCTGCTTCCGTTGTCGAGTTATTTGTCATTGTTCGAGGCCTGGTCCTTCATAAAAAAAACAGTAGAAAACTCCAGCCCTTGTGTGTCAGCCTCACCTTAGCCGCCCACTTTATTAGGAACACTTCTGTTCGTACATACAAACTACAAACACTCTTCTTAGAGTTTAGAGTTTATTTTATTTTTAAAAGGGACAGTGCACAAATTAAACATTATCCTTGTGTTAAGGACAGATGTCTGTCCCAGGTTATAGCAGTACATGCTAATTTCCGCCTGTAGTCACTTTGGTCATACTCTTGAATAGGTCTTCTTCATGATGGCTGCTGTCTCGAGCACACACACGATCATTGCATTGAAACAACATTGCGGGTCACACATTCACGGCCAGCGAACATGCGTGAGCGAATTGCTTCGCGCACTGCATCCTCTCACAATTTCCCCCGGGGAATTGTCCGGTCTAGTTAGGATGCAGTGCTGCAGCACAGCAACCTATGGGCTCCCCTAGGGGAGCCCATAGGTTGCAGTGCAAAGCACTGCAACTATTGTTCTTCTACGTATTTCTTCTTCTTCTTATTATTCCTACGCAAATTTTGATTTCGAATACCTCAATAACCGTACGTCGCACACAGACAAACAATACATCAAAACGTGCGGCTCGATCGGACTCGCTATGCTATTACTTTTCTCTACAGTTTACGATTTTTTCGCGACGTAGTCGCGAAAAAATCGCCCCAAAAAACCCCATTCATTTCTATGGAATTAATTGAAAAAAAAGCACTTTTTCAACGTTTTTCAAACATCCGCTGCTCTGGCATGCTTTCACCTAGAGACATGATTCAAACTCTAAAACGTAGGAAAACTTCTCCTCTGTGGATCTGGCATTCAACTTTTCTGCTAGGTTTTACACTTTCGGATCAGGCCCGGTTCAAACGCCATGTGGTTTCTGGGAGAAAATCCGGCTTTTGAATGGGTGTCTATTGCGTTACACACCAGTGAGGGTCGTTAAGGTTAGAGTGTAGGCGGCTTCAAAAAAAAGGTCAAACTTTCTCGCTTAAACTCTGTTTTCAGCCACAAATTTCACTCTACAGACATGATTTTCTCAAAAGTAGTAGGAAAACTTGTCCTGATTCACACAATGTGTCTACCTAAACGATAGGATTTACGGTTTTTGAATGACAAGCCTCAAAGTGAGGAGAGCACAGGTGAGCGGCCTCATTGACTCCCAGTATAAACGTTGCTGAAAAGTCACTCGTTTTTAACTCCCTGTAGCGTCCTCATTTTTAACAATACAAACAAAAAAATACATCATTTTATTCAGGAGACCCTTCTAGCGCTCACTGTGAAAGAATTTTGTGAATAGCTGCTTCCGTTGTCGAGTTATTTGTCATTGTTCGAGGCCTGGTCCTTCATAAAAAAACAGTAGAAAACTCCAGCCCTTGTGTGTCAGCCTCACCTTAGCCGCCCACTTTATTAGGAACACTTCTGTTCGTACATACAAACTACAAACACTCTTCTTAGAGTTTAGAGTTTATTTTATTTTTAATAGGGACAGTGCACAAATTAAACATTATCCTTGTGTTAAGGACAGATGTCTGTCCCAGGTTATAGCAGTACATGCAAACAAACAGTACATTACTTTTCTCTATAGAATACGATTTTTTCGCGACGTAGTCGCGAAAAAATCGCCCCAAAAAACCCCATTCATTTCTATGGAATTAATTGAAAAAAAAGCACTTTTTCAACGTTTTTCAAACATCCGCTGCTCTGGCATGCTTTCACCTAGAGACATGATTCAAACTCTAAAACGTAGGAAAACTTCTCCTCTGTGGATCTGGCATTCAACTTTTCGGCTAGGTTTTACACTTTCGGATCAGGCCCGGTTCAAACGCTATGTGGTTTCTGGGAGAAAATCCGGCTTTTGAATGGATGTCTATTGCGTTACACACCAGTGAGGGTCGTTACGCTTAGAGTGTAGGCGGGTTCAAAAAAAAGCTCAAACTTTCTCGCTTAAACCGTGTTTTCCGCCACAAATTTCACTCTACAGACATGATTTTCTCAAAAGTAGTAGGAAAACTTGTCCTGATTCACACAATGTGTCTACCTAAACGATAGGATTTACGGTTTTTGAATGACAAGCCTCAAAGTGAGGAGAGCACAGGTGAGCGGCCTCATTGACTCCCAGTATAAACGTTGCTGAAAAGTCACTCGTTTTTAACTCCCTGTAGCGTCCTCATTTTTAACAATACAAACAAAAAAATACATCATTTTATTCAGGAGACCCTTCTAGCGCTCACGGTGAAAGAATTTTGTGAATAGCTGCTTCCGTTGTCGAGTTATTTGTCATTGTTCGAGGCCTGGTCCTTCATAAAAAAAACAGTAGAAAACTCCAGCCCTTGTGTGTCAGCCTCACCTTAGCCGCCCACTTTATTAGGAACACTTCTGTTCGTACATACAAACTACAAACACTCTTCTTAGAGTTTAGAGTTTATTTTATTTTTAAAAGGGACAGTGCACAAATTAAACATTATCCTTGTGTTAAGGACAGATGTCTGTCCCAGGTTATAGCAGTACATGCTAATTTCCGCCTGTAGTCACTTTGGTCATAGTCTTGAATAGCTCTTCTTCATGACGGCTGCTGTCTCGAGCACACACACAATCATTGCATTGAAACATCATTGCGGGTCACACGTTCACGGCCAGCGAACATGCGTGAGCGAATTGCTTCGCGCACTGCATCCTCTCACAATTTCCCCCGGGGAATTGTCCGGTCTAGTGTTATATTTGTTACTCTTCCTACACAAATTTTGATTTCGAGTAACACAATAACCGTACGTCGCACACAGACAAACAATGTATCAAAACGTGCGGCTTGATCGGACTCGCTATGCTATTACTTTTCTCTATAGAATACGATTTTTTCGCGACGTAGTCGCGAAAAAATCGTCCAAAAAAACCCCATTCATTTCTATGGAATTAATTGAAAAAAAAGCACTTTTTCAACGTTTTTCAAACGTCCGCTGCTCTGGCATGCTTTCACCTAGAGACGTGATTCAAACTCTAAAACGTAGGAAAACTTCTCCTCTGTGGATCTGGCATTCAACTTTTCTGCTAGGTTCTACACTTTCGGATCAGTCCCGGGTCAAACGCCGTGTGGTTTCTGGGAGAAAATCCGGCTTTTGAATGGGTGTCTATTGCGTTACACACCAGTGGACCTCGTTAAGGTCAGAGTGGAGAGAGGTTCAAAAAAAAGGTCAAACTTTCTCGCTTAAACTCTGTTTTCAGCCACAAATTTCACTCTACAGACATGATTTTCTCAAAAGTAGTAGGAAAACTTGTCCTGATTCACACAATGTGTCTACCTAAACGATAGGATTTACGGTTTTCGAATGACAAGCCTCAAAGTGAGGAGAGCACAGGTGAGCGGCCTCATTGACTCCCAGTATAAACGTTGCTGAAAAGTCACTCGTTTTTAACTCCCTGTAGCGTCCTCATTTTTAACAATACAAACAAAAAAATACATCATTTTATTCAGGAGACCCTTCTAGCGCTCACTGTGAAAGAATTTTGTGAATAGCTGCTTCCGTTGTCGAGTTATTTGTCATTGTTCGAGGCCTGGTCCTTCATAAAAAAAACAGTAGAAAACTCCAGCCCTTGTGTGTCAGCCTCACCTTAGCCGCCCACTTTATTAGGAACACTTCTGTTCGTACATACAAACTACAAACACTCTTCTTAGAGTTTAGAGTTTATTTTATTTTTAAACCGTGTTTTCAGCCACAAATTTCACTCTACAGACATGATTTTCTCAAAAGTAGTAGGAAAACTTGTCCTGATTCACTCAATGTGTCTACCTAAACGATAGGATTTACGGTTTTTGAATGACAAGCCTCAAAGCGAGGAGAGCACAGGTGAGCGGCCTCATTGACTCCCAGTATAAACGTTGCTGAAAAGTCACTCGTTTTTAACTCCCTGTAGCGTCCTCATTTTTAACAATACAAACAAAAAAATACATCATTTTATTCAGGAGACCCTTCTAGCGCTCACTGTGAAAGAATTTTGTGAATAGCTGCTTCCGTTGTCGAGTTATTTGTCATTGTTCGAGGCCTGGTCCATAGCAATTTACAGCAGACACCTGACATAATCTTGTGTGTGTTTCTTAACTCTCCTGTTCAGGCCCATCACCATGCCAATTGGGGCCAGTGACGGGGCAGAGGGAAAAGCTGTCTCAAGAACACACACATCATGCTCAAAATTTCAAACTTAAACTGTTTTCAGCCACAAATTTCACACTACAGACATAATTTTCTCAAAAGTAGTAGTCACACTTGTCCCAAAAAAAACCCATTCATTTCTATGGAATTAATTGGAAAAAAAAGCACTTTTTCAAACATCCACTGCTCTGAGAAACTGAGAGGAGGGCAGCCGACAGGCCTCACCTTAGCCGCCCACTTTATTAGGAACACTTCTGTTCGTACATACAACCTACAAACACTCTTCTTAGAGTTTAGAGTTTATTTTATTTTTAAAAGGGACAGTGCACAAATTAAACATTATCCTTGTGGTAAGGACAGATGTCTGTCCCAGGTTATAGCAGTACATGCTAATTTCCGCCTGTAGTGACTTTGGTTATAGTCTTGAATAGCTCTTCTTCATGACGGCTGCTGTCTCAAGCACACACATAATCATTGCATTGAAACATCATTGCGGGTCACACATTCACGGCCGGTGAACATGCGTGACCGAATTGCTTCGCGCACTGCATCCTCTCACAATTTCCCCCGGGGAATTGTCCGGTCTAGTGTTATATTTGTTACTCTTCCTACACAAATTTTGATTTCGAGTAACACAATAACCGTACGTCGCACACAGACAAACAATGTATCAAAACGTGCGGCTCGATCGGACTCGCTATGCTATTACTTTTCTCTGTAGAATACGATTTTTTCGCGACGTAGTCGCGAAAAAATCGTCCAAAAACACCCCATTCATTTCTATGGAATTAATTGAAAAAAAAGCACTTTTTCAACGTTTTTCAAACATCCACTGCTCTGGCATGCTTTCACCTAAAGACATGATTCAAACTCTAAAACGTGGGAAAACTTCTCCTCTGTGGATCTGGCATTCAACTTTTCTGCTAGGTTTTACACTTTCGGATCAGGCCCGGTTCAAACGCCATGTGGTTTCTGGGAGAAAATCCGGCTTTTGAATGGGTGTCTATTGCGTTACACACCAGTGAGGGTCATTAAGCTTAGAGTGCAGACAGTTTGAAATAAAAGCTCAAACTTTCTCAATTAAACCGTGTTTTCAGCCACAAATTTCACTCTACAGACATGATTTTCTCAAAAGTAGTAGGAAAACTTGTCCTGATTCACACAATGTGTCTACCTAAACGGTAGGATTTACGGTTTTTGAATGACAAGCCTCAAAGTGAGGAGAGCACAGGTGAGCGGCCTCATTGACTCCCATTATAAACGTTGCTGAAAAGTCACTCGTTTTTAACTCCCTGTAGCGTCCTCATTTTTAACAATACAAACAAAAAAATACATCATTTTATTCAGGAGACCCTTCTAGCGCTCACTGTGAAAGAATTTTGTGAATAGCTCCTTCCTTTGTCGAGTTATTTGTCATTGTTCGAGGCCTGGTCCTTCATAAAAAAAACAGTAGAAAACTCCAGCCCTTGTGTGTCAGCCTCACCTTTGCTGCCCACTTTATTAGGAACACTTCTGTTCGTACATACAAACTACAAACACTCTTCTTAGAGTTTAGAGTTTATTTCATTTTTAAAAGGGACAGTGCACAAATTAAACATTATCCTTGTAGGAAAACTTGTCCTGATTCACACAATGTGTCTACCTAAACGATAGGATTTACGGTTTTTGAATGACAAGCGTCAAACTGAGGACAGGGCAGCTGACAGGCTTCATTGAAACCCATTGTAAACATGAGAGAAAAGTCACTCGTTTTTAAATCGTTCTATTGTCGTTATTTTTAAGAGTACAAACAAAAAAATACATCATTTTATTCAGGAGACCCTTCTAGCGCTCACTGTGAAAGAATTTTGTGAATAGCTGCTTCCGTTGTCGAGTTATTTGTTATTGTTCGAGGCCTGGTCCTTCATAAAAAAACAGTAGAAAACTCCAGCCCTTGTGTGTCTTAGCCTCACCTTAGCCGCCCACTTTATTAGGAACACTTCTGTTCGTACATACAAACTACAAACACTCTTCTTAGTGTTTAGAGTTTATTTTATTTTTAAAAGGGACAGTGCACAAATTAAACATTATCCTTGTGGTAAGGACAGATGTCTGTCCCAGGTTATAGCAGTACATGCTAATTTCCGCCTGTAGTCACTTTGTTCATGCTCTTGAATAGGTCTTCTTCATGATGGCTGCTGTCTAGAGCACACACACAATCATTGCATTGAAACATCATTGCGGGTCACACATTCACGGCCAGCGAACATGCGTGAGCGAATTGCTTCGCGCACTGCATCCTCTCACAATTTCCCCCGGGGAATTGTCCGGTCTAGTGTTATATTTGTTACTCTTCCTACACAAATTTTGATTTCGAGTAACACAATAACCGTACGTCGCACACAGACAAACAATGTATCAAAACGTGCGGCTTGATCGGACTCGCTATGCTATTACTTTTCTCTATAGAATACGATTTTTTCGCGACGTAGTCGCGAAAAAATCGTCCAAAAAAACCCCATTCATTTCTATGGAATTAATTGAAAAAAAAGCACTTTTTCAACGTTTTTCAAACGTCCGCTGCTCTGTCATGCTTTCACCTAGAGACGTGATTCAAACTCTAAAACGTAGGAAAACTTCTCCTCTGTGGATCTGGCATTCAACTTTTCTGCTAGGTTCTACACTTTCGGATCAGTCCCGGGTCAAACGCCATGTGGTTTCTGGGAGAAAATCCGGCTTTTGAATGGGTGTCTATTGCGTTACACACCAGTGGACCTCGTTAAGGTCAGAGTGGAGAGAGGTTCAAAAAAAAGGTCAAACTTTCTCGCTTAAACTCTGTTTTCAGCCACAAATTTAACTCTACAGACATGATTTTCTCAAAAGTAGTAGGAAAACTTGTCCTGATTCACACAATGTGTCTACCTAAACGATAGGATTTACGGTTTTTGAATGACAAGCCTCAAAGTGAGGAGAGCACAGGTGAGCGGCCTCATTGACTCCCAGTATAAACGTTGCTGAAAAGTCACTCGTTTTTAACTCCCTGTAGCGTCCTCATTTTTAACAATACAAACAAAAAAATACATCATTTTATTCAGGAGACCCTTCTAGCGCTCACTGTGAAAGAATTTTGTGAATAGCTGCTTCCGTTGTCGAGTTATTTGTCATTGTTCGAGGCCTGGTCCTTCATAAAAAAAACAGTAGAAAACTCCAGCCCTTGTGTGTCAGCCTCACCTTAGCCGCCCACTTTATTAGGAACACTTCTGTTCGTACATACAAACTACAAACACTCTTCTTAGAGTTTAGAGTTTATTTTATTTTAAAACCGTGTTTTCAGCCACAAATTTCACTCTACAGACATGATTTTCTCAAAAGTAGTAGGAAAACTTGTCCTGATTCACACAATGTGTCTACCTAAACGATAGGATTTACGGTTTTTGAATGACAAGCCTCAAAGTGAGGAGAGCACAGGTGAGCGGCCTCATTGACTCCCAGTATAAACGTTGCTGAAAAGTCACTCGTTTTTAACTCCCTGTAGCGTCCTCATTTTTAACAATACAAACAAAAAAATACATCATTTTATTCAGGAGACCCTTCTAGCGCTCACTGTGAAAGAATTTTGTGAATAGCTGCTTCCGTTGTCGAGTTATTTGTCATTGTTCGAGGCCTGGTCCTTCATAAAAAAACAGTAGAAAACTCCAGCCCTTGTGTGTCAGCCTCACCTTAGCCGCCCACTTTATTAATTAAACATTATCCTTGTGTTAAGATCAGATGTCTGTCCCAGGTTATAAAAAAAAAAATCGTCACAAAAAAACCCCATTCATTTCTATGGAATTAATTGAAAAAAAGCACTTTTTCAACGTTTTTCAAACGTCTGCTGCTCTGGCATGCTTTCACCTAGAGACGTGATTCAAACTCTAAAACGTAGGAAAACTTCTCCTCTGTGGATCTGTCATTCAACTTTTCTGCTAGGTTCTACACTTACATGCTCAAAATTTCAAACTTAAACTGTTTTCAGCCACAAATTTCACACTACAGACATAATTTTCTCAGAAGTAGTAGTCACACTTGTCCCAAAAAAAACCCATTAATTTCTATGGAATTAATTGGAAAAAAAAGCACTTTTTCAAACATCCGCTGCTCTGAGAAACTGAGAAGAGGGCAGCCGACAGGCCTCACCTTAGCCGCCCACTTTATTAGGAACACTTCTGTTCGTACATACAAACTACAAACACTCTTCTTAGTGTTTAGAGTTTATTTTATTTTTAAAAGGGACAGTGCACAAATTAAACATTATCCTTGTGGTAAGGACAGATGTCTGTCCCAGGTTATAGCAGTACATGCTAATTTCCGCCTGTAGTCACTTTGTTCATGCTCTTGAATAGGTCTCCTTCATGACGGCTGCTGTCTCAAGCACACACACGATCATTGCATTGAAACATCATTGCTGGTCACACATTCACGGCCGGCAAACATGCATGACCGAATTGCTTCGCGCACTGCATCCTCTCACAATTTCCCCCGGGGAATTGTCCGGTCTAGTGTTATATTTGTTACTCTTCCTACACAAATTTTGATTTCGAGTAACACAATAACCGTACGTCGCACACAGACAAACAATGTATCAAAACGTGCGGCTTGATCGGACTCGCTATGCTATTACTTTTCTCTATAGAATACGATTTTTTCGCGACGTAGTCGCGAAAAAATCGTCCAAAAACACCCCATTCATTTCTATGGAATTAATTGAAAAAAAAGCACTTTTTCAACGTTTTTCAAACGTCCGCTGCTCTGGCATGCTTTCACCTAGAGACGTGATTCAAACTCTAAAACGTAGGAAAACTTCTCCTCTGTGGATCTGGCATTCAACTTTTCTGCTAGGTTCTACACTTTCGGATCAGTCCCGGGTCAAACGCCATGTGGTTTCTGGGAGAAAATCCGGCTTTTGAATGGGTGTCTATTGCGTTACACACCAGTGGACCTCGTTAAGGTCAGAGTGGAGAGAGGTTCAAAAAAAAGGTCAAACTTTCTCGCTTAAACTCTGTTTTCAGCCACAAATTTAACTCTACAGACATGATTTTCTCAAAAGTAGTAGGAAAACTTGTCCTGATTCACACAATGTGTCTACCTAAACGATAGGATTTACGGTTTTTGAATGACAAGCCTCAAAGTGAGGAGAGCACAGGTGAGCGGCCTCATTGACTCCCAGTATAAACGTTGCTGAAAAGTCACTCGTTTTTAACTCCCTGTAGCGTCCTCATTTTTAACAATACAAACAAAAAAATACATCATTTTATTCAGGAGACCCTTCTAGCGCTCACTGTGAAAGAATTTTGTGAATAGCTGCTTCCGTTGTCGAGTTATTTGTCATTGTTCGAGGCCTGGTCCTTCATAAAAAAAACAGTAGAAAACTCCAGCCCTTGTGTGTCAGCCTCACCTTAGCCGCCCACTTTATTAGGAACACTTCTGTTCGTACATACAAACTACAAACACTCTTCTTAGAGTTTAGAGTTTATTTTATTTTTAAAAGGGACAGTGCACAAATTAAACATTATCCTTGTGTTAAGGACAGATGTCTGTCCCAGGTTATAGCAGTACATGCTAATTTCCGCCTGTAGTCACTTTGGTCATACTCTTGAATAGGTCTTCTTCATGATGGCTGCTGTCTCGAGCACACACACGATCATTGCATTGAAACATCATTGCGGGTCACACATTCACGGCCAGCGAACATGCGTGAGCGAATTGCTTTGCGCACTGCATCCTCTCACAATTTCCCCCGGGGAATTGTCCGGTCTAGTGTTATATTTGTTACTCTTCCTACACAAATTTTGATTTCGAGTAACACAATAACCGTACGTCGCACACAGACAAACAATGTATCAAAACGTGCGGCTCGATCAGACTCGCTATGCTATTACTTTTCTCTATAGAATACGATTTTTTCGCGACGTAGTCGCGAAAAAATCGTCCAAAAAAACCCCATTCATTTCTATGGAATTAATTGAAAAAAAAGCACTTTTTCAACGTTTTTCAAACGTCCACTGCTCTGGCATGCTTTCACCTAGAGACGTGATTCAAACTCTAAAACGTAGGAAAACTTCTCCTCTGTGGATCTGGCCTTCAACTTTTCTGCTAGGTTCTACACTTTCGGATCAGTCCCGGCTCAAACGCCATGTGGGTTCTGATAGAAAATCCGGCTTTTGAATGGGTGTCTATTGCGTTACACACCAGTGCGCCTCGTTAACTCAGAGTGTAGGCGGCTTCAAAAAAAAGCTCAAAATTTCTCACTTAAACTGTGTTTTCATCCACAAATTTCACTCTACAGACATGATTTTCTCAAAAGTAGTAGGAAAACTTGTCCTGATTCACACAATGTGTCTACCTAAACGGTAGGATTTACGGTTTTTGAATGACAAGCGTCAAACTGAGGACAGGGCAGCTGACAGGCTTCATTGACATCCATTATAAACGTGATAGAAAAGTCACTCGTTTTTAAATCGCTCTAGTGTCGTTATTTTAAAGAGTACAAACAAAAAAATACATCATTTTATTCAGGAGACCCTTCTAGCGCTCACTGTGAAAGAATTTTGTGAATAGCTGCTTCCGTTGTCGAGTTATTTGTTATTGTTCGAGGCCTGGTCCTTCATAAAAAAAACAGTAGAAAACTCCAGCCCTTGTGTGTCTTAGCCTCACCTTAGCCGCCCACTTTATTAGGAACACTTCTGTTCGTACATACAAACTACAAACACACTTCTTAGTGTTTAGAGTTTATTTTATTTTTAAAAGGGACAGTGCACAAATTTCATGACGGCTGCTGTCTCAAGCACACACATAATCATTGCATTGAAACATCATTGCGGGTCACACATTCACGGCCAGCAAACATGCGTGACCGAATTGCTTCGCGCACTGCATCCTCTCACAATTTCCCCCGGGGAATTGTCCGGTCTAGTTTTTATTTTTATTATTCCTACGCAAATTTTGATTTCGAATAACTCAATAACCGTACGTCGCACACAGACAAACAATATATCAAAACGTGCGGCTCGATCGGACTCGCTATGCTATTACTTTTCTCTATAGATTGCGATTTTTTCGCGACGTAGTCGCGAAAAAATCGCCCAAAAAAACCCCATTCATTTCTATGGAATTAATTGAAAAAAAAGCACTTTTTCAACGTTTTTCAAACATCCGCTGCTCTGGCATGCTTTCACCTAGAGACGTGATTCAACCTCTAAAACGTAGGAAAACTTCTCCTCTGTGGATCTGGCATTAAACTTTTCTGCTAGGTTCTACACTTTCGGATCAGTCCCGGCTCAACCGCCATGTGGTTTCTGGGAGAAAATCCGGCTTTTGAATGGGTGTCTATTGCGTTACACACCAGTGAAGGTCATTATCTTAGAGTGTAGACAGTTTGAAAAAAAAGGTCAAACTTTCTCGCTTAAACTCTGTTTTCAGCCACAAATTTCACTCTACAGACATGATTTTCTCAAAAGTAGTAGGAAAACTTGTCCTGATTCACACAATGTGTCTACCTAAACGATAGGATTTACGGTTTTTGAATGACAAGCCTCAAAGTGAGGAGAGCACAGGTGAGCGGCCTCATTGACTCCCAGTATAAACGTTGCTGAAAAGTCACTCGTTTTTAACTCCCTGTAGCGTCCTCATTTTTAACAATACAAACAAAAAAATACATCATTTTATTCAGGAGACCCTTCTAGCGCTCACTGTGAAAGAATTTTGTGAATAGCTGCTTCCGTTGTCGAGTTATTTGTCATTGTTCGAGGTCTGGTCTGTAGTAAAACACAGCCCAAAATTCAAGACCTTGTGTGTTTTAGCTCATTGACATGCATTATAAACGGGATAGAAAAGTCACTCGTTTTTAAATCGCTCTAGTGTCGTTATTTTTAAGAGTACAAACAAAAAAATACATAATTTTATTCAGGAGACCCTTCTAGCGCTCACTGTGAAAGAATTTTGTGAATAGCTGCTTCCGTTGTCGAGTTATTTGTCATTGTTCGAGGTCTGGTCTGTAGTAAAACACAGCACAATATTCAAGACCTTGTGTTTCTTAGCTCATTGACTCACATTATAAACGTGAGTGAAAAGTCACTCGTTTTTAAATCGCTCTAGTGTCGTTATTTTTAAGAGTACAAACAAAAAAATACATCATTTTATTCAGGAGACCCTTCTAGCGCTCAGTGTGAAAGAATTTTGTGAATAGCTGCTTCCGTTGTCGAGTTATTTGTCATTGTTCGAGGTCTGGTCCGTAGTAAAACACAGCACAATATTCAAGACCTTGTGTGTCTTAGGTCATTGACACACATTATAAACATGAGTGAAAAGTCACTCGTTTTTAAATCGCTCTAGTGTCGTTATTTTAAAGAGTACAAACAAAAAAATACATCATTTTATTCAGGAGACCCTTCTAGCGCTCAGTGTGAAAGAATTTTGTGAATAGCTGCTTCCGTTGTCGAGTTATTTGTCATTGTTCGAGGTCTGGTCCGTAGTAAAACACAGCACAATATTCAAGACCTTGTGTTTCTTAGCTCATTGACTCACATTATAAACGTGAGTGAAAAGTCACTCGTATTTAAATCGCTCTAGTGTCGTTATTTTTAAGAGTACAAACAAAAAATTACATCATTTTATTCAGGAGACCTTTCTAGCGCTCACTGTGAAAGAATTTTGTGAATAGCTGCTTCCGTTGTCGAGTTATTTGTCATTGTTCGAGGCCTGGTCCTTCATAAAAAAAACAGTAGAAAACTCCAGCCCTTGTGTGTCAGCCTCACCTTAGCCGCCCACTTTATTAGGAACACTTCTGTTCGTACATACAAACTACAAACACTCTTCTTAGAGTTTAGAGTTTATTTTATTTTTAAAAGTGACAGTGCACAAATTAAACATTATCCTTGTGTTAAGGACAGATGTCTGTCCCAGGTTATAGCAGTACATGCTAATTTCCGCCTGTAGTCACTTTGGTCATACTCTTGAATAGGTCTTCTTCATGATGGCTGCTGTCTCGAGCACACACACGATCATTGCATTGAAACATCATTGCGGGTCACACGTTCACGGCCAGCAAACATGCGTGAGCGAATTGCTTCGCGCACTGCATCCTCTCACAATTTCCCCCGGGGAATTGTCCGGTCTAGTTAGGATGCAGTGCTGCAGCACAGCAACCTATGGGCTCCCCTAGGGGAGCCCATAGGTTGCAGTGCAAAGCACTGCAACTATTGTTCTTCTACGTATTTCTTCTTCTTATTATTATTATTATTATTCCTACGCAAATTTTGATTTCGAATAACTCAATAACCGTACGTCGCACACAGACAAACAATATATCAAAACGTGCGGCTCGATCGGACTCGCTATGCTATTACTTTTCTCTATAGAATGCGATTTTTTCGCGACGTAGTCGCGAAAAAATCGCCCCAAAAAACCCCATTCATTTCTATGGAATTAATTGAAAAAAAAGCACTTTTTCAATGTTTTTCAAACATCCACTGCTCTGGCATGCTTTCACCTAGAGACATGATTCAAACTCTAAAACGTAGGAAAACTTCTCCTCTGTGGATCTGGCATTCAACTTTTCTGCTAGGTTTTACACTTTCGGATCAGGCCCGGTTCAAACGCCATGTGGTTTCTGGGAGAAAATCCGGCTTTTGAATGGGTGTCTATTGCGTTACACACCAGTGAGGGTCGTTAAACTTAGAGTGTAGGCGGCTTCAAAAAAAAGGTCAAACTTTCTCGCTTAAACTCCGTTTTCAGCCACAAATTTCACTCTACAGACATTATTTTCTCAAAAGTAGTAGGAAAACTTGTCCTGATTCACACAATGTGTCTACCTAAACGATAGGATTTACGGTTTTTGAATGACAAGCCTCAAAGTGAGGAGAGCACAGGTGAGCAGCCTCATTGACTCCCAGTATAAACGTTGCTGAAAAGTCACTCGTTTTTAACTCCCTGTAGCGTCCTCATTTTTAACAATACAAACAAAAAAATACATCATTTTATTCAGGAAACCCTTCTAGCGCTCACTGTGAAAGAATTTTGTGAATAGCTGCTTCCGTTGTCGAGTTATTTGTCATTGTTCGAGGCCTGTCCCTTAGCAAAATTCAGCAGACACCTGACAAACTCTTGTGTGTGTTTTTTAACCTGCTCAGGCCCTTTACCATGCCGACTGGCTACAGTAAGCGAGCACAGAGGGGAGGGGCCGGCTGTCTCAAGCACACACATGAATCATGGCATTGTAGCTTCATAGCAGGTCACACAACCGTACGTCGCACACAGACAAACAATATATCAAAACGTGCGGCTTGATTGGACTCGCTATGCTATTACTTTTCTCTACAGAATACGATTTTTTCGCGACGTAGTCGCGAAAAAATCGTCTCAAAAAACCCCATTCATTTCGATGGAATTAATTGAAAAAAAAGCACTTTTCCAACGTTTTTCAAACATCCGCTGCTCTGGCATGCTTTCACCTAGAGGCATGATTCAAACTCTAAAACGTAGGAAAACTTCTCCTCTGTGGATCTGGCATTCAACTTTTCTGCTAGGTTCTACACTTTCGGATCAGTCCCGGGTCAAACGCCATGTGGTTTCTGGGAAAAAATCCGGCTTTTGAATGGGTGTCTATTGCGTTACACACCAGTGGACCTCGTTAAGGTCAGAGTGGAGAGAGGTTCAAAAAAAAGGTCAAACTTTCTCGCTTAAACTGTGTTTTCATCCACAAATTTCACTCTACAGACATGATTTTCTCAAAAGTAGTAGGAAAACTTGTCCTGATTCACACAATGTGTCTACCTAAACGATAGGATTTACGGTTTTTGAATGACAAGCCTCAAAGTGAGGAGAGCACAGGTGAGCGGCCTCATTGACTCCCAGTATAAACGTTGCTGAAAAGTCACTCGTTTTTAACTCCCTGTAGCGTCGTCATTTTTAACAATACAAACAAAAAAATACATCATTTTATTCAGGAGACCCTTCTAGCGCTCACTGTGAAAGAATTTTGTGAATAGCTGCTTCCGTTGTCGAGTTATTTGTCATTGTTCGAGGCCTGGTCCTTCATAAAAAAAAACAGTAGAAAACTCCAGCCCTTGTGTGTCAGCCTCACCTTAGCCGCCCACTTTATTAGGAACACTTCTGTTCGTACATACAAACTACAAACACTCTTCTTAGAGTTTAGAGTTTATTTTATTTTTAAAAGGGACAGTGCACAAATTAAACATTATCCTTGTAGGAAAACTTGTCCTGATTCACACAATGTGTCTACCTAAACGATAGGATTTACGGTTTTTGAATGACAAGCGTCAAACTGAGGACAGGGCAGCTGACAGGCTTCATTGAAACCCATTGTAAAAATGAGAGATAAGTCACTCGTTTTTAAATCGCTCTATTGTCGTTATTTTTAAGAGTACAAACAAAAAAATACATCATTTTATTCAGGAGACCCTTCTAGCGCTCACTGTGAAAGAATTTTGTGAATAGCTGCTTCCGTTGTCGAGTTATTTGTTATTGTTCGAGGCCTGGTCCTTCATAAAAAAACAGTAGAAAACTCCAGCCCTTGTGTGTCTTAGCCTCACCTTAGCCGCCCACTTTATTAGGAACACTTCTGTTCGTACATACATACTACAAACACTCTTCTTAGTGTTTAGAGTTTATTTTATTTTTAAAAGGGACAGTGCACAAATTAAACATTATCCTTGTGGTAAGGACAGATGTCTGTCCCAGGTTATAGCAGTACATGCTAATTTCCGCCTGTAGTCACTTTGTTCATGCTCTTGAATCGCTCTTCTTCATGATGGCTGCTGTCTAGAGCACACACACAATCATTGCATTGAAACATCATTGCGGGTCACACATTCACGGCCAGCGAACATGCGTGAGCGAATTGCTTCGCGCACTGCATCCTCTCACAATTTCCCCCGGGGAATTGTCCGGTCTAGTGTTATATTTGTTACTCTTCCTACACAAATTTTGATTTCGAGTAACACAATAACCGTACGTCGCACACAGACAAACAATGTATCAAAACGTGCGGCTTGATCGGACTCGCTATGCTATTACTTTTCTCTATAGAATACGATTTTTTCGCGACGTAGTCGCGAAAAAATCGTCCAAAAAACCCCATTCATTTCTATGGAATTAATTGAAAAAAAAGCACTTTTTCAACGTTTTTCAAACGTCCGCTGCTCTGGCATGCTTTCACCTAGAGACGTGATTCAAACTCTAAAACGTAGGAAAACTTCTCCTCTGTGGATCTGGCATTCAACTTTTCTGCTAGGTTCTACACTTTCGGATCAGTCCCGGGTCAAACGCCATGTGGTTTCTGGGAGAAAATCCGGCTTTTGAATGGGTGTCTATTGCGTTACACACCAGTGGACCTCGTTAAGGTCAGAGTGGAGAGAGGTTCAAAAAAAAGGTCAAACTTTCTCGCTTAAACTCTGTTTTCAGCCACAAATTTAACTCTACAGACATGATTTTCTCAAAAGTAGTAGGAAAACTTGTCCTGATTCACACAATGTGTCTACCTAAACGATAGGATTTACGGTTTTTGAATGACAAGCCTCAAAGTGAGGAGAGCACAGGTGAGCGGCCTCATTGACTCCCAGTATAAACGTTGCTGAAAAGTCACTCGTTTTTAACTCCCTGTAGCGTCCTCATTTTTAACAATACAAACAAAAAAATACATCATTTTATTCAGGAGACCCTTCTAGCGCTCACTGTGAAAGAATTTTGTGAATAGCTGCTTCCGTTGTCGAGTTATTTGTCATTGTTCGAGGCCTGGTCCTTCATAAAAAAAACAGTAGAAAACTCCAGCCCTTGTGTGTCTTAGCCTCACCTTAGCCGCCCACTTTATTAGGAACACTTCTGTTCGTACATGCAAACTACAAACACACTTCTTAGAGTTCAGAGTTTATTTTATTTTTAAAAGGGACAGTGCACAAATTAAACATTATCCTTGTGGTAAGGACAGATGTCTGTCCCAGGTTATAGCAGTACATGCTAATTTCCGCCTGTAGTCACTTTGTTCATACTCTTGAAAAGCTCTTCTTCATGACGGCTGCTGTCTCGAGCACACACATGATCATTGCATTGAAACATCATTGCGGGTCACACATTCACGGCCAGCGAACGTGCGTGACCGAATTGCTTCGCGCACTGCATCCTCTCACAATTTCCCCCGGGGAATTGTCCGGTCTAGTTAGGATGCAGTGCTGCAGCACAGCAACCTATGGGCTCCCCTAGGGGAGCCCATAGGTTGCAGTGCAAAGCACTGCAACTATTGTTCTTCTACGTGTTTCTTCTTCTTCTTATTATTATTATTAGGATGCAGTGCTGCAGCACAGCAACCTATGGGCTCCCCTAGGGGAGCCCATAGGTTGCAGTGCAAAGCACTGCAACTATTGTTCTTCTACGTGTTTCTTCTTCTTCTTCTTATTCTTATATTTATTATTCCTACGCAAATTTTGATTTCGAATAACTCAATAACCGTACGTCGCACACAGACAAACAATACATCAAAACGTGCGGCTCGATCGGACTCGCTATGCTATTACTTTTCTCTACAGTTTACGATTTTTTCGCGACGTAGTCGCGAAAAAATCGCCCCAAAAAACCCCATTCATTTCTATGGAATTAATTGAAAAAAAAGCACTTTTTCAACGTTTTTCAAACATCCGCTGCTCTGGCATGCTTTCACCTAGAGACATGATTCAAACTCTAAAACGTAGGAAAACTTCTCCTCTGTGGATCTGGCATTCAACTTTTCTGCTAGGTTTTACACTTTCGGATCAGGCCCGGTTCAAACGCCATGTGGTTTCTGGGAGAAAATCCGGCTTTTGAATGGGTGTCTATTGCGTTACACACCAGTGCGCCTCGTTAACTCAGAGTGTAGGCGGCTTCAAAAAAAAGCTCAAAATTTCTCACTTAAACTGTGTTTTCATCCACAAATTTCACTCTACAGACATGATTTTCTCAAAAGTAGTAGGAAAACTTGTCCTGATTCACACAATGTGTCTACCTAAACGGTAGGATTTACGGTTTTTGAATGACAAGCCTCAAAGTGAGGAGAGCACAGGTGAGCGGCCTCATTGACTCCCAGTATAAACGTTGCTGAAAAGTCACTCGTTTTTAACTCCCTGTAGCGTCCTCATTTTTAACAATACAAACAAAAAAATACATCATTTTATTCAGGAGACCCTTCTAGCGCTCACTGTGAAAGAATTTTGTGAATAGCTGCTTCCGTTGTCGAGTTATTTGTCATTGTTCGAGGTCTGGTCTGTAGTAAAACACAGCCCAAAATTCAAGACCTTGTGTGTTTTAGCTCATTGACATGCATTATAAACGGGATAGAAAAGTCACTCGTTTTTAAATCGCTCTAGTGTCGTTATTTTTAAGAGTACAAACAAAAAAATACATAATTTTATTCAGGAGACCGTTCTAGCGCTCACTGTGAAAGAATTTTGTGAATAGCTGCTTCCGTTGTCGAGTTATTTGTCATTGTTCGAGGTCTGGTCCGTAGTAAAACACAGCACAATATTCAAGACCTTGTGTTTCTTAGCTCATTGACTCACATTATAAACGTGAGTGAAAAGTCACTCGTTTTTAAATCGCTCTAGTGTCGTTATTTTTAAGAGTACAAACAAAAAAATACATCATTTTATTCAGGAGACCCTTCTAGCGCTCAGTGTGAAAGAATTTTGTGAATAGCTGCTTCCGTTGTCGAGTTATTTGTCATTGTTCGAGGTCTGGTCCGTAGTAAAACACAGCACAATATTCAAGACCTTGTGTGTCTTAGGTCATTGACACACATTATAAACATGAGTGAAAAGTCACTCGTTTTTAAATCGCTCTAGTGTCGTTATTTTAAAGAGTACAAACAAAAAAATACATCATTTTATTCAGGAGACCCTTCTAGCGCTCAGTGTGAAAGAATTTTGTGAATAGCTGCTTCCGTTGTCGAGTTATTTGTCATTGTTCGAGGTCTGGTCCGTAGTAAAACACAGCACAATATTCAAGACCTTGTGTTTCTTAGCTCATTGACTCACATTATAAACGTGAGTGAAAAGTCACTCGTATTTAAATCGCTCTAGTGTCGTTATTTTTAAGAGTACAAACAAAAAAATACATCATTTTATTCAGGAGACCCTTCTAGCGCTCACTGTGAAAGAATTTTGTGAATAGCTGCTTCCGTTGTCGAGTTATTTGTCATTGTTCGAGGCCTGGTCCTTCATAAAAAAAACAGTAGAAAACTCCAGCCCTTGTGTGTCAGCCTCACCTTAGCCGCCCACTTTATTAGGAACACTTCTGTTCGTACATACAAACTACAAACACTCTTCTTAGAGTTTAGAGTTTATTTTATTTTTAAAAGTGACAGTGCACAAATTAAACATTATCCTTGTGTTAAGGACAGATGTCTGTCCCAGGTTATAGCAGTACATGCTAATTTCCGCCTGTAGTCACTTTGGTCATACTCTTGAATAGGTCTTCTTCATGATGGCTGCTGTCTCGAGCACACACACGATCATTGCATTGAAACATCATTGCGGGTCACACATTCACGGCCAGCGAACATGCGTGAGCGAATTGCTTCGCGCACTGCATCCTCTCACAATTTCCCCCGGGGAATTGTCCGGTCTAGTTAAACTTATTATTCCTACGCAAATTTTGATTTCGAATACCTCAATAACCGTACGTCGCACACAGACAAACAATACATCAAAACGTGCGGCTCGATCGGACTCGCTATGCTATTACTTTTCTCTACAGTTTACGATTTTTTCGCGACGTAGTCGCGAAAAAATCGCCCCAAAAAACCCCATTCATTTCTATGGAATTAATTGAAAAAAAAGCACTTTTTCAACGTTTTTCAAACATCCGCTGCTCTGGCATGCTTTCACCTAGAGACATGATTCAAACTCTAAAACGTAGGAAAACTTCTCCTCTGTGGATCTGGCATTCAACTTTTCTGCTAGGTTTTACACTTTCGGATCAGGCCCGGTTCAAACGCCATGTGGTTTCTGGGAGAAAATCCGGCTTTTGAATGGGTGTCTATTGCGTTACACACCAGTGAGGGTCGTTAAGGTTAGAGTGTAGGCGGCTTCAAAAAAAAGGTCAAACTTTCTCGCTTAAACTCTGTTTTCAGCCACAAATTTCACTCTACAGACATGATTTTCTCAAAAGTAGTAGGAAAACTTGTCCTGATTCACACAATGTGTCTACCTAAACGATAGGATTTACGGTTTTTGAATGACAAGCCTCAAAGTGAGGAGAGCACAGGTGAGCGGCCTCATTGACTCCCAGTATAAACGTTGCTGAAAAGTCACTCGTTTTTAACTCCCTGTAGCGTCCTCATTTTTAACAATACAAACAAAAAAATACATCATTTTATTCAGGAGACCCTTCTAGCGCTCACTGTGAAAGAATTTTGTGAATAGCTGCTTCCGTTGTCGAGTTATTTGTCATTGTTCGAGGCCTGGTCCTTCATAAAAAAACAGTAGAAAACTCCAGCCCTTGTGTGTCAGCCTCACCTTAGCCGCCCACTTTATTAGGAACACTTCTGTTCGTACATACAAACTACAAACACTCTTCTTAGAGTTTAGAGTTTATTTTATTTTTAATAGGGACAGTGCACAAATTAAACATTATCCTTGTGTTAAGGACAGATGTCTGTCCCAGGTTATAGCAGTACATGCAAACAAACAGTACATTACTTTTCTCTATAGAATACGATTTTTTCGCGACGTAGTCGCGAAAAAATCGCCCCAAAAAACCCCATTCATTTCTATGGAATTAATTGAAAAAAAAGCACTTTTTCAACGTTTTTCAAACATCCGCTGCTCTGGCATGCTTTCACCTAGAGACATGATTCAAACTCTAAAACGTAGGAAAACTTCTCCTCTGTGGATCTGGCATTCAACTTTTCTGCTAGGTTTTACACTTTCGGATCAGGCCCGGTTCAAACGCTATGTGGTTTCTGGGAGAAAATCCGGCTTTTGAATGGATGTCTATTGCGTTACACACCAGTGAGGGTCGTTACGCTTAGAGTGTAGGCGGGTTCAAAAAAAAGCTCAAACTTTCTCGCTTAAACCGTGTTTTCCGCCACAAATTTCACTCTACAGACATGATTTTCTCAAAAGTAGTAGGAAAACTTGTCCTGATTCACACAATGTGTCTACCTAAACGATAGGATTTACGGTTTTTGAATGACAAGCCTCAAAGTGAGGAGAGCACAGGTGAGCGGCCTCATTGACTCCCAGTATAAACGTTGCTGAAAAGTCACTCGTTTTTAACTCCCTGTAGCGTCCTCATTTTTAACAATACAAACAAAAAAATACATCATTTTATTCAGGAGACCCTTCTAGCGCTCACGGTGAAAGAATTTTGTGAATAGCTGCTTCCGTTGTCGAGTTATTTGTCATTGTTCGAGGCCTGGTCCTTCATAAAAAAAACAGTAGAAAACTCCAGCCCTTGTGTGTCAGCCTCACCTTAGCCGCCCACTTTATTAGGAACACTTCTGTTCGTACATACAAACTACAAACACTCTTCTTAGAGTTTAGAGTTTATTTTATTTTTAAAAGGGACAGTGCACAAATTAAACATTATCCTTGTGTTAAGGACAGATGTCTGTCCCAGGTTATAGCAGTACATGCTAATTTCCGCCTGTAGTCACTTTGGTCATAGTCTTGAATAGCTCTTCTTCATGACGGCTGCTGTCTCGAGCACACACACAATCATTGCATTGAAACATCATTGCGGGTCACACGTTCACGGCCAGCGAACATGCGTGAGCGAATTGCTTCGCGCACTGCATCCTCTCACAATTTCCCCCGGGGAATTGTCCGGTCTAGTTAGGATGCAGTGCTGCAGCACAGCAACCTATGGGCTCCCCTAGGGGAGCCCATAGGTTGCAGTGCAAAGCACTGCAACTATTGTTCTTCTACGTATTTCTTCTTCTTCTTCTTCTTCTTATTATTCCTACGCAAATTTTGATTTCGAATAACTCAATAACCGTACGTCGCACACAGACAAGCAATATATCAAAACGTGCGGCTCGATCGGACTCGCTATGCTATTACTTTTCTCTATAGAATACGATTTTTTCGCGACGTAGTCGCGAAAAAATCGCCCCAAAAAACCCCATTCATTTCTATGGAATTAATTGAAAAAAAAGCACTTTTTCAACGTTTTTCAAACATCCGCTGCTCTGGCATGCTTTCACCTAGAGACATGATTCAAACTCTAAAACGTAGGAAAACTTCTCCTCTGTGGATCTGGCATTCAACTTTTCTGCTAGGTTTTACACTTTCGGATCAGGCCCGGTTCAAACGCCATGTGGTTTCTGGGAGAAAATCCGGCTTTTGAATGGGTGTCTATTGCGTTACACACCAGTGAGGGTCGTTATCTTAGAGTGTAGGCGGCTTCAAAAAAAAGCTCAACCTTTCTCGCTTAAACCGTGTTTTCTGCCACAAATTTCACTCTACAGACATGATTTTCTCAAAAGTAGTAGGAAAACTTGTCCTGATTCACACAATGTGTCTACCTAAACGATAGGATTTACGGTTTTTGAATGACAAGCGTCAAACTGAGGACAGGGCAGTTGACAGGCTTCATTGACACCCATTGTAAACGAGAGTGAAAAGTCACTCGTTTTTAAATCGCTCTAGTGTCGTTATTTTTAAGAGTACAAACAAAAAAATACATAATTTTATTCAGGAGACCCTTCTAGCGCTCACTGTGAAAGAATTTTGTGAATAGCTGCTTCCGTTGTCGAGTTATTTGTCATTGTTCGAGGTCTGGTCCGTAGTAAAACACAGCACAATATTCAAGACCTTGTGTTTCTTAGCTCATTGACTCACATTATAAACGTGAGTGAAAAGTCACTCGTTTTTAAATCGCTCTAGTGTCGTTATTTTTAAGAGTACAAACAAAAAAATACATCATTTTATTCAGGAGACCCTTCTAGCGCTCAGTGTGAAAGAATTTTGTGAATAGCTGCTTCCGTTGTCGAGTTATTTGTCATTGTTCGAGGTCTGGTCCGTAGTAAAACACAGCACAATATTCAAGACCTTGTGAGTCTTAGCTCATTGACACACATTATAAACATGAGTGAAAAGTCACTCGTTTTTAAATCGCTCTAGTGTCGTTATTTTAAAGAGTACAAACAAAAAAATACATCATTTTATTCAGGAGCCCCTTCTAGCGCTCACTGTGAAAGAATTTTGTGAATAGCTGCTTCCGTTGTCGAGTTATTTGTCATTGTTCGAGGTCTGGTCCGTAGTAAAACACAGCACAATATTCAAGACCTTGTGTTTCTTTGCTCATTGACTCACATTATAAACGTGAGTGAAAAGTCACTCGTTTTTAAATCGCTCTATTGTCGTTATTTTTAAGAGTACAAACAAAAAAAATACATCATTTTATTCAGGAGACCCTTCTACCACTCAGTGTGAAAGAATTTTGTGAATAGCTGCTTCCGTTGTCGAGTTATTTGTCATTGTTCGAGGTCTGGTCCGTAGTAAAACACAGCACAATATTCAAGACCTTGTGAGTCTTAGCTCATTGACACACATTATAAACATGAGTGAAAAGTCACTCATTTTTAAATCGCTCTAGTGTCGTTATTTTAAAGAGTACAAACAAAAAAATACATCATTTTATTCAGGAGCCCCTTCTAGCGCTCAGTGTGAAAGAATTTTGTTAATAGCTGCTTCCGTTGTCGAGTTATTTGTCATTGTTCGAGGTCTGGTCCGTAGTAAAACACAGCACAATATTCAAGACCTTGTGTTTCTTAGCTCATTGACTCACATTATAAACGTGAGTGAAAAGTCACTCATTTTAAATCGCTCTAGTGTCGTTATTTTTAAGAGTACAAACAAAAAAATACATCATTTTATTCAGGAGACCCTTCTAGCGCTCACTGTGAAAGAATTTTGTGAATAGCTGCTTCCGTTGTCGAGTTATTTGTCATTGTTCGAGGTCTGGTCCGTAGTAAAACACAGCACAATATTCAAGACCTTGTGTGTCTTAGGTCATTGACACACATTATAAACATGAGTGAAAAGTCACTCGTTTTTAAATCGCTCTAGTGTCGTTATTTTAAAGAGTACAAACAAAAAAATACATCATTTTATTCAGGAGACCCTTCTAGCGCTCACTGTGAAAGAATTTTGTGAATAGCTGCTTCCGTTGTCGAGTTATTTGTCATTGTTCGAGGCCTGGTCCTTCATAAAAAAAACAGTAGAAAACTCCAGCCCTTGTGTGTCAGCCTCACCTTAGCCGCCCACTTTATTAGGAACACTTCTGTTCGTACATACAAACTACAAACACTCTTCTTAGAGTTTAGAGTTTATTTTATTTTTAAAAGGGACAGTGCACAAATTAAACATTATCCTTGTAGGAAAACTTGTCCTGATTCACACAATGTGTCTACCTAAACGATAGGATTTACGGTTTTTGAATGACAAGCGTCAAACTGAGGACAGGGCAGCCGACAGGCTTCATTGAAACCCATTGTAAACATGAGAGAAAAGTCACTCGTTTTTAAATCGCTCTATTGTCGTTATTTTTAAGAGTACAAACAAAAAAATACATCATTTTATTCAGGAGACCCTTCTAGCGCTCACTGTGAAAGAATTTTGTGAATAGAAGCTTTCGTTGTCGAGTTATTTGTGATTGTTCGAGGCCTACTTCTTAGCAAAACACAGCAGAAACCTGACATAATCTTGTGTGTGTCTCTTAACTCTCCTGTTCAGGCCCGTCACCATGCCAATTGGGGCCAGTGACGGGGCAGAGGGAAAAGCTGTCTCAAGCACACACACATCATGCTCAAAATTTCAAACTTAAACTGTTTTCAGCCACAAATTTCACACTACAGACATAATTTTCTCAAAAGTAGTAGTCACACTTGTCCCAAAAAACCCCATTCATTTCTATGGAATTAATTGGAAAAAAAAAGCACTTTTTCAAACATCCGCTGCTCTGAGAAACTGAGAGGAGGGCAGCCGACAGGCCTCACCTTAGCCGCCCACTTTATTAGGAACACTTCTGTTCGTACATACAAACTACAAACACTCTTCTTAGAGTTTAGAGTTTATTTTATTTTTAAAAGGGACAGTGCACAAATTCAACTTTATCCTTGTGGAAAGGACAGATGTCTGTCCCAGGTTATAGCAGTACATGCTAATTTCCACCTGTAGTCACTACTCTTGAATAGCTCTTCTTCATGACGGCTGCTGTCTCAAGCACACACATAATCATTGCATTGAAACATCATTGCGGGTCACACATTCACGGCCAGCAAACATGCGTGACCGAATTGCTTCGCGCACTGCATCCTCTCACAATTTCCCCCGGGGAATTGTCCGGTCTAGTGTTATATTTGTTACTCTACCTACGCAAATTTTGATTTCGAGTAACACAATAACCGTACGTCGCACACAGACAAACAATGTATCAAAACGTGCGGCTCGATCGGACTCGCTATGCTATTACTTTTCTCTACAGATTACGATTTTTTCTCGACGTAGTCGCGAAAAAATCGTCCAAAAAAACCCCATTCATTTCTATGGAATTAATTGAAAAAAAAGCACTTTTTCAACGTTTTTCAAACGTCCACTGCTCTGGCATGCTTTCACCTAGAGACGTGATTCAAACTCTAAAACGTAGGAAAACTTCTCCTCTGTGGATCTGGCATTCAACTTTTCTGCTAGGTTCTACACTTTCGGATCAGTCCCGGGTCAAACGCCATGTGGTTTCTGGGAGAAAATCCGGCTTTTGAATGGGTGTCTATTGCGTTACACACCAGTGGACCTCGTTAAGGTCAGAGTGGAGAGAGGTTCAAAAAAAAGGTCAAACTTTCTCGCTTAAACTCTGTTTTCAGCCACAAATTTCACTCTACAGACATGATTTTCTCAAAAGTAGTAGGAAAACTTGTCCTGATTCACACAATGTGTCTACCTAAACGATAGGATTTACGGTTTTTGAATGACAAGCCTCAAAGTGAGGAGAGCACAGGTGAGCGGCCTCATTGACTCCCAGTATAAACGTTGCTGAAAAGTCACTCGTTTTTAACTCCCTGTAGCGTCCTCATTTTTAACAATACAAACAAAAAAATACATCATTTTATTCAGGAGACCCTTCTAGCGCTCACTGTGAAAGAATTTTGTGAATAGCTGCTTCCGTTGTCGAGTTATTTGTCATTGTTCGAGGCCTGGTCCATAGCAATTTACAGCAGACACCTGACAATCTTGTGTGTGTTTCTTAACTCTCCTGTTCAGGCCCATCACCATGCCAATTGGGGCCAGTGACGGGGCAGAGGGAAAAGCTGTCTCAAGAACACACACATCATGCTCAAAATTTCAAACTTAAACTGTTTTCAGCCACAAATTTCACACTACAGACATAATTTTCTCAAAAGTAGTAGTCACACTTGTCCCAAAAAAAACCCATTCATTTCTATGGAATTAATTGGAAAAAAAGCACTTTTTCAACGTTTTTCAAACGTCCGCTGCTCTGGCATGCTTTAACCTAGAGACGTGATTCAAACTCTAAAACGTAGGAAAACTTCTCCTCTGTGGATCTGGCATTCAACTTTTCTGCAAGGTTCTACACTTTCGGATCAGGCCCGGCTCAAACACGATGTGAGTTCTGGGAGAAAATCCGGCTTTTGAATGGGTGTCTATTGCGTTACACACCAGTGGACCTCGTTAAGGTCAGAGTGGAGAGAGGTTCAAAAAAAAGGTCAAACTTTCTCGCTTAAACTCTGTTTTCAGCCACAAATTTCACTCTACAGACATGATTTTCTCAAAAGTAGTAGGAAAACTTGTCCTGATTCACACAATGTGTCTACCTAAACGATAGGATTTACGGTTTTTGAATGACAAGCCTCAAAGTGAGGAGAGCACAGGTGAGCGGCCTCATTGACTCCCATTATAAACGTTGCTGAAAAGTCACTCGTTTTTAACTCCCTGTAGCGTCCTCATTTTTAACAATACAGACAAAAAAATTACATCAGTCTATTCAGGAGACCCTTCTAGCGCTCAGTGTGAAAGAATTTTGTGAATAGCTGCTTCCGTTGTCGAGTTATTTGTCATTGTTCGAGGCCTGGTCCTTCATAAAAAAAACAGTAGAAAACGCCAGCCCTTGTGTGTCTTAGCCTCACCTTAGCCGCCCACTTTATTAGGAACACTTCTGTTCGTACATACAAACTACAAACACTCTTCTTAGAGTTTAGAGTTTATTTTTAAAAGGGACAGTGCACAAATTAAACATTATCCTTGTGGTAAGGACAGATGTCTGTCCCAGGTTATAGCAGTACATGCTAATTTCCGCCTGTAGTCACTTTGTTCATGCTCTTGAATAGCTCTTCTTCATGACGGCTGCTGTTTCAAGCACACACACAATCATTGCATTGAAACATCATTGCGGGTCACACATTCACGGCCAGCAAACATGCGTTAGCGAATTGCTTCGCGCACTGCATCCTCTCACAATTTCCCCCGGGGAATTGTCCGGTCTAGTGTTATATTTGTTACTCTTCCTACACAAATTTTGATTTCGAGTAACACAATAACCGTACGTCGCACACAGACAAACAATGTATCAAAACGTGCGGCTCGATCGGACTCGCTATGCTATTACTTTTCTCTATAGAATACGATTTTTTCGCGACGTAGTCGCGAAAAAATCGTCCAAAAAAACCCCATTCATTTCTATGGAATTAATTGAAAAAAAAGCACTTTTTCAACGTTTTTCAAACATCCGCTGCTCTGGCATGCTTTCACCTAGAGACGTGATTCAAACTCTAAAACGTAGGAAAACTTCTCCTCTGTGGATCTGGCATTCAACTTTTCTGCTAGGTTCTACACTTTCGGATCAGTCCCAGGTCAAACGCCATGTGGTTTCTGGGAGAAAATCCGGCTTTTGAATGGGTGTCTATTGCGTTACACACCAGTGCGCCTCGTTAACTCAGAGTGTAGGCGGCTTCAAAAAAAAGCTCAAAATTTCTCACTTAAACTGTGTTTTCATCCACAAATTTCACTCTACAGACATGATTTTCTCAAAAGTAGTAGGAAAACTTGTCCTGATTCACACAATGTGTCTACCTAAACGGTAGGATTTACGGTTTTTGAATGACAAGCGTCAAACTGAGGACAGTGCAGCTGACAGGCTTCATTGACATCCATTATAAACGTGATAGAAAAGTCATTCGTATTTAAATCGCTCTATTGTCGTTATTTTAAAGAGTACAAACAAAAAAATACATCATTTTATTCAGGAGACCCTTCTAGCGCTCAGTGTGAAAGAATTTTGTGAATAGCTGCTTCCGTTGTCGAGTTATTTGTCATTGTTCGAGGCCTGGTCCTTCATAAAAAAAACAGTAGAAAACTCCAGCCCTTGTGTGTCAGCCTCACCTTAGCCGCCCACTTTATTAGGAACACTTCTGTTCGTACATACAAACTACAAACACTCTTCTTAGAGTTTAGAGTTTATTTTATTTTTAAAAGGGACAGTGCACAAATTAAACATTATCCTTGTGGTAAGGACAGATGTCTGTCCCAGGTTATAGCAGTACATGCTAATTTCCGCCTGTAGTCACTTTGTTCATGCTCTTGAATAGGTCTCCTTCATGACGGCTGCTGTCTCAAGCACACACACAATCATTGCATTGAAACATCATTGCTGGTCACACGTTCACGGCCGGCAAACATGCATGACCGAATTGCTTCGCGCACTGCATCCTCTCACAATTTCCCCCGGGGAATTGTCCGGTCTAGTGTTATATTTGTTACTCTTCCTACACAAATTTTGATTTCGAGTAACACAATAACCGTACGTCGCACACAGACAAACAATGTATCAAAACGTGCGGCTCGATCGGACTCGCTATGCTATTACTTTTCTCTATAGAATACGATTTTTTCGCGACGTAGTCGCGAAAAAATCGCCCAAAAAAACCCCATTCATTTCTATGGAATTAATTGAAAAAAAAAGTACTTTTTCAATGTTTTTCAAACATCCACTGCTCTGGCATGCTTTCACCTAGAGACATGATTCAAACTCTAAAACGTAGGAAAACTTCTCCTCTGTGGATCTGGCATTCAACTTTTCTGCTAGGTTTTACACTTTCGGATCAGGCCCGGTTCAAACGCCATGTGGTTTCTGGGAGAAAATCCGGCTTTTGAATGGGTGTCTATTGCGTTACACACCAGTGAGGGTAGTTTAGCTTAGAGTGTAGGCGGCTTCAAAAAAAAGGTCAAACTTTCTCGCTTAAACTCCGTTTTCAGCCACAAATTTCACTCTACAGACATGATTTTCTCAAAAGTAGTAGGAAAACTTGTCCTGATTCACACAATGTGTCTACCTAAACGATAGGATTTACGGTTTTTGAATGACAAGCCTCAAAGTGAGGAGAGCACAGGTGAGCGGCCTCATTGACTCCCAGTATAAACGTTGCTGAAAAGTCACTCGTTTTTAACTCCCTGTAGCGTCCTCATTTTTAACAATACAAACAAAAAAATACATCATTTTATTCAGGAGACCGTTCTAGCGCTCACTGTGAAAGAATTTTGTGAATAGCTGCTTCCGTTGTCGAGTTATTTGTCATTGTTCGAGGCCTGGTCCTTCATAAAAAAAACAGTAGAAAACTCCAGCCCTTGCGTGTCAGCCTCACCTTAGCCGCCCACTTTATTAGGAACACTTCTGTTCGTACATACAAACTACAAACACTCTTCTTAGAGTTTAGAGTTTATTTTATTTTTAAAAGGGACAGTGCACAAATTAAACATTATCCTTGTGTTAAGGACAGATGTCTGTCCCAGGTTATAGCAGTACATGCTAATTTCCGCCTGTAGTCACTTTGGTCATACTCTTGAATAGGTCTTCATCATGATGGCTGCTGTCTCGAGCACACACACGATCATTGCATTGAAACATCATTGCGGGTCACGCGTTCACGGCCAGCGAACATGCGTGAGCGACTTGCTTCGCGCACTGCATCCTCTCACAATTTCCCCCGGGGAATTGTCCGGTCTAGTTAGGATGCAGTGCTGCAGCACAGCAACCTATGGGCTCCCCTAGGGGAGCCCATAGGTTGCAGTGCAAAGCACTGCAACTATTGTTCTTCTACGTATTTCTTCTTCTTATTATTATTCCTACGCAAATTTTGATTTCGAATAACTCAATAACCGTACGTCGCACACAGACAAGCAATATATCAAAACGTGCGGCTCGATCGGACTCGCTATGCTATTACTTTTCTCTATAGAATACGATTTTTTCGCGACGTAGTCGCGAAAAAATCGCCCCAAAAAACCCCATTCATTTCTATGGAATTAATTGAAAAAAAAGCACTTTTTCAATGTTTTTCAAACATCCACTGCTCTGGCATGCTTTCACCTAGAGACATGATTCAAACTCTAAAACGTAGGAAAACTTCTCCTCTGTGGATCTGGCATTCAACTTTTCTGCTAGGTTTTACACTTTCGGATCAGGCCCGGTTCAAACGCCATGTGGTTTCTGGGAGAAAATCCGGCTTTTGAATGGGTGTCTATTGCGTTACACACCAGTGAGGGTCGTTAAACTTAGAGTGTAGGCGGCTTCAAAAAAAAGGTCAAACTTTCTCGCTTAAACTCTGTTTTCATCCACAAATTTCACTCTACAGACATGATTTTCTCAAAAGTAGTAGGAAAACTTGTCCTGATTCACACAATGTGTCTACCTAAACGATAGGATTTACGGTTTTCGAATGACAAGCCTCAAAGTGAGGAGAGCACAGGTGAGCGGCCTCATTGACTCCCAGTATAAACGTTGCTGAAAAGTCACTCGTTTTTAACTCCCTGTAGCGTCCTCATTTTTAACAATACAAACAAAAAAATACATCATTTTATTCAGGAGACCCTTCTAGCGCTCACTGTGAAAGAATTTTGTGAATAGCTGCTTCCGTTGTCGAGTTATTTGTCATTGTTCGAGGCCTGGTCCTTCATAAAAAAAACAGTAGAAAACTCCAGCCCTTGTGTGTCAGCCTCACCTTAGCCGCCCACTTTATTAGGAACACTTCTGTTCGTACATACAAACTACAAACACTCTTCTTAGAGTTTAGAGTTTATTTTATTTTTAAACCGTGTTTTCAGCCACAAATTTCACTCTACAGACATGATTTTCTCAAAAGTAGTAGGAAAACTTGTCCTGATTCACACAATGTGTCTACCTAAACGATAGGATTTACGGTTTTTGAATGACAAGACTCAAAGTGAGGAGAGCACAGGTGAGCGGCCTCATTGACTCCCAGTATAAACGTTGCTGAAAAGTCACTCGTTTTTAACTCCCTGTAGCGTCCTCATTTTTAACAATACAAACAAAAAAATACATCATTTTATTCAGGAGACCCTTCTAGCGCTCACTGTGAAAGAATTTTGTGAATAGCTGCTTTCGTTGTCGAGTTATTTGTGATTGTTCGAGGCCTACTCCTTAGCAAAACAGCAGACACCTGATAAAATCTTGTGTGTGTTTCTTAGCCTGCTCAGGCATGTCACCATGCTTACTGGCTTCAGTAAGCGAGCACAGAGGGGAGGGGGGCAGCTGTCTCAAGCACACACATCAATCATGGCATTGTAGCTTCATAGCAGGTCACACAACCGTACGTCGCACACAGACAAACAATATATCAAAACGTGCGGATCGATCGGACTCGCTATGCTATTAGTTTTCTCTACAGATTACGATTTTTTCGCGACGTAGTCGCGAAAAAATCGCCCAAAAAAACCCCATTCATTTCTATGGAATTAATTGGAAAAAAAGCACTTTTTCAACGTTTTTCAAACATCCGCTGCTCTGGCATGCTTTCACCTAGAGACATGATTCAAACTCTAAAACGTAGGAAAACTTCTCCTCTGTGGATCTGGCATTCAACTTTTCTGCTAGGTTTTACACTTTCGGATCAGGCCCGGTTCAAACGCCATGTGGTTTCTGGGAGAAAATCCGGCTTTTGAATGGGTGTCTATTGCGTTACACACCAGTGAGGGTCGTTACGCTTAGAGTGTAGGCGGCTTCAAAAAAAAGCTCAAACTTTCTCGCTTAAACCGTGTTTTCCGCCACAAATTTCACTCTACAGACATGATTTTCTCAAAAGTAGTAGGAAAACTTGTCCTGATTCACACAATGTGTCTACCTAAACGATAGGATTTACGGTTTTTGAATGACAAGCCTCAAAGTGAGGAGAGCACAGGTGAGCGGCCTCATTGACTCCCAGTATAAACGTTGCTGAAAAGTCACTCGTTTTTAACTCCCTGTAGCGTCCTCATTTTTAACAATACAAACAAAAAAATACATCATTTTATTCAGGAGACCCTTCTAGCGCTCACGGTGAAAGAATTTTGTGAATAGCTGCTTCCGTTGTCGAGTTATTTGTCATTGTTCGAGGCCTGGTCCTTCATAAAAAAAAACAGTAGAAAACTCCAGCCCTTGTGTGTCAGCCTCACCTTAGCCGCCCACTTTATTAGGAACACTTCTGTTCGTACATACAAACTACAAACACTCTTCTTAGAGTTTAGAGTTTATTTTATTTTTAAAAGGGACAGTGCACAAATTAAACATTATCCTTGTGTTAAGGACAGATGTCTGTCCCAGGTTATAGCAGTACATGCTAATTTCCGCCTGTAGTCACTTTGGTCATACTCTTGAATAGGTCTTCTTCATGACGGCTGCTGTCTCGAGCACACACACGATCATTGCATTGAAACATCATTGCGGGTCACACATTCACGGCCAGCGAACATGCGTGAGCGAATTGCTTCGCGCACTGCATCCTCTCACAATTTCCCCCGGGGAATTGTCCGGTCTAGTGTTATATTTGTTACTCTTCCTACACAAATTTCGATTTCGATTAACTCAATAACCGTACGTCGCACACAGACAAACAATATATCAAAACGTGCGGCTCGATCGGACTCGCTATGCTATTACTTTTCTCTATAGAATAAAATTTTTTCGCGACGTAGTCGCGAAAAAATCGCCCCCAAAAACCCCATTCATTTCTATGGAATTAATTGAAAAAAAAGCACTTTTTCAATGTTTTTCAAACATCCACTGCTCTGGCATGCTTTCACCTAGAGACATGATTCAAACTCTAAAACGTAGGAAAACTTCTCCTCTGTGGATCTGGCATTCAACTTTTCTGCTAGGTTTTACACTTTCGGATCAGGCCCGGTTCAAACGCCATGTGGTTTCTGGGAGAAAATCCGGCTTTTGAATGGGTGTCTATTGCGTTACACACCAGTGAGGGTCGTTAATCTTAGAGTGTAGGCGGCTTCAAAAAAAAGCTCAAACTTTCTCGCTTAAACCGTGTTTTCAGCCACAAATTTCACTCTACAGACATGATTTTCTCAAAAGTAGTAGGAAAACTTGTCCTGATTCACACAATGTGTCTACCTAAACGATAGGATTTACGGTTTTCGAATGACAAGCCTCAAAGTGAGGAGAGCACAGGTGAGCGGCCTCATTGACTCCCAGTATAAACGTTGCTGAAAAGTCACTCGTTTTTAACTCCCTGTAGCGTCCTCATTTTTAACAATACAAACAAAAAAATACATCATTTTATTCAGGAGACCCTTCTAGCGCTCACTGTGAAAGAATTTTGTGAATAGCTGCTTCCGTTGTCGAGTTATTTGTCATTGTTCGAGGCCTGGTCCTTCATAAAAAAAACAGTAGAAAACTCCAGCCCTTGTGTGTCAGCCTCACCTTAGCCGCCCACTTTATTAGGAACACTTCTGTTCGTACATACAAACTACAAACACTCTTCTTAGAGTTTAGAGTTTATTTTATTTTTAAACCGTGTTTTCAGCCACAAATTTCACTCTACAGACATGATTTTCTCAAAAGTAGTAGGAAAACTTGTCCTGATTCACACAATGTGTCTACCTAAACGATAGGATTTACGGTTTTTGAATGACAAGCCTCAAAGTGAGGAGAGCACAGGTGAGCGGCCTCATTGACTTCCAGTATAAACGTTGCTGAAAAGTCACTCGTTTTTAACTCCCTGTAGCGTGCTCATTTTTAACAATACAAACAAAAAAATACATCATTTTATTCAGGAGACCCTTCTAGCGCTCACTGTGAAAGAATTTTGTGAATAGCTGCTTCCGTTGTCGAGTTATTTGTCATTGTTCGAGGCCTGGTCCATAGCAATTTACAGCAGACACCTGACATAATCTTGTGTGTGTTTCTTAACTCTCCTGTTCAGGCCCATCACCATGCCAATTGGGGCCAGTGACGGGGCAGAGGGAAAAGCTGTCTCAAGAACACACACATCATGCTCAAAATTTCAAACTTAAACTGTTTTCAGCCACAAATTTCACACTACAGACATAATTTTCTCAAAAGTAGTAGTCACACTTGTCCCAAAAAAAACCCATTCATTTCTATGGAATTAATTGGAAAAAAAAGCACTTTTTCAAACATCCGCTGCTCTGAGAAACTGAGAGGAGGGCAGCCGACAGGCCTCACCTTAGCCGCCCACTTTATTAGGAACACTTCTGTTCGTACATACAACCTACAAACACTCTTCTTAGAGTTTAGAGTTTATTTTATTTTTAAAAGGGACAGTGCACAAATTAAACATTATCCTTGTGGTAAGGACAGATGTCTGTCCCAGGTTATAGCAGTACATGCTAATTTCCGCCTGTAGTGACTTTGGTTATAGTCTTGAATAGCTCTTCTTCATGACGGCTGCTGTCTCAAGCACACACATAATCATTGCATTGAAACATCATTGCGGGTCACACGTTCACGGCCGGCGAACATGCGTGACCGAATTGCTTCGCGCACTGCATCCTCTCACAATTTCCCCCGGGGAATTGTCCGGTCTAGTGTTATATTTGTTACTCTTCCTACACAAATTTTGATTTCGAGTAACACAATAACCGTACGTCGCACACAGACAAACAATGTATCAAAACGTGCGGCTCGATCGGACTCGCTATGCTATTACTTTTCTCTATAGAATACGATTTTTTCGCGACGTAGTCGCGAAAAAATCGTCCAAAAAAACCCCATTCATTTCTATGGAATTAATTGAAAAAAAAGCACTTTTTCAACATTTTTCAAACATCCGCTGCTCTGGCATGCTTTCACCTAGAGACGTGATTCAAACTCTAAAACGTAGGAAAACTTCTCCTCTGTGGATCTGGCATTCAACTTTTCTGCTAGGTTCTACACTTTTGGATCAGTCCCGGGTCAAACGCCATGTGGTTTCTGGGAGAAAATCTGGCTTTTGAATGGGTGTCTATTGCGTTACACACCAGTGGACCTCGTTAAGGTCAGAGTGGAGAGAGGTTCAAAAAAAAGGTCAAACTTTCTCGCTTAAACTCTGTTTTCAGCCACAAATTTCACTCTACAGACATGATTTTCTCAAAAGTAGTAGGAAAACTTGTCCTGATTCACACAATGTGTCTACCTAAACGATAGGATTTACGGTTTTTGAATGACAAGCCTCAAAGTGAGGAGAGCACAGGTGAGCGGCCTCATTGACTCCCAGTATAAACGTTGCTGAAAAGTCACTCATTTTTAACTCCCTGCAGCGTCCTCATTTTTAACAATACAAACAAAAAAATACATCATTTTATTCAGGAGACCCTTCTAGCGCTCACTGTGAAAGAATTTTGTGAATAGCTGCTTCCGTTGTCGAGTTATTTGTCATTGTTCGAGGCCTGGTCCTTCATAAAAAAAACAGTAGAAGACTCCAGCCCTTGTGTGTCAGCCTCACCTTAGCCGCCCACTTTATTAGGAACACTTCTGTTCGTACATACAAACTACAAACACTCTTCTTAGAGTTTAGAGTTTATTTTATTTTTAAAAGGGACAGTGCACAAATTAAACATTATCCTTGTGTTAAGGACAGATGTCTGTCCCAGGTTATAGCAGTACATGCTAATTTCCGCCTGTAGTCACTTTGGTCATACTCTTGAATAGGTCTTCTTCATGACGGCTGCTGTCTCGAGCACACACACGATCATTGCACTGAAACATCATTGCGGGTCACGCGTTCACGGCCAGCGAACATGCGTGAGCGAATTGCTTCGCGCACTGCATCCTCTCACAATTTCCCCCGGGGAATTGTCCGGTCTAGTGTTATATTTGTTACTCTTCCTACACAAATTTCGATTTCGATTAACTCACTAACCGTACGTTGCACACAGACAAACAATATATCAAAACGTGCGGCTCGATCGGACTCGCTATGCTATTACTTTTCTCTATAGAAAACGATTTTTTCGCGAAGTAGTCGCGAAAAAATCGTCGAAAAAAACCCCATTCATTTCTATGGAATTTATTGAAAAAAAGCACTTTTCCAACGTTTTTCAAACATCCGCTGCTCTGGCATGCTTTAACCTAGAGACGTGATTCAAACTCTAAAACGTAGGAAAACTTCTCCTCTGTGGATCTGGCATTCAACTTTTCTGCTAGGTTCTACACTTTTGGATCAGTCCCGGCTCAAACGCCATGTGGGTTCCGGGAGAAAATCGGGCTTTTGAATGGGTGTCTATTGCGTTACACACCAGTGAAGGTCGTTAAGCTTAGAGTGTAGACAGCTTGGAAAAAAAGCTCAAACTTTCTCGCTTAAACCGTGTTTTCATCCACAAATTTCACTCTACAGACATGTTTTTCTCAAAAGTAGTAGGAAAACTTGACCTGATTCACTCAATGTGTCTATCTAAATGATAGGATTTACAATTTTTGAATGAGAAGCCTCAAACTGAGAAGAGGGCAGCCAAATGGCCTCACCTTAGCCGCCCACTTTATTAGGAACACTTCTGTTCGTACATACAAACTACAAACACTCTTCTTAGAGTTTATTTTATTTTTAAAAGGGACAGTGCACAAATTAAACATTATCCTTGTGGTAAGGACAGATGTCTGTCCCAGGTTATAGCAGTACATGCTAATTTCCGCCTGTAGTCACTTTGGTTATACTCTTGAACAGCTCTTCTTCATGACGGCTGCTGTCTCGAGCACACACACAATCATTGCATTGAAACATCATTGCGGGTCACACGTTCACGGCCAGCGAACATGCGTGACCGAATTGCTTCGCGCACTGCATCCTCTCACAATTTCCCCCGGGGAATTGTCCGGTCTAGTGTTATATTTGTTACTCTTCCTACGCAAATTTCGATTTCGATTAACTCAATAACCGTACGTCGCACACAGACAAACAATATATCAAAACGTGCGGATCGATCGGACTCGCTATGCTATTAGTTTTCTCTACAGATTACGATTTTTTCGCGACATAGTCGCGAAAAAATCGCCCAAAAAAACCCCATTCATTTCTATGGAATTAATTGGAAAAAAAGCACTTTTTCAACGTTTTTCAAACGTCTGCTGCTCTGGCATGCTTTAACCTAGAGACGTGATTCAAACTCTAAAACGTAGGAAAACTTCTCCTCTGTGGATCTGGCATTCAACTTTTCTGCTGGGTTCTACACTTTCGGATCAGTCCCGGTTCAAACTCCATGTGGGTTCCGGGAGAAAATCCGGCTTTTGAATGGGTGTCTATTGCGTTACACACCAGTGGAGCTCGTTTAGTTAGTGTAGACAGCTTGAAAATAAGGTCAAACTTTCTCGCTTAAACTGTGTTTCAGCCACAAATTTCACTCTACAGACATGATTTTCTCAAAAGTAGTAGGAAAACTTGTCCTGATTCACACAATGTGTCTACCTAAACGATAGGATTTACGGTTTTTGAATGACAAGCGTCAAACTGAGGACAGGGAAGCTGACAGGCTTCATTGACATCCATTATAAACCTGAGAGAAAAGTCACTCGTATTTAAATCGCTCTAGTGTCGTTATTTTTAAGAGTACAAACAAAAAAATACATCATTTTATTCAGGAGACCCTTCTAGCGCTCACTGTGAAAGAATTTTGTGAATAGCTGCTTCCGTTGTTGAGTTATTTGTCATTGTTCGAGGCCTGTCCCTTAGCAAAATTCAGCAGACACCTGACAAACTCTTGTGTGTGTGTCTTAACCTGCTCAGGCCCTTCACCATGCCGACTGGATTCAGTAAGTGAGCACAGAGGGGAGGGGCCGGCTGTCTCAAGCACACACATAAATCATGGCATTGTAGCTTCATAGCAGGTCACACAACCATACGTCGCACACAGACAAACAATATATCAAAACGTGCGGCTCGATTGGACTCGCTATGCTATTACTTTTCTCTACAGAGTGTAGACAGTTTGAAAAAAAAAAGCTCAAACTTTCTCGCTTAAACTGTGTTTTCACCCACAAATTTCACTCTACAGACATGATTTTCTCAAAAGTAGTAGGAAAACTTGTCCTGATTCACACAATGTGTCTACCTAAACGATAGGATTTACACTTTTTGAATGACAAGCCTCAAACTGAGAGGAGGGCGGCCGACAGGCCTCACCTTAGCCGCCCACTTTATTAGGAACACTTCTGTTCGTACATACAACCTACAAACACTCTTCTTAGAGTTTAGAGTTTATTTTATTTTTAAAAGGGACAGTGCACAAATTAAACATTATCCTTGTGGTAAGGACAGATGTCTGTCCCAGGTTATAGCAGTACATGCTAATTTCCGCCTGTAGTCACTTTGTTCATGCTCTTGAATAGCTCTTCTTCATGACGGCTGCTGTCTCGAGCACACACACAATCATTGCATTGAAACATCATTGCGGGTCACACATTCACGCCCAGCGAACATGCGTGACCGAATTGCTTCGCGCACTGCATCCTCTCACAATTTCCCCCGGGGAATTGTCCGGTCTAGTTAGGATGCAGTGCTGCAGCACAGCAACCTATGGGCTCCCCTAGGGGAGCCCATAGGTTGCAGTGCAAAGCACTGCAACTATTGTTCTTCTACGTGTTTCTTCTTCTTCTTCTTATTCTTATATTTATTTTTATTTTTATTATTCCTACGCAAATTTTGATTTCGAATAACTCAATAACCGTACGTCGCACACAGACAAACAATATATCAAAACGTGCGGCTCGATCGGACTCGCTATGCTATTACTTTTCTCTATAGATTACGATTTTTTCGCGACGTAGTCGCGAAAAAATCGTCCAAAAAAACCCCATTCATTTCTATGGAATTAATTGAAAAAAAAGCACTTTTTCAACGTTTTTCAAACGTCCACTGCTCTGGCATGCTTTCACCTAGAGACGTGATTCAAACTCTAAAACGTAGGAAAACTTCTCCTCTGTGGATCTGGCATTCAACTTTTCTGCTAGGTTCTACACTTTCGGATCAGGCCCGGTTCAAACGCCATGTGGTTTCTGGGAGAAAATCCGGCTTTTGAATGGGTGTCTATTGCGTTACACACCAGTGCGCCTCGTTAACTCAGAGTGTAGGGGGCTTCAAAAAAAAGCTCAAAATTTCTCACTTAAACTGTGTTTTCATCCACAAATTTCACTCTACAGACATGATTTTCTCAAAAGTAGTAGGAAAACTTGTCCTGATTCACACAATGTGTCTACCTAAACGGTAGGATTTACGGTTTTTGAATGACAAGCCTCAAAGTGAGGAGAGCACAGGTGAGCGGCCTCATTGACTCCCAGTATAAACGTTGCTGAAAAGTCACTCGTTTTTAACTCCCTGTAGCGTCCTCATTTTTAACAATACAAACAAAAAAATACATCATTTTATTCAGGAGACCCTTCTAGCGCTCACTGTGAAAGAATTTTGTGAATAGCTGCTTCCGTTGTCGAGTTATTTGTCATTGTTCGAGGCCTGGTCCTTCATAAAAAAAACAGTAGAAAACTCCAGCCCTTGTGTGTCAGCCTCACCTTAGCCGCCCACTTTATTAGGAACACTTCTGTTCGTACATACAAACTACAAACACTCTTCTTAGAGTTTAGAGTTTATTTTATTTTTAAACCGTGTTTTCAGCCACAAATTTCACTCTACAGACATGATTTTCTCAAAAGTAGTAGGAAAACTTGTCCTGATTCACACAATGTGTCTACCTAAACGATAGGATTTACGGTTTTTGAATGACAAGCCTCAAAGTGAGGAGAGCACAGGTGAGCGGCCTCATTGACTCCCAGTATAAACGTTGCTGAAAAGTCACTCGTTTTTAACTCCCTGTAGCGTCCTCATTTTTAACAATACAAACAAAAAAATACATCATTTTATTCAGGAGACCCTTCTAGCGCTCACTGTGAAAGAATTTTGTGAATAGCTGCTTCCGTTGTCGAGTTATTTGTCATTGTTCGAGGCCTGGTCCTTCATAAAAAAAACAGTAGAAAACTCCAGCCCTTGTGTGTCAGCCTCACCTTAGCCGCCCACTTTATTAGGAACACTTCTGTTCGTACATACAAACTACAAACACTCTTCTTAGAGTTTAGAGTTTATTTTATTTTTAAACCGTGTTTTCAGCCACAAATTTCACTCTACAGACATGATTTTCTCAAAAGTAGTAGGAAAACTTGTCCTGATTCACACAATGTGTCTACCTAAACGATAGGATTTACGGTTTTTGAATGACAAGCCTCAAAGTGAGGAGAGCACGGGTGAGCGGCCTCATTGACTCCCAGTATAAACGTTGCTGAAAAGTCACTCGTTTTTAACTCCCTGTAGCGTCCTCATTTTTAACAATACAAACAAAAAAATACATCATTTTATTCAGGAGACCCTTCTAGCGCTCACTGTGAAAGAATTTTGTGAATAGCTGCTTCCGTTGTCGAGTTATTTGTCATTGTTCGAGGCCTGGTCCTTCATAAAAAAAACAGTAGAAAACTCCAGCCCTTGTGTGTCAGCCTCACCTTAGCCGCCCACTTTATTAGGAACACTTCTGTTCGTACATACAAACTACAAACACTCTTCTTAGAGTTTAGAGTTTATTTTATTTTTAAAAGGGACAGTGCACAAATTAAACATTATCCTTGTGGTAAGGACAGATGTCTGTCCCAGGTTATAGCAGTACATGCTAATTTCCGCCTGTAGTCACTTTGGTCATACTCTTGAATAGGTCTTCTTCATGATGGCTGCTGTCTCGAGCACACACACGATCATTGCATTGAAACATCATTGCGGGTCACACGTTCACGGCCAGCGAACGTGCGTGAGCGAATTGCTTCGCGCACTGCATCCTCTCACAATTTCCCCCGGGGAATTGTCCGGTCTAGTGTTATATTTGTTACTCTTCCTACAAAAATTTTGATTTCGAGTAACACAATAACCGTACGTCGCACACAGACAAACAATGTATCAAAACGAGCGGTTCGATCGGACTCGCTATGCTATTACTTTTCTCTACAGAATACGATTTTTTCGCGACGTAGTCGCGAAAAAAACGTCCAAAAAAATCCCATTCATTTCTATGGAATTAATTGAAAAAAAAGCACTTTTTCAACGTTTTTCAAACATCCGCTGCTCTGGCATGCTTTCACCTAGAGACGTGATTCAAACTCTAAAATGTAGGAAAACTTCTCCTCTGTGGATCTGGCATTCAACTTTTCTGCTAGGTTCTACACTTTCGGATCAGTCCCCGCTTAAATGCCATGTGGGTTCCAGGAGAAAATCCGGCTTTTGAATGGGTGTCTATTGCGTTACACACCAGTGAAGCTCGTTAAGTCAGAGTGGAGACGGCTTGGAAAAAAAGCTCAGGAGACCCTTCTAGCGCTCACTGTGAAAGAATTTTGTGAATTTCTTTTTTTTGTGAAAAAAAAAAAACAGCCTCGGTCGGCATGACACTTCACCTTAGCCGCCCACTTTATTAGGAACACTTCTGTTCGTACATACAAACTACAAACACTCTTCTTAGAGTTTAAAGTTTATTTTATTTTTAAAAGGGACAGTGCACAAATTAAACATTATCCTTGTGGTAAGGACAGATGTCTGTCCCAGGTTATAGCAGTACATGCTAATTTCCGCCTGTAGTCACTTTGTTCATAATCTTGAATAGTTCTTATTCATGATGGCTGCTGTCTCGAGCACACACACGATCATTGCATTGAAACATCATTGCGGGTCACACATTCACGGCCAGCGAACATGCGTGAGCGAATTGCTTCGCGCACTGCATCCTCTCACAATTTCCCCCGGGGAATTGTCCGGTCTAGTGTTATATTTGTTACTCTTCCTACACAAATTTTGATTTCGAGTAACACAATAACCGTACGTCGCACACAGACAAACAATGTATCAAAACGTGCGGCTCGATCGGACTCGCTATGCTATTACTTTTCTCTACAGAATACGATTTTTTCGCGACGTAGTCGCGAAAAAATCGTCCAAAAAAACCCCATTCATTTCTGTGGAATTAATTTAAAAAAAAGCACTTTTTCAACGTTTTTCAAACGTCCGCTGCTCTGGCATGCTTTCACCTAGAGACGTGATTCAAACTCTAAAACGTAGGAAAACTTCTCCTCTGTGGATCTGGCATTCAACTTTTCTGCTAGGTTCTACACTTTCGGATCAGTCCCGGGTCAAACGCCATGTGGTTTCTGGGAGAAAATCCGGCTTTTGAATGGGTGTCTATTGCGTTACACACCAGTGGACCTCGTTAAGGTCAGAGTGGAGAGAGGTTCAAAAAAAAGGTCAAACTTTCTCGCTTAAACTCTGTTTTCAGCCACAAATTTAACTCTACAGACATGATTTTCTCAAAAGTAGTAGGAAAACTTGTCCTGATTCACACAATGTGTCTACCTAAACGATAGGATTTACGGTTTTTGAATGACAAGCCTCAAAGTGAGGAGAGCACAGGTGAGCGGCCTCATTGACTCCCAGTATAAACGTTGCTGAAAAGTCACTCGTTTTTAACTCCCTGTAGCGTCCTCATTTTTAACAATACAAACAAAAAAATACATCATTTTATTCAGGAGACCCTTCTAGCGCTCACTGTGAAAGAATTTTGTGAATAGCTGCTTCTGTTGTCGAGTTATTTGTCATTGTTCGAGGCCTGGTCCTTCATAAAAAAAACAGTAGAAAACTCCAGCCCTTGTGTGTCAGCCTCACCTTAGCCGCCCACTTTATTAGGAACACTTCTGTTCGTACATACAAACTACAAACACTCTTCTTAGAGTTTAGAGTTTATTTTATTTTTAAAAGGGACAGTGCACAAATTAAACATTATCCTTGTGGTAAGGACAGATGTCTGTCCCAGGTTATAGCAGTACATGCTAATTTCCGCCTGTAGTCAATTTGGTTATACTGTTGAATAGCTCTTCTTCATGACGGCTGCTGTCTCAAGCACACACACAATCATTGCATTGAAACATCATTGCGGGTCACACGTTCACGGCCAGCGAACGTGCGTGACCGAATTGCTTCGCGCACTGCATCCTCTCACAATTTCCCCCGGGGAATTGTCCGGTCTAGTGTTATATTTGTTACTCTTCCTACACAAATTTCGATTTCGATTAACTCACTAACCGTACGTTGCACACAGACAAACAATATATCAAAACGTGCGGCTCGATCGGACTCGCTATGCTATTACTTTTCTCTATAGAAAACGATTTTTTCGCGAAGTAGTCGCGAAAAAATCGTCGAAAAAAACCCCATTCATTTCTATGGAATTTATTGAAAAAAAGCACTTTTCCAACGTTTTTCAAACATCCGCTGCTCTGGCATGCTTTAACCTAGAGACGTGATTCAAACTCTAAAACGTAGGAAAACTTCTCCTCTGTGGATCTGGCATTCAACTTTTCTGCTAGGTTCTACACTTTTGGATCAGTCCCGGCTCAAACGCCATGTGGGTTCCGGGAGAAAATCGGGCTTTTGAATGGGTGTCTATTGCGTTACACACCAGTGAAGGTCGTTAAGCTTAGAGTGTAGACAGCTTGGAAAAAAAGCTCAAACTTTCTCGCTTAAACCGTGTTTTCATCCACAAATTTCACTCTACAGACATGTTTTTCTCAAAAGTAGTAGGAAAACTTGACCTGATTCACTCAATGTGTCTATCTAAATGATAGGATTTACAATTTTTGAATGAGAAGCCTCAAACTGAGAAGAGGGCAGCCAAATGGCCTCACCTTAGCCGCCCACTTTATTAGGAACACTTCTGTTCGTACATACAAACTACAAACACTCTTCTTAGAGTTTATTTTATTTTTAAAAGGGACAGTGCACAAATTAAACATTATCCTTGTGGTAAGGACAGATGTCTGTCCCAGGTTATAGCAGTACATGCTAATTTCCGCCTGTAGTCACTTTGGTTATACTCTTGAACAGCTCTTCTTCATGACGGCTGCTGTCTCGAGCACACACACAATCATTGCATTGAAACATCATTGCGGGTCACACGTTCACGGCCAGCGAACATGCGTGACCGAATTGCTTCGCGCACTGCATCCTCTCACAATTTCCCCCGGGGAATTGTCCGGTCTAGTGTTATATTTGTTACTCTACCTACGCAAATTTTGATTTCGAGTAACACAATAACCGTACGTCGCACACAGACAAACAATGTATCAAAACGTGCGGCTCGATCGGACTCGCTATGCTATTACTTTTCTCTACAGATTACGATTTTTTCTCGACGTAGTCGCGAAAAAATCGTCCAAAAAAACCCCATTCATTTCTATGGAATTAATTGAAAAAAAAGCACTTTTTCAACGTTTTTCAAACGTCCACTGCTCTGGCATGCTTTCACCTAGAGACGTGATTCAAACTCTAAAACGTAGGAAAACTTCTCCTCTGTGGATCTGGCATTCAACTTTTCTGCTAGGTTCTACACTTTCGGATCAGTCCCGGGTCAAACGCCATGTGGTTTCTGGGAGAAAATCCGGCTTTTGAATGGGTGTCTATTGCGTTACACACCAGTGGACCTCGTTAAGGTCAGAGTGGAGAGAGGTTCAAAAAAAAGGTCAAACTTTCTCGCTTAAACTCTGTTTTCAGCCACAAATTTCACTCTACAGACATGATTTTCTCAAAAGTAGTAGGAAAACTTGTCCTGATTCACACAATGTGTCTACCTAAACGATAGGATTTATGGTTTTTGAATGACAAACGTCAAACTGAGGACAGGGCAGCTGACAGGCTTCATTGAAACCCATTGTAAACGTGAGAGAAAAGTCACTCATTTTTAAATCGCTCTAGTGTCGTTATTTTTAAGAGTACAAACAAAAAAATACATAATTTTATTCAGGAGACCCTTCTAGCGCTCACTGTGAAAGAATTTTGTGAATAGCTGCTTCCGTTGTCGAGTTATTTGTCATTGTTTGAGGTCTGGTCCGTAGTAAAACACAGCACAAAATTCAAGACCTTGTGTGTGTTAGCTCATTGACATGCATTATAAACGGGATAGAAAAGTCACTCGTTTTTAAATCGCTCTAGTGTTGTTATTTTTAAGACTACAAAGAAAAAAATACATCATTTTATTCAGGAGACCCTTCTAGCGCTCACTGTGAAAGAATTTTGTGAATAGCTGCTTCCGTTGTCGAGTTATTTGTCATTGTTCGAGGCCTGGTCCTTCATAAAAAAACAGTAGAAAACTCCAGCCCTTGTGTGTCAGCCTCACCTTAGCCGCCCACTTTATTAGGAACACTTCTGTTCGTACATACAAACTACAAACACTCTTCTTAGAGTTTATTTTATTTTTGAAATGGACAGTGCACAAATTAAACATTATCCTTGTGGTAAGGACAGATGTCTGTCCCAGGTTATAGCAGTACATGCTAATTTCCGCCTGTAGTCACTTTGGAAATACTCTTGAATAGCTCTTCTTCATGACGGCTGCTGTCTCAAGCACACACACAATCATTGCATTGAAACATCATTGCGGGTCACGCATTCACGGCCGGCGAACATGCGTGACCGAATTGCTTCGCGCACTGCATCCTCTCACAATTTCCCCCGGGGAATTGTCCGGTCTAGTGTTATATTTGTTACTCTTCCTACACAAATTTCGATTTCGATTAACTCAATAACCGTACGTCGCACACAGACAAACAATAAATCAAAACGTGCGGGTCGATCGGACTCGCTATGCTATTACCTTTCTCTACAGATTGCGATTTTTTCGCGACGTAGTCGCGAAAAAATGGCCCAAAAAAACCCCATTCATTTCTATGGAATTAATTGAAAAAAAGCACTTTTTCAACGTTTTTCAAACATCCGCTGCTCTGGCATGCTTTCACCTAGAGACATGATTCAAACTCTAAAACGTAGGAAAACTTCTCCTCTGTGGATCTGGCATTCAACTTTTCTGCTAGGTTTTACACTTTCGGATCAGGCCCGGTTCAAACGCCATGTGGTTTCTGGGAGAAAATCCGGCTTTTGAATGGGTGTCTATTGCGTTACACACCAGTGAGGGTCATTAAAATTAGAGTGCAGACAGTTTGAAATAAAAGCTCAAACTTTCTCGCTTAAACCGTGTTTTCAGCCACAAATTTCACTCTACAGACATGATTTTCTCAAAAGTAGTAGGAAAACTTGTCCTGATTCACACAATGTGTCTACCTAAACGATAGGATTTACGGTTTTTGAATGACAAGCCTCAAAGTGAGGAGAGCACAGGTGAGCGGCGTCATTGACTCCCAGTATAAACGTTGCTGAAAAGTCACTCGTTTTTAACTCCCTGTAGCGTCCTCATTTTTAACAATACAAACAAAAAAATACATCATTTTATTCAGGAGACCCTTCTAGCGCTCACTGTGAAAGAATTTTGTGAATAGCTGCTTCCGTTGTCGAGTTATTTGTCATTGTTCGAGGCCTGGTCCTTCATAAAAAAAACAGTAGAAAACTCCAGCCCTTGCGTGTCAGCCTCACCTTAGCCGCCCACTTTATTAGGAACACTTCTGTTCGTACATACAAACTACAAACACTCTTCTTAGAGTTTAGAGTTTATTTTATTTTTAAACCGTGTTTTCAGCCACAAATTTCACTCTACAGACATGATTTTCTCAAAAGTAGTAGGAAAACTTGTCCTGATTCACACAATGTGTCTTCCTAAACGGTAGGATTTACGGTTTTTGAATGACAAGCCTCAAAGTGAGGAGAGCACAGGTGAGCGGCCTCATTGACTCCCAGTATAAACGTTGCTGAAAAGTCACTCGTTTTTAACTCCCTGTAGCGTCCTCATTTTTAACAATACAAACAAAAAAATACATCATTTTATTCAGGAGACCCTTCTAGCGCTCACTGTGAAAGAATTTTGTGAATAGCTGCTTCCGTTGTCGAGTTATTTGTCATTGTTCGAGGCCTGGTCCTTCATAAAAAAAAACAGTAGAAAACTCCAGCCCTTGTGTGTCAGCCTCACCTTAGCCGCCCACTTTATTAGGAACACTTCTGTTCGTACATACAAACTACAAACACTCTTCTTAGAGTTTAGAGTTTATTTTATTTTTAAAAGGGACAGTGCACAAATTAAACATTATCCTTGTAGGAAAACTTGTCCTGATTCACACAATGTGTCTACCTAAACGATAGGATTTACGGTTTTTGAATGACAAGCGTCAAACTGAGGACAGGGCAGCTGACAGGCTTCATTGAAACCCATTGTAAACATGAGAGAAAAGTCACTCGTTTTTAAATCGCTCTATTGTCGTTATTTTTAAGAGTACAAACAAAAAAATACATCATTTTATTCAGGAGACCCTTCTAGCGCTCACTGTGAAAGAATTTTGTGAATAGCTGCTTCCGTTGTCGAGTTATTTGTTATTGTTCGAGGCCTGGTCCTTCATAAAAAAACAGCAGAAAACTCCAGCCCTTGTGTGTCTTAGCCTCACCTTAGCCGCCCACTTTATTAGGAACACTTCTGTTCGTACATACATACTACAAACACTCTTCTTAGTGTTTAGAGTTTATTTTATTTTTAAAAGGGACAGTGCACAAATTAAACATTATCCTTGTGGTAAGGACAGATGTCTGTCCCAGGTTATAGCAGTACATGCTAATTTCCGCCTGTAGTCACTTTGTTCATGCTCTTGAATAGCTCTTCTTCATGATGGCTGCTGTCTAGAGCACACACACAATCATTGCATTGAAACATCATTGCGGGTCACACATTCACGGCCAGCGAACATGCGTGACCGAATTGCTTCACGCACTGCATCCTCTCACAATTTCCCCCGGGGAATTGTCCGGTCTAGTGTTATATTTGTTACTCTTCCTACACAAATTTTGATTTCGAGTAACACAATAACCGTACGTCGCACACAGACAAACAATGTATCAAAACGTGCGGCTCGATCGGACTCGCTATGCTATTACTTTTCTCTATAGATTGCGATTTTTTCGCGACGTAGTCGCGAAAAAATCGTCCAAGAAAACCCCATTCATTTCTATGGAATTAATTGAAAAAAATGCACTTTTTCAACGTTTTTCAAACGTCCGCTGCTCTGGCATGCTTTCACCTAGAGACGTGATTCAAAGTCTAAAACGTAGGAAAACTTCTCCTCTGTGGATCTGGCATTCAACTTTTCTGCTAGGTTCTACACTTTCGGATCAGTCCCGGGTCAAACGCCATGTGGTTTCTGGGAGAAAATCCGGCTTTTGAATGGGTGTCTATTGCGTTACACACCAGTGGACCTCGTTAAGGTCAGAGTGGAGAGAGGTTCAAAAAAAAGGTCAAACTTTCTCGCTTAAACTCTGTTTTCAGCCACAAATTTCACTCTACAGACATGATTTTCTCAAAAGTAGTAGGAAAACTTGTCCTGATTCACACAATGTGTCTACCTAAACGATATTATTTACGGTTTTTGAATGACAAGCCTCAAAGTGAGGAGAGCACAGGTGAGCGGCCTCATGGACTCCCATTATAAACGTTGCTGAAAAGTCACTCGTTTTTAACTCCCTGTAGCGTCCTCATTTTTAACAAGACAGACAAAAAAATTACATCAGTCTATTCAGGAGACCCTTCTAGCGCTCAGTGTGAAAGAATTTTGTGAATAGCTGCTTCCGTTGTCGAGTTATTTGTCATTGTTCGAGGCCTGGTCCTTCATAAAAAAACAGTAGAAAACTCCAGCCCTTATGTGTCTTAGCCTCACCTTAGCCGCCCACTTTATTAGGAACACTTCTGTTCGTACATACAAACTACAAACACTCTTCTTAGAGTTTAGAGTTTATTTTATTTTTAAAAGGGACAGTGCACAAATTAAACATTATCCTTGTGTTAAGGACAGATGTCTGTCCCAGGTTATAGCAGTACATGCTAATTTCCGCCTGTAGTCACTTTGTTCATGCTCTTGAATAGCTCTTCTTCATGACGGCTGCTGTCTCGAGCACACACACAATCATTGCATTGAAACATCATTGCGGGTCACACATTCACGGCCAGCAAACATGCGTGAGCGAATTGCTTCGCGCACTGCATCCTCTCACAATTTCCCCCGGGGAATTGTCCGGTCTAGTTAGGATGCAGTGCTGCAGCACAGCAACCTATGGGCTCCCCTAGGGGAGCCCATAGGTTGCAGTGCAAAGCACTGCAACTATTGTTCTTCTACGTATTTCTTCTTCTTCTTCTTCTTCTTCTTCCTCCTACGCAAATTTTGATTTCGAATAACTCAAGAACCGTACGTCGCACACAGACAAACAATATATCAAAACGTGCGGCTCGATCGGACTCGCTATGCTATTACTTTTCTCTATAGAATACGATTTTTTCGCGACGTAGTCGCGAAAAAATCGCCCCAAAAAACCCCATTCATTTCTATGGAATTAATTGAAAAAAAAGCACTTTTTCAATGTTTTTCAAACATCCACTGCTCTGGCATGCTTTCACCTAGAGACATGATTCAAACTCTAAAACGTAGGAAAACTTCTCCTCTGTGGATCTGGCATTCAACTTTTCTGCTAGGTTTTACACTTTCGGATCAGGCCCGGTTCAAACGCCATGTGGTTTCTGGGAGAAAATCCGGCTTTTGAATGGGTGTCTATTGCGTTACACACCAGTGAAGGTCATTATCTTAGAGTGTAGACAGTTTGAAAAAAAAGGTCAAACTTTCTCGCTTAAACTCTGTTTTCAGCCACAAATTTCACTCTACAGACATGATTTTCTCAAAAGTAGTAGGAAAACTTGTCCTGATTCACACAATGTGTCTACCTACACGATAGGATTTACGGTTTTTGAATGACAAGCCTCAAAGTGAGGAGAGCACAGGTGAGCGGCCTCATTGACTCCCAGTATAAACGTTGCTGAAAAGTCACTCGTTTTTAACTCCCTGTAGCGTCCTCATTTTTAACAATACAAACAAAAAAATACATCATTTTATTCAGGAGACCCTTCTAGCGCTCACTGTGAAAGAATTTTGTGAATAGCTGCTTCCGTTGTCGAGTTATTTGTCATTGTTCGAGGCCTGGTCCATAGCAATTTACAGCAGACACCTGACATAATCTTGTGTGTGTTTCTTAACTCTCCTGTTCAGGCCCATCACCATGCCAATTGGGGCCAGTGACGGGGCAGAGGGAAAAGCTGTCTCAAGCACACACACATCATGCTCAAAATTTCAAACTTAAACTGTTTTCAGCCACAAATTTCACACTACAGACATAATTTTCTCAAAAGTAGTAGTCACACTTGCCCCAAAAAACCCCATTCATTTCTATGGAATTAATTGAAAAAAAAGCACTTTTTCAACGTTTTTCAAACATCCGTTGCTCTGGCATGCTTTCACCTAGAGACATGATTCAAACTCTAAAACGTAGGAAAACTTCTCCTCTGTGGATCTGGCATTCAACTTTTCTGCTAGGTTTTACACTTTCGGATCAGGCCCGGTTCAAACGCCATGTGGTTTCTGGGAGAAAATCCGGCTTTTGAATGGGTGTCTATTGCGTTACACACCAGTGAGGGTCTTTAAGCTTAGAGTGTAGGCGGCTTCAAAAAAAAGCTCAAACTTTCTCGCTAAAACCGTGTTTTCAGCCACAAATTTCACTCTACAGACATGATTTTCTCAAAAATAGTAGGAAAACTTGTCCTGATTCACACAATGTGTCTACCTAAACGATAGGATTTACGGTTTTTGAATGACAAGCCTCAAAGTGAGGAGAGCACAGGTGAGCGGCCTCATTGACTCCCAGTATAAACGTTGCTGAAAAGTCACTCGTTTTTAACTCCCTGTAGCGTCCTCATTTTTAACAATACAAACAAAAAAATACATCATTTTATTCAGGAGACCCTTCTAGCGCTCACTGTGAAAGAATTTTGTGAATAGCTGCTTCCGTTGTCGAGTTATTTGTCATTGTTCGAGGCCTGGTCCTTCATAAAAAAAACAGTAGAAAACTCCAGCCCTTGTGTGTCAGCCTCACCTTAGCCGCCCACTTTATTAGGAACACTTCTGTTCGTACATACAAACTACAAACACTCTTCTTAGAGTTTAGAGTTTATTTTATTTTTAAAAGGGACAGTGCACAAATTAAACATTATCCTTGTGTTAAGGACAGATGTCTGTCCCAGGTTATAGCAGTACATGCTAATTTCCACCTGTAGTCACTTTGGTCATGCTCTTGAATAGCTCTTCTTCATGACGGCTGCTGTCTCGAGCACACACACGATCATTGCATTGAAACATCATTGCGGGTCACACGTTCACGGCCAGCGAAAGTGCGTGACCGAATTGCTTCGCGCACTGCATCCTCTCACAATTTCCCCCGGGGAATTGTCCGGTCTAGTTATTATTATTATTATTCCTACGCAAATTTTGATTTCGAATAACTCAATAACCGTACGTCGCACACAGACAAACAATATATCAAAACGTGCGGCTCGATCGGACTCGCTATGCTATTACTTTTCTCTATAGAATGCGATTTTTTCGCGACGTAGTCGCGAAAAAATCGCCCCAAAAAACCCCATTCATTTCTATGGAATTAATTGAAAAAAAAGCACTTTTTCAATGTTTTTCAAACATCCACTGCTCTGGCATGCTTTCACCTAGAGACATGATTCAAACTCTAAAACGTAGGAAAACTTCTCCTCTGTGGATCTGGCATTCAACTTTTCTGCTAGGTTTTACACTTTCGGATCAGGCCCGGTTCAAACGCCATGTGGTTTCTGGGAGAAAATCCGGCTTTTGAATGGGTGTCTATTGCGTTACACACCAGTGAGGGTCGTTAAACTTAGAGTGTAGGCGGCTTCAAAAAAAAGGTCAAACTTTCTCGCTTAAACTCCGTTTTCAGCCACAAATTTCACTCTACAGACATTATTTTCTCAAAAGTAGTAGGAAAACTTGTCCTGATTCACACAATGTGTCTACCTAAACGATAGGATTTACGGTTTTTGAATGACAAGCCTCAAAGTGAGGAGAGCACAGGTGAGCAGCCTCATTGACTCCCAGTATAAACGTTGCTGAAAAGTCACTCGTTTTTAACTCCCTGTAGCGTCCTCATTTTTAACAATACAAACAAAAAAATACATCATTTTATTCAGGAAACCCTTCTAGCGCTCACTGTGAAAGAATTTTGTGAATAGCTGCTTCCGTTGTCGAGTTATTTGTCATTGTTCGAGGCCTGTCCCTTAGCAAAATTCAGCAGACACCTGACAAACTCTTGTGTGTGTTTTTTAACCTGCTCAGGCCCTTTACCATGCCGACTGGCTACAGTAAGCGAGCACAGAGGGGAGGGGCCGGCTGTCTCAAGCACACACATGAATCATGGCATTGTAGCTTCATAGCAGGTCACACAACCGTACGTCGCACACAGACAAACAATATATCAAAACGTGCGGCTTGATTGGACTCGCTATGCTATTACTTTTCTCTACAGAATACGATTTTTTCGCGACGTAGTCGCGAAAAAATCGTCTCAAAAAACCCCATTCATTTCGATGGAATTAATTGAAAAAAAAGCACTTTTCCAACGTTTTTCAAACATCCGCTGCTCTGGCATGCTTTCACCTAGAGGCATGATTCAAACTCTAAAACGTAGGAAAACTTCTCCTCTGTGGATCTGGCATTCAACTTTTCTGCTAGGTTCTACACTTTCGGATCAGTCCCGGGTCAAACGCCATGTGGTTTCTGGGAAAAAATCCGGCTTTTGAATGGGTGTCTATTGCGTTACACACCAGTGGACCTCGTTAAGGTCAGAGTGGAGAGAGGTTCAAAAAAAAGGTCAAACTTTCTCGCTTAAACTGTGTTTTCATCCACAAATTTCACTCTACAGACATGATTTTCTCAAAAGTAGTAGGAAAACTTGTCCTGATTCACACAATGTGTCTACCTAAACGATAGGATTTACGGTTTTTGAATGACAAGCCTCAAAGTGAGGAGAGCACAGGTGAGCGGCCTCATTGACTCCCAGTATAAACGTTGCTGAAAAGTCACTCGTTTTTAACTCCCTGTAGCGTCGTCATTTTTAACAATACAAACAAAAAAATACATCATTTTATTCAGGAGACCCTTCTAGCGCTCACTGTGAAAGAATTTTGTGAATAGCTGCTTCCGTTGTCGAGTTATTTGTCATTGTTCGAGGCCTGGTCCTTCATAAAAAAAAACAGTAGAAAACTCCAGCCCTTGTGTGTCAGCCTCACCTTAGCCGCCCACTTTATTAGGAACACTTCTGTTCGTACATACAAACTACAAACACTCTTCTTAGAGTTTAGAGTTTATTTTATTTTTAAAAGGGACAGTGCACAAATTAAACATTATCCTTGTAGGAAAACTTGTCCTGATTCACACAATGTGTCTACCTAAACGATAGGATTTACGGTTTTTGAATGACAAGCGTCAAACTGAGGACAGGGCAGCTGACAGGCTTCATTGAAACCCATTGTAAAAATGAGAGATAAGTCACTCGTTTTTAAATCGCTCTATTGTCGTTATTTTTAAGAGTACAAACAAAAAAATACATCATTTTATTCAGGAGACCCTTCTAGCGCTCACTGTGAAAGAATTTTGTGAATAGCTGCTTCCGTTGTCGAGTTATTTGTTATTGTTCGAGGCCTGGTCCTTCATAAAAAAACAGTAGAAAACTCCAGCCCTTGTGTGTCTTAGCCTCACCTTAGCCGCCCACTTTATTAGGAACACTTCTGTTCGTACATACATACTACAAACACTCTTCTTAGTGTTTAGAGTTTATTTTATTTTTAAAAGGGACAGTGCACAAATTAAACATTATCCTTGTGGTAAGGACAGATGTCTGTCCCAGGTTATAGCAGTACATGCTAATTTCCGCCTGTAGTCACTTTGTTCATGCTCTTGAATCGCTCTTCTTCATGATGGCTGCTGTCTAGAGCACACACACAATCATTGCATTGAAACATCATTGCGGGTCACACATTCACGGCCAGCGAACATGCGTGAGCGAATTGCTTCGCGCACTGCATCCTCTCACAATTTCCCCCGGGGAATTGTCCGGTCTAGTGTTATATTTGTTACTCTTCCTTCACAAATTTTGATTTCGAGTAACACAATAACCGTACGTCGCACACAGACAAACAATGTATCAAAACGTGCGGCTCGATCGGACTCGCTATGCTATTACTTTTCTCTATAGAATACGATTTTTTCGCGACATAGTCGCGAAAAAATCGTCCAAAAAAATCCCCATTCATTTCTATGGAATTAATTGGAAAAAAAGCACTTTTTCAACGTTTTTCAAACGTCCACTGCTCTGGCATGCTTTCACCTAGAGACGTGATTCAAACTCTAAAACGTAGGAAAACTTCTCCTCTGTGGATCTGGCATTCAACTTTTCTGCTAGGTTCTACACTTTCGGATCAGTCCCGGGTCAAACGCCATGTGGGTTCTGATAGAAAATCCGGCTTTTGAATGGGTGTCTATTGCGTTACACACCAGTGCGCCTCGTTAACTCAGAGTGTAGGCGGCTTCAAAAAAAAGCTCAAACTTTCTCGCTTAAACTGTTTTCAGCCACAAATTTCACTCTACATACATGATTTTCTCAAAAGTAGTAGGAAAACTTGTCCTGATTCACACAATGTGTCTACCTAAACGATAGGATTTACGGTTTTTGAATGAGAAGCCTCAAACTGAGAAGAGGGCAGACGAGAGGCTTCATTGACACCTATTATAAACGGGACAGAAAAGTCACTCATATTTAACTTGCTCTAGTGTCGTCATTTTTAATACTACAGAGAAACAAATACATCATTTTATTCAGGAGACCCTTCTAGCGCTCACTGTGAAAGAATTTGGTGAATAGCTGCTTCCGTTGTCGAGTTATTTGTCATTGTTCGAGGCCTGGTCATTCATATAAAACAGCACAAAACTCCAAAAAAAAAAACAGCCTCGGTCGGCATGACACTTCACCTTAGGCGCCCACTTTATTAGGAACACTTCTGTTCGTACATACAAACTACAAACACACTTCTTAGAGTTCAGAGTTTATTTTATTTTTAAAAGGGACAATGCACAAATTAAACATTATCCTTGTGGTAAGGACAGATGTCTGTCCCAGGTTATAGCAGTACATGCTAATTTCCGCCTGTAGTCACTTTGTTCATACTCTTGAAAAGCTCTTCTTCATGACGGCTGCTGTCTCAAGCACACACATGATCATTGCATTGAAACATCATTGCGGGTCACACATTCACGGCCAGCGAACATGCGTGACCGAATTGCTTCGCGCACTGCATCCTCTCACAATTTCCCCCGGGGAATTGTCCGGTCTAGTGTTATATTTGTTACTCTTCCTACACAAATTTCGATTTCGATTAACTCAATAACCGTACGTCGCACACAGACAAACAATATATCAAAACGTGCGGCTCGATCGGACTCGCTATGCTATTACTTTTCTCTATAGAATACGATTTTTTCGCGACGTAGTCGCGAAAAAATCGCCCCCAAAAACCCCATTCATTTCTATGGAATTAATTGAAAAAAAAGCACTTTTTCAATGTTTTTCAAACATCCACTGCTCTGGCATGCTTTCACCTAGAGAAATGATTCAAACTCTAAAACGTAGGAAAACTTCTCCTCTGTGGATCTGGCATTCAACTTTTCTGCTAGGTTTTACACTTTCGGATCAGGCCCGGTTCAAACGCCATGTGGTTTCTGGGAGAAAATCCGGCTTTTGAATGGGTGTCTATTGCGTTACACACCAGTGAGGGTCGTTAAGCTTAGAGTGTAGGCGGCTTCAAAAAAAAGCTCAAACTTTCTCGCTTAAACCGTGTTTTCAGCCACAAATTTCACTCTACAGACATGATTTTCTCAAAAGTAGTAGGAAAACTTGTCCTGATTCACACAATGTGTCTACCTAAACGATAGGATTTACGGTTTTTGAATGACAAGCCTCAAAGTGAGGAGAGCACAGGTGAGCGGCCTCATTGACTCCCAGTATAAACGTTGCTGAAAAGTCACTCGTTTTTAACTCCCTGTAGCGTCCTCATTTTTAACAATACAAACAAAAAAATACATCATTTTATTCAGGAGACCCTTCTAGCGCTCACTGTGAAAGAATTTTGTGAATAGCTGCTTCCGTTGTCGAGTTATTTGTCATTGTTCGAGGCCTACTCTTTGCAAAAAACACAGCAGACACCTGACATAATCTTGTGTGTGTGCTTAACTCTCCTGTTCAGGCCCGTCACCATGCCAATTGGGGCCAGTGACGGGGCAGAGGGAAAAGCTGTCTCAAGCACACACACATCATGCTCAAAATTTCAAACTTAAACTGTTTTCAGCCACAAATTTCACACTACAGACATAATTTTCTCAAAAGTAGTAGTCACACTTGTCCCAAAAAAAACCCATTCATTTCTATGGAATTAATTGGAAAAAAAAGCACTTTTTCAAACATCCGCTGATCTGAGAAACTGAGAGGAGGGCAGCCGACAGGCCTCACCTTAGCCGCCCACTTTATTAGGAACACTTCTGTTCGTACATACAAACTACAAACACTCTTCTTAGAGTTTATTTTATTTTTAAAAGGGACAGTGCACAAATTAAACATTATCCTTGTGGTAAGGACAGATGTCTGTCCCAGGTTATAGCAGTACATGCTAATTTCCGCCTGTAGTCACTTTGGTTGTACTGTTGAATAGCTCTTCTTCATGACGGCTGCTGTCTCAAGCACACACATAATCATTGCATTGAAACATCATTGCGGGTCACACGTTCACGGCCAGCGAACGTGCGTGACCGAATTGCTTCGCGCACTGCATCCTCTCACAATTTCCCCCGGGGAATTGTCCGGTCTAGTTAGGATGCAGTGCTGCAGCACAGCAACCTATGGGCTCCCCTAGGGGAGCCCATAGGTTGCAGTGCAAAGCACTGCAACTATTGTTCTTCTACGTGTTTCTTCTTCTTCTTCTTCTTATTCTTATATTTATTATTCCTACGCAAATTTTGATTTCGAATAACTCAATAACCGTACGTCGCACACAGACAAACAATACATCAAAACGTGCGGCTCGATCGGACTCGCTATGCTATTACTTTTCTCTACAGTTTACGATTTTTTCGCGACGTAGTCGCGAAAAAATCGCCCCAAAAAAACCCATTCATTTCTATGGAATTAATTGAAAAAAAAGCACTTTTTCAACGTTTTTCAAACATCCGCTGCTCTGGCATGCTTTCACCTAGAGACATGATTCAAACTCTAAAACGTAGGAAAACTTCTCCTCTGTGGATCTGGCATTCAACTTTTCTGCTAGGTTTTACACTTTCGGATCAGGCCCGGTTCAAACGCCATGTGGTTTCTGGGAGAAAATCCGGCTTTTGAATGGGTGTCTATTGCGTTACACACCAGTGCGCCTCGTTAACTCAGAGTGTAGGGGGCTTCAAAAAAAAGCTCAAAATTTCTCACATAAACTGTGTTTTCATCCACAAATTTCACTCTACAGACATGATTTTCTCAAAAGTAGTAGGAAAACTTGTCCTGATTCACACAATGTGTCTACCTAAACGGTAGGATTTACGGTTTTTGAATGACAAGCCTCAAAGTGAGGAGAGCACAGGTGAGCGGCCTCATTGACTCCCAGTATAAACGTTGCTGAAAAGTCACTCGTTTTTAACTCCCTGTAGCGTCCTCATTTTTAACAATACAAACAAAAAAATACATCATTTTATTCAGGAGACCCTTCTAGCGCTCACTGTGAAAGAATTTTGTGAATAGCTGCTTTCGTTGTCGAGTTATTTGTCATTGTTTGAGGTCTGGTCCGTAGTAAAAAACAGCACAAAATTCAAGACCTTGTGTGTGTTAGCTCATTGACATGCATTATAAACGGGATAGAAAAGTCACTCGTTTTTAACTCCCTGTAGCGTCCTCATTTTTAACAATACAAACAAAAAAATACATCATTTTATTCAGGAGACCCTTCTAGCGCTCACTGTGAAAGAATTTTGTGAATAGCTGCTTCCGTTGTCGAGTTATTTGTCATTGTTCGAGGCCTGGTCCTTCATAAAAAAAACAGTAGAAATCTCCAGCCCTTGTGTGTCAGCCTCACCTTAGCCGCCCACTTTATTAGGAACACTTCTGTTCGTACATACAAACTACAAACACTCTTCTTAGAGTTTAGAGTTTATTTTATTTTTAAACCGTGTTTTCAGCCACAAATTTCACTCTACAGACATGATTTTCTCAAAAGTAGTAGGAAAACTTGTCCTGATTCACACAATGTGTCTACCTAAACGATAGGATTTACGGTTTTTGAATGACAAGCCTCAAAGTGAGCAGAGCACAGGTGAGCGGCCTCATTGACTCCCAGTATAAACGTTGCTGAAAAGTCACTCGTTTTTAACTCCCTGTAGCGTCCTCATTTTTAATAATACAAACAAAAAAATACATCATTTTATTCAGGAGACCCTTCTAGCGCTCACTGTGAAAGAATTTTGTGAATAGCTGCTTCCGTTGTCGAGTTATTTGTCATTGTTCGAGGCCTGGTCCTTCATAAAAAAAACAGTAGAAAACTCCAGCCCTTGTGTGTCAGCCTCACCTTAGCCGCCCACTTTATTAGGAACACTTCTGTTCGTACATACAAACTACAAACACTCTTCTTAGAGTTTAGAGTTTATTTTATTTTTAAAAGGGACAGTGCACAAATTAAACATTATCCTTGTGGTAAGGACAGATGTCTGTCCCAGGTTATAGCAGTACATGCTAATTTCCGCCTGTAGTCACTTTGGTCATTCTCTTGAATAGGTCTTCTTCATGATGGCTGCTGTCTCGAGCACACACACGATCATTGCATTGAAACATCATTGCGGGTCACACATTCACGGCCAGCGAACATGCGTGAGCGAATTGCTTCGCGCACTGCATCCTCTCACAATTTCCCCCGGGGAATTGTCCGGTCTAGTTAGGATGCAGTGCTGCAGCACAGCAACCTATGGGCTCCCCTAGGGGAGCCCATAGGTTGCAGTGCAAAGCACTGCAACTATTGTTCTTCTACGTATTTCTTCTTCTTCTTCTTCTTCTTCTTCCTCCTACGCAAATTTTGATTTCGAATAACTCAATAACCGTACGTCGCACACAGACAAACAATATATCAAAACGTGCGGCTCGATCGGACTCGCTATGCTATTACTTTTCTCTATAGAATACGATTTTTTCGCGACGTAGTCGCGAAAAAATCGCCCCAAAAAACCCCATTCATTTCTATGGAATTAATTGAAAAAAAAGCACTTTTTCAATGTTTTTCAAACATCCACTGCTCTGGCATGCTTTCACCTAGAGACATGATTCAAACTCTAAAACGTAGGAAAACTTCTCCTCTGTGGATCTGGCATTCAACTTTTCTGCTAGGTTTTACACTTTCGGATCAGGCCCGGTTCAAACGCCATGTGGTTTCTGGGAGAAAATCCGGCTTTTGAATGGGTGTCTATTGCGTTACACACCAGTGAGGGTCGTTAAACTTAGAGTGTAGGCGGCTTCAAAAAAAAGCTCAAACTTTCTCGCTTAAACCGTGTTTTCAGCCACAAATTTCACTCTACAGACATGATTTTCTCAAAAGTAGTAGGAAAACTTGTCCTGATTCACACAATGTGTCTACCTAAACGATAGGATTTACGGTTTTCGAATGACAAGCCTCAAAGTGAGGAGAGCACAGGTGAGCGGCCTCATTGACTCCCAGTATAAACGTTGCTGAAAAGTCACTCGTTTTTAACTCCCTGTAGCGTCCTCATTTTTAACAATACAAACAAAAAAATACATCATTTTATTCAGGAGACCCTTCTAGCGCTCACTGTGAAAGAATTTTGTGAATAGCTGCTTCCGTTGTCGAGTTATTTGTCATTGTTCGAGGTCTGGTCTGTAGTAAAACACAGCCCAAAATTCAAGACCTTGTGTGTTTTAGCTCATTGACATGCATTATAAACGGGATAGAAAAGTCACTCGTTTTTAAATCGCTCTAGTGTCGTTATTTTTAAGAGTACAAACAAAAAAATACATAATTTTATTCAGGAGACCCTTCTAGCGCTCACTGTGAAAGAATTTTGTGAATAGCTGCTTCCGTTGTCGAGTTATTTGTCATTGTTCGAGGTCTGGTCTGTAGTAAAACACAGCACAATATTCAAGACCTTGTGTTTCTTAGCTCATTGACTCACATTATAAACGTGAGTGAAAAGTCACTCGTTTTTAAATCGCTCTAGTGTCGTTATTTTTAAGAGTACAAACAAAAAAATACATCATTTTATTCAGGAGACCCTTCTAGCGCTCAGTGTGAAAGAATTTTGTGAATAGCTGCTTCCGTTGTCGAGTTATTTGTCATTGTTCGAGGTCTGGTCCGTAGTAAAACACAGCACAATATTCAAGACCTTGTGTGTCTTAGGTCATTGACACACATTATAAACATGAGTGAAAAGTCACTCGTTTTTAAATCGCTCTAGTGTCGTTATTTTAAAGAGTACAAACAAAAAAATACATCATTTTATTCAGGAGACCCTTCTAGCGCTCAGTGTGAAAGAATTTTGTGAATAGCTGCTTCCGTTGTCGAGTTATTTGTCATTGTTCGAGGTCTGGTCCGTAGTAAAACACAGCACAATATTCAAGACCTTGTGTTTCTTAGCTCATTGACTCACATTATAAACGTGAGTGAAAAGTCACTCGTATTTAAATCGCTCTAGTGTCGTTATTTTTAAGAGTACAAACAAAAAATTACATCATTTTATTCAGGAGACCTTTCTAGCGCTCACTGTGAAAGAATTTTGTGAATAGCTGCTTCCGTTGTCGAGTTATTTGTCATTGTTCGAGGCCTGGTCCTTCATAAAAAAAACAGTAGAAAACTCCAGCCCTTGTGTGTCAGCCTCACCTTAGCCGCCCACTTTATTAGGAACACTTCTGTTCGTACATACAAACTACAAACACTCTTCTTAGAGTTTAGAGTTTATTTTATTTTTAAAAGTGACAGTGCACAAATTAAACATTATCCTTGTGTTAAGGACAGATGTCTGTCCCAGGTTATAGCAGTACATGCTAATTTCCGCCTGTAGTCACTTTGGTCATACTCTTGAATAGGTCTTCTTCATGATGGCTGCTGTCTCGAGCACACACACGATCATTGCATTGAAACATCATTGCGGGTCACACGTTCACGGCCAGCAAACATGCGTGAGCGAATTGCTTCGCGCACTGCATCCTCTCACAATTTCCCCCGGGGAATTGTCCGGTCTAGTGTTATATTTGTTACTCTTCCTACACAAAATTTGATTTCGAGTAACACAATAACCGTACGTCGCACACAGACAAACAATGTATCAAAACGTGCGGCTCGATCGGACTCGCTATGCTATTACTTTTCTCTATAGAATACGATTTTTTCGCGACGTAGTCACGAAAAAATCGCCCCAAAAAACCCCATTCATTTCTATGGAATTAATTGAAAAAAAAGCACTTTTTCAACGTTTTTCAAACATCCGCTGCTCTGGCATGCTTTCACCTAGAGACATGATTCAAACTCTAAAACGTAGGAAAACTTCTCCTCTGTGGATCTGGCATTCAACTTTTCTGCTAGGTTTTACACTTTCGGATCAGGCCCGGTTCAAACGCCATGTGGTTTCTGGGAGAAAATCCGGCTTTTGAATGGGTGTCTATTGCGTTACACACCAGTGAGGGTCTTTAAGCTTAGAGTGTAGGCGGCTTCAAAAAAAAGGTCAAACTTTCTCGCTTAAACCGTGTTTTCAGCCACAAATTTCACTCTACAGACATGATTTTCTCAAAAGTAGTAGGAAAACTTGTCCTGATTCACACAATGTGTCTACCTAAATGATAGGATTTACGGTTTTTGAATGACAAGCCTCAAAGTGAGGAGAGCACAGGTGAGCGGCCTCATTGACTCCCAGTATAAACGTTGCTGAAAAGTCACTCGTTTTTAACTCCCTGTAGCGTCCTCATTTTTAACAATACAAACAAAACAATACATCATTTTATTCAGGAGACCCTTCTAGCGCTCACTGTGAAAGAATTTTGTGAATAGCTGCTTCCGTTGTCGAGTTATTTGTCATTGTTCGAGGCCTGGTCCTTCATAAAAAAAACAGTAGAAAACTCCAGCCCTTGTGTGTCAGCCTCACCTTAGCCGCCCACTTTATTAGGAACACTTCTGTTCGTACATACAAACTACAAACACTCTTCTTAGAGTTTAGAGTTTATTTTATTTTTAAAAGGGACAGTGCACAAATTAAACATTATCCTTGTGTTAAGGACAGATGTCTGTCCCAGGTTATAGCAGTACATGCTAATTTCCGCCTGTAGTCACTTTGGTCATACTCTTGAATAGGTCTTCTTCATGATGGCTGCTGTCTCGAGCACACACACGATCATTGCATTGAAACATCATTGCGGGTCACACATTCACGGCCAGCGAACATGTGTGAGCGAATTGCTACGCGCACTGCATCCTCTCACAATTTCCCCCGGGGAATTGTCCGGTCTAGTGTTATATTTGTTACTCTACCTACGCAAATTTTGATTTCGAGTAACACAATAACCGTACGTCGCACACAGACAAACAATGTATCAAAACGTGCGGCTCGATCGGACTCGCTATGCTATTACTTTTCTCTACAGATTACGATTTTTTCTCGACGTAGTCGCGAAAAAATCGTCCAAAAAAACCCCATTCATTTCTATGGAATTAATTGAAAAAAAAGCACTTTTTCAACGTTTTTCAAACGTCCACTGCTCTGGCATGCTTTCACCTAGAGACGTGATTCAAACTCTAAAACGTAGGAAAACTTCTCCTCTGTGGATCTGGCATTCAACTTTTCTGCTAGGTTCTACACTTTCGGATCAGTCCCGGGTCAAACGCCATGTGGTTTCTGGGAGAAAATCCGGCTTTTGAATGGGTGTCTATTGCGTTACACACCAGTGGACCTCGTTAAGGTCAGAGTGGAGAGAGGTTCAAAAAAAAGGTCAAACTTTCTCGCTTAAACTCTGTTTTCAGCCACAAATTTCACTCTACAGACATGATTTTCTCAAAAGTAGTAGGAAAACTTGTCCTGATTCACACAATGTGTCTACCTAAACGATAGGATTTATGGTTTTTGAATGACAAACGTCAAACTGAGGACAGGGCAGCTGACAGGCTTCATTGAAACCCATTGTAAACGTGAGAGAAAAGTCACTCATTTTTAAATCGCTCTAGTGTCGTTATTTTTAAGAGTACAAACAAAAAAATACATAATTTTATTCAGGAGACCCTTCTAGCGCTCACTGTGAAAGAATTTTGTGAATAGCTGCTTCCGTTGTCGAGTTATTTGTCATTGTTTGAGGTCTGGTCCGTAGTAAAACACAGCACAAAATTCAAGACCTTGTGTGTGTTAGCTCATTGACATGCATTATAAACGGGATAGAAAAGTCACTCGTTTTTAAATCGCTCTAGTGTTGTTATTTTTAAGACTACAAAGAAAAAAATACATCATTTTATTCAGGAGACCCTTCTAGCGCTCACTGTGAAAGAATTTTGTGAATAGCTGCTTCCGTTGTCGAGTTATTTGTCATTGTTCGAGGCCTGGTCCTTCATAAAAAAACAGTAGAAAACTCCAGCCCTTGTGTGTCAGCCTCACCTTAGCCGCCCACTTTATTAGGAACACTTCTGTTCGTACATACAAACTACAAACACTCTTCTTAGAGTTTATTTTATTTTTGAAATGGACAGTGCACAAATTAAACATTATCCTTGTGGTAAGGACAGATGTCTGTCCCAGGTTATAGCAGTACATGCTAATTTCCGCCTGTAGTCACTTTGGAAATACTCTTGAATAGCTCTTCTTCATGACGGCTGCTGTCTCAAGCACACACACAATCATTGCATTGAAACATCATTGCGGGTCACGCATTCACGGCCGGCGAACATGCGTGACCGAATTGCTTCGCGCACTGCATCCTCTCACAATTTCCCCCGGGGAATTGTCCGGTCTAGTGTTATATTTGTTACTCTTCCTACACAAATTTCGATTTCGATTAACTCAATAACCGTACGTCGCACACAGACAAACAATAAATCAAAACGTGCGGGTCGATCGGACTCGCTATGCTATTACCTTTCTCTACAGATTGCGATTTTTTCGCGACGTAGTCGCGAAAAAATGGCCCAAAAAAACCCCATTCATTTCTATGGAATTAATTGAAAAAAAGCACTTTTTCAACGTTTTTCAAACATCCGCTGCTCTGGCATGCTTTCACCTAGAGACATGATTCAAACTCTAAAACGTAGGAAAACTTCTCCTCTGTGGATCTGGCATTCAACTTTTCTGCTAGGTTTTACACTTTCGGATCAGGCCCGGTTCAAACGCCATGTGGTTTCTGGGAGAAAATCCGGCTTTTGAATGGGTGTCTATTGCGTTACACACCAGTGAGGGTCATTAAAATTAGAGTGCAGACAGTTTGAAATAAAAGCTCAAACTTTCTCGCTTAAACCGTGTTTTCAGCCACAAATTTCACTCTACAGACATGATTTTCTCAAAAGTAGTAGGAAAACTTGTCCTGATTCACACAATGTGTCTACCTAAACGATAGGATTTACGGTTTTTGAATGACAAGCCTCAAAGTGAGGAGAGCACAGGTGAGCGGCGTCATTGACTCCCAGTATAAACGTTGCTGAAAAGTCACTCGTTTTTAACTCCCTGTAGCGTCCTCATTTTTAACAATACAAACAAAAAAATACATCATTTTATTCAGGAGACCCTTCTAGCGCTCACTGTGAAAGAATTTTGTGAATAGCTGCTTCCGTTGTCGAGTTATTTGTCATTGTTCGAGGCCTGGTCCTTCATAAAAAAAACAGTAGAAAACTCCAGCCCTTGCGTGTCAGCCTCACCTTAGCCGCCCACTTTATTAGGAACACTTCTGTTCGTACATACAAACTACAAACACTCTTCTTAGAGTTTAGAGTTTATTTTATTTTTAAACCGTGTTTTCAGCCACAAATTTCACTCTACAGACATGATTTTCTCAAAAGTAGTAGGAAAACTTGTCCTGATTCACACAATGTGTCTTCCTAAACGGTAGGATTTACGGTTTTTGAATGACAAGCCTCAAAGTGAGGAGAGCACAGGTGAGCGGCCTCATTGACTCCCAGTATAAACGTTGCTGAAAAGTCACTCGTTTTTAACTCCCTGTAGCGTCCTCATTTTTAACAATACAAACAAAAAAATACATCATTTTATTCAGGAGACCCTTCTAGCGCTCACTGTGAAAGAATTTTGTGAATAGCTGCTTCCGTTGTCGAGTTATTTGTCATTGTTCGAGGCCTGGTCCTTCATAAAAAAAAACAGTAGAAAACTCCAGCCCTTGTGTGTCAGCCTCACCTTAGCCGCCCACTTTATTAGGAACACTTCTGTTCGTACATACAAACTACAAACACTCTTCTTAGAGTTTAGAGTTTATTTTATTTTTAAAAGGGACAGTGCACAAATTAAACATTATCCTTGTAGGAAAACTTGTCCTGATTCACACAATGTGTCTACCTAAACGATAGGATTTACGGTTTTTGAATGACAAGCGTCAAACTGAGGACAGGGCAGCTGACAGGCTTCATTGAAACCCATTGTAAACATGAGAGAAAAGTCACTCGTTTTTAAATCGCTCTATTGTCGTTATTTTTAAGAGTACAAACAAAAAAATACATCATTTTATTCAGGAGACCCTTCTAGCGCTCACTGTGAAAGAATTTTGTGAATAGCTGCTTCCGTTGTCGAGTTATTTGTTATTGTTCGAGGCCTGGTCCTTCATAAAAAAACAGCAGAAAACTCCAGCCCTTGTGTGTCTTAGCCTCACCTTAGCCGCCCACTTTATTAGGAACACTTCTGTTCGTACATACATACTACAAACACTCTTCTTAGTGTTTAGAGTTTATTTTATTTTTAAAAGGGACAGTGCACAAATTAAACATTATCCTTGTGGTAAGGACAGATGTCTGTCCCAGGTTATAGCAGTACATGCTAATTTCCGCCTGTAGTCACTTTGTTCATGCTCTTGAATAGCTCTTCTTCATGATGGCTGCTGTCTAGAGCACACACACAATCATTGCATTGAAACATCATTGCGGGTCACACATTCACGGCCAGCGAACATGCGTGACCGAATTGCTTCACGCACTGCATCCTCTCACAATTTCCCCCGGGGAATTGTCCGGTCTAGTGTTATATTTGTTACTCTTCCTACACAAATTTTGATTTCGAGTAACACAATAACCGTACGTCGCACACAGACAAACAATGTATCAAAACGTGCGGCTCGATCGGACTCGCTATGCTATTACTTTTCTCTATAGATTGCGATTTTTTCGCGACGTAGTCGCGAAAAAATCGTCCAAGAAAACCCCATTCATTTCTATGGAATTAATTGAAAAAAATGCACTTTTTCAACGTTTTTCAAACGTCCGCTGCTCTGGCATGCTTTCACCTAGAGACGTGATTCAAAGTCTAAAACGTAGGAAAACTTCTCCTCTGTGGATCTGGCATTCAACTTTTCTGCTAGGTTCTACACTTTCGGATCAGTCCCGGGTCAAACGCCATGTGGTTTCTGGGAGAAAATCCGGCTTTTGAATGGGTGTCTATTGCGTTACACACCAGTGGACCTCGTTAAGGTCAGAGTGGAGAGAGGTTCAAAAAAAAGGTCAAACTTTCTCGCTTAAACTCTGTTTTCAGCCACAAATTTCACTCTACAGACATGATTTTCTCAAAAGTAGTAGGAAAACTTGTCCTGATTCACACAATGTGTCTACCTAAACGATATTATTTACGGTTTTTGAATGACAAGCCTCAAAGTGAGGAGAGCACAGGTGAGCGGCCTCATGGACTCCCATTATAAACGTTGCTGAAAAGTCACTCGTTTTTAACTCCCTGTAGCGTCCTCATTTTTAACAAGACAGACAAAAAAATTACATCAGTCTATTCAGGAGACCCTTCTAGCGCTCAGTGTGAAAGAATTTTGTGAATAGCTGCTTCCGTTGTCGAGTTATTTGTCATTGTTCGAGGCCTGGTCCTTCATAAAAAAACAGTAGAAAACTCCAGCCCTTATGTGTCTTAGCCTCACCTTAGCCGCCCACTTTATTAGGAACACTTCTGTTCGTACATACAAACTACAAACACTCTTCTTAGAGTTTAGAGTTTATTTTATTTTTAAAAGGGACAGTGCACAAATTAAACATTATCCTTGTGTTAAGGACAGATGTCTGTCCCAGGTTATAGCAGTACATGCTAATTTCCGCCTGTAGTCACTTTGGTCATACTCTTGAATAGGTCTTCTTCATGATGGCTGCTGTCTCGAGCACACACACGATCATTGCATTGAAACATCATTGCGGGTCACACGTTCACGGCCAGCAAACATGCGTGAGCGAATTGCTTCGCGCACTGCATCCTCTCACAATTTCCCCCGGGGAATTGTCCGGTCTAGTGTTATATTTGTTACTCTTCCTACACAAATTTTGATTTCGAATAACACAATAACCGTACGTCGCACACAGACAAACAATGTATCAAAACGTGCGGCTCGATCGGACTCGCTATGCTATTACTTTTCTCTATAGAATACGATTTTTTCGCGACATAGTCGCGAAAAAATCGTCCAAAAAAACCCCATTCATTTCTATGGAATTAATTGAAAAAAAAGCACTTTTTCAATGTTTTTCAAACATCCACTGCTCTGGCATGCTTTCACCTAGAGACATGATTCAAACTCTAAAACGTAGGAAAACTTCTCCTCTGTGGATCTGGCATTCAACTTTTCTGCTAGGTTTTACACTTTCGGATCAGGCCCGGTTCAAACGCCATGTGGTTTCTGGGAGAAAATCCGGCTTTTGAATGGGTGTCTATTGCGTTACACACCAGTGAGGGTCGTTAAGCTTAGAGTGTAGGCGGCTTCAAAAAAAAGGTCAAACTTTCTCGCTTAAACTCTGTTTTCAGCCACAAATTTCACTCTACAGACATGTTTTTCTCAAAAGTAGTAGGAAAACTTGTCCTGATTCACACAATGTGTTTACCTAAACGATAGGATTTACGGTTTTTGAATGACAAGCCTCAAAGTGAGGAGAGCACAGGTGAGCGGCCTCATTGACTCCCAGTATAAACGTTGCTGAAAAGTCACTCGTTTTTAACTCCCTGTAGCGTCCTCATTTTTAACAATACAAACAAAAAAATACATCATTTTATTCAGGAGACCCTTCTAGCGCTCACTGTGAAAGAATTTTGTGAATAGCTGCTTCCGTTGTCGAGTTATTTGTCATTGTTCGAGGCCTGGTCCTTCATAAAAAAAACAGTAGAAAACTCCAGCCCTTGTGTGTCAGCCTCACCTTAGCCGCCCACTTTATTAGGAACACTTCTGTTCGTACATACAAACTACAAACACTCTTCTTAGAGTTTAGAGTTTATTTTATTTTTAAAAGGGACAGTGCACAAATTAAACATTATCCTTGTGTTAAGGACAGATGTCTGTCTCAGGTTATAGCAGTACATGCTAATTTCCGCCTGTACTCACTTTGGTCATACTCTTGAATAGGTCTTCTTCATGATGGCTGCTGTCTCGAGCACACACACAATCATTGCATTGAAACATCATTGCGGGTCACACATTCACGGCCAGCGAACATGCGTGAGCGAATTGCTTCGCGCACTGCATCCTCTCACAATTTCCCCCGGGGAATTGTCCGGTCTAGTTAGGATGCAGTGCTGCAGCACAGCAACCTATGGGCTCCCCTAGGGGAGCCCATAGGTTGCAGTGCAAAGCACTGCAACTATTGTTCTTCTACGTATTTCTTCTTCTTCTTATTAGGATGCAGTGCTGCAGCACAGCAACCTATGGGCTCCCCTAGGGGAGCCCATAGGTTGCAGTGCAAAGCACTGCAACTATTGTTCTTCTACGTGTTTCTTCTTCTTCTTCTTATTCTTATATTTATTATTATTTTTATTATTCCTACGCAAATTTTGATTTCGATTAACTCAATAACCGTACGTCGCACACAGACAAACAATATATCAAAACGTGCGGCTCGATCGGACTCGCTATGCTATTACTTTTCTCTATAGATTACGATTTTTTCGCGACGTAGTCGCGAAAAAATCGTCCAAAAAAGCCCCATTCATTTCTATGGAATTAATTGAAAAAAAAGCACTTTTTCAACGTTTTTCAAACGTCCACTGCTCTGGCATGCTTTCACCTAGAGACGTGATTCAAACTCTAAAACGTAGGAAAACTTCTCCTCTGTGGATCTGGCATTCAACTTTTCTGCTAGGTTCTACACTTTCGGATCAGTCCCGGGTCAAACGCCATGTGGGTTCTGATAGAAAATCCTGCTTTTGAATGGGTGTCTATTGCGTTACACACCAGTGCGCCTCGTTAACTCAGAGTGTAGGCGGCTTCAAAAAAAAGCTCAAAATTTCTCACTTAAACTGTGTTTTCATCCACAAATTTCACTCTACAGACATGATTTTCTCAAAAGTAGTAGGAAAACTTGTCCTGATTCACACAATGTGTCTACCTAAACGATAGGATTCACGGTTTTTGAATGAGAAGCCTCAAAGTGAGGAGAGCACAGGTGAGCGGCCTCATTGACTCCCAGTATAAACGTTGCTGAAAAGTCACTCGTTTTTAACTCCCTGTAGCGTCGTCATTTTTAAAAATACAAACAAAAAAATACATCATTTTATTCAGGAGACCCTTCTAGCGCTCACTGTGAAAGAATTTTGTGAATAGCTGCTTCCGTTGTCGAGTTATTTGTCATTGTTCGAGGCCTGGTCCTTCATAAAAAAAACAGTAGAAAACTCCAGCCCTTGTGTGTCAGCCTCACCTTAGCCGCCCACTTTATTAGGAACACTTCTGTTCGTACATACAAACTACAAACACTCTTCTTAGAGTTTAGAGTTTATTTTATTTTTAAAAGGGACAGTGCACAAATTAAACATTATCCTTGTAGGAAAACTTGTCCTGATTCACACAATGTGTCTACCTAAACGATAGGATTTACGGTTTTTGAATGACAAGCGTCAAACTGAGGACAGGGCAGCTGACAGGCTTCATTGAAACCCATTGTAAACATGAGAGAAAAGTCACTCGTATTTAAATCGCTCTATTGTCGTTATTTTTAAGAGTACAAACAAAAAAATACATCATTTTATTCAGGAGACCCTTCTAGCGCTCACTGTGAAAGAATTTTGTGAATAGCTGCTTCCGTTGTCGAGTTATTTGTTATTGTTCGAGGCCTGGTCCTTCATAAAAAAACAGTAGAAAACTCCAGCCCTTGTGTGTCTTAGCCTCACCTTAGCCGCCCACTTTATTAGGAACACTTCTGTTCGTACATACATACTACAAACACTCTTCTTAGTGTTTAGAGTTTTATTTTATTTTTAAAAGGGACAGTGCACAAATTAAACATTATCCATGTGGTAAGGACAGATGTCTGTCCCAGGTTATAGCAGTACATGCTAATTTCCGCCTGTAGTCACTTTGTTCATGCTCTTGAATAGCTCTTCTTCATGATGGCTGCTGTCTAGAGCACACACACAATCATTGCATTGAAACATCATTGCGGGTCACACATTCACGGCCAGCAAACGTGCGTGAGCGAATTGCTTCGCGCACTGCATCCTCTCACAATTTCCCCCGGGGAATTGTCCGGTCTAGTGTTATATTTGTTACTCTTCCTACACAAATTTTGATTTCGAGTAACACAATAACCGTACGTCGCACACAGACAAACAATGTATCAAAACGTGCGGCTCGATCGGACTCGCTATGCTATTACTTTTCTCTATAGAATACGATTTTTTCGCGACGTAGTCGCGAAAAAATCGTCCAAAAAATCCCCATTCATTTCTATGGAATTAATTGAAAAAAAAGCACTTTTTCAACGTTTTTCAAACATCCGCTGCTCTGGCATGCTTTCACCTAGTGACGTGATTCAAACTCTAAAACGTAGGAAAACTTCTCCTCTGTGGATCTGGCCTTCAACTTTTCTGCTAGGTTCTACACTTTCGGATCAGTCCCGGCTCAAACGCCATGTTGGTTCCGGGAGAAAATCCGGCTTTTTATGGGTGTCTATAGCATTACACACCAGTGGACCTCGTTATGCTCAGAGTGGAGAGAGGTTAAAAAAAAAGGTCAAAATTTCTCGCTTAAACTCTGTTTTCAGCCACAAATTTCACTCTACAGACTTGATTTTCTCAAAAGTAGTAGGAAAACTTGTCCTGATTCACACAATGTGTCTACCTAAACGATAGGATTTACGGTTTTTGAATGACAAGCGTCAAACTGAGGACAGGGCAGCTGACAGGCTTCATTGAAACCCATTGTAAACGTGAGAGAAAAGTCACTCGTTTTTAAATCGCTCTAGTGTCGTTATTTTAAAGAGTACAAACAAAAAAATACATCATTTTATTCAGGAGACCCTTCTAGCGCTCACTGTGAAAGAATTTTGTGAATAGCTGCTTCCGTTGTCGAGTTATTTGTCATTGTTCGAGGCCTGGTCCTTCATAAAAAAAACAGTAGAAAACTCCAGCCCTTGTGTGTCAGCCTCACCTTAGCCGCCCACTTTATTAGGAACACTTCTGTTCGTACATACAAACTACAAACACTCTTCTTAGAGTTTAGAGTTTATTTTATTTTTGAAAGGGACAGTGCACAAATTAAACATTATCCTTGTGTTAAGGACAGATGTCTGTCCCAGGTTATAGCAGTACATGCTAATTTCCGCCTGTAGTCACTTTGGTTATACTGTTGAATATCTCTTCTTCATGACGGCTGCTGTCTCAAGCACACACATAATCATTGCATTGAAACATCATTGCAGGTCACGCATTCATGGCCAGCGAACATGCGTGAGCGAATTGCTTCGCGCACTGCATCCTCTCACAATTTCCCCCGGGGAATTGTCCGGTCTAGTGTTATATTTGTTACTCTTCCTACACAAATTTTGATTTCGAGTAACACAATAACCGTACGTCGCACACAGACAAACAATGTATCAAAACGTGCGGCTCGATCGGACTCGCTATGCTATTACTTTTCTCTATAGAATACGATTTTTTCGCGACGTAGTCGCGAAAAAATCGTCCAAAAAAACCCCATTCATTTCTATGGAATTAATTGAAAAAAAAGCACTTTTTCAACGTTTTTCAAACATCCGCTGCTCTGGCATGCTTTCACCTAGAGACGTGATTCAAACTCTAAAACGTAGGAAAACTTCTCCTCTGTGGATCTGGCATTCAACTTTTCTGCTAGGTTCTACACTTTCGGATCAGTCCCGGGTCAAACGCCATGTGGTTTCTGGGAGAAAATCCGGCTTTTGAATGGGTGTCTATTGTGTTACACACCAGTGGACCTCGTTAAGGTCAGAGTGGAGAGAGGTTCAAAAAAAAGGTCAAACTTTCTCGCTTAAACTCTGTTTTCAGCCACAAATTTCACTCTACAGACATGATTTTCTCAAAAGTAGTAGGAAAACTTGTCCTGATTCACACAATGTGTCTACCTAAACGATAGGATTTACGGTTTTTGAATGACAAGCCTCAAAGTGAGGAGAGCACAGGTGAGCGGCCTCATTGACTCCCATTATAAACGTTGCTGAAAAGTCACTCGTTTTTAACTCCCTGTAGCATCCTCATTTTTAACAATACAGACAAAAAAATTACATCAGTCTATTCAGGAGACCCTTCTAGCGCTCAGTGTGAAAGAATTTTGTGAATAGCTGCTTCCGTTGTCGAGTTATTTGTCATTGTTCGAGGCCTGGTCCTTCATAAAAAAAACAGTAGAAAACTCCAGCCCTTGTGTGTCTTAGCCTCACCTTAGCCGCCCACTTTATTAGGAACACTTCTGTTCGTACATACAAACTACAAACACTCTTCTTAGAGTTTAGAGTTTATTTTATTTTTAAAAGGGACAGTGCACAAATTAAACATTATCCTTGTGGTAAGGACAGATGTCTGTCCCAGGTTATAGCAGTACATGCTAATTTCCGCCTGTAGTCACTTTGTTCATGCTCTTGAATAGCTCTTCTTCATGACGGCTGCTGTCTCAAGCACACACACAATCATTGCATTGAAACATCATTGCGGGTCACACATTCACGGCCAGCGAACGTGCGTGAGCGAATTGCTTCGCGCACTGCATCCTCTCACAATTTCCCCCGGGGAATTGTCCGGTCTAGTTATTATTATTATTCCTACGCAAATTTTGATTTCGAATAACTCAATAACCGTACGTCGCACACAGACAAACAATATATCAAAACGTGCGGCTCGATCGGACTCGCTATGCTATTACTTTTCTCTATAGATTGCGATTTTTTCGCGACGTAGTCGCGAAAAAATCGCCCCAAAAAACCCCATTCATTTCTATGGAATTAATTGAAAAAAAAGCACTTTTTCAATGTTTTTCAAACATCCACTGCTCTGGCATGCTTTCACCTAGAGACGTGATTCAAACTCTAAAACGTAGGAAAACTTCTCCTCTGTGGATCTGGCATTCAACTTTTCTGCTAGGTTCTACACTTTCGGATCAGTCCCGGGTCAAACGCCATGTGGGTTCTGATAGAAAATCCGGCTTTTGAATGGGTGTCTATTGCGTTACACACCAGTGCGCCTCGTTAACTCAGAGTGTAGGCGGCTTCAAAAAAAAGCTCAAAATTTCTCACTTAAACTGTGTTTTCATCCACAAATTTCACTCTACAGACATGATTTTCTCAAAAGTAGTAGGAAAACTTGTCCTGATTCACACAATGTGTCTACCTAAACGATAGGATTTACGGTTTTTGAATGACAAGCGTCAAACTGAGGACAGGGCAGTTGACAGGCTTCATTGACACCCATTGTAAACGAGAGTGAAAAGTCACTCGTTTTTAAATCGCTCTAGTGTCGTTATTTTTAAGAGTACAAACAAAAAAATACATAATTTTATTCAGGAGACCCTTCTAGCGCTCACTGTGAAAGAATTTTGTGAATAGCTGCTTCCGTTGTCGAGTTATTTGTCATTGTTCGAGGTCTGGTCCGTAGTAAAACACAGCACAATATTCAAGACCTTGTGTTTCTTAGCTCATTGACTCACATTATAAACGTGAGTGAAAAGTCACTCGTTTTTAAATCGCTCTAGTGTCGTTATTTTTAAGAGTACAAACAAAAAAATACATCATTTTATTCAGGAGACCCTTCTAGCGCTCAGTGTGAAAGAATTTTGTGAATAGCTGCTTCCGTTGTCGAGTTATTTGTCATTGTTCGAGGTCTGGTCCGTAGTAAAACACAGCACAATATTCAAGACCTTGTGAGTCTTAGCTCATTGACACACATTATAAACATGAGTGAAAAGTCACTCATTTTTAAATCGCTCTAGTGTCGTTATTTTAAAGAGTACAAACAAAAAAATACATCATTTTATTCAGGAGACCCTTCTAGCGCTCAGTGTGAAAGAATTTTGTGAATAGCTGCTTCCGTTGTCGAGTTATTTGTCATTGTTCGAGGTCTGGTCCGTAGTAAAACACAGCACAATATTCAAGACCTTGTGTTTCTTAGCTCATTGACTCACATTATAAACGTGAGTGAAAAGTCACTCATTTTAAATCGCTCTAGTGTCGTTATTTTTAAGAGTACAAACAAAAAAATACATCATTTTATTCAGGAGACCCTTCTAGCGCTCACTGTGAAAGAATTTTGTGAATAGCTGCTTCCGTTGTCGAGTTATTTGTCATTGTTCGAGGTCTGGTCCGTTGTAAAACACAGCACAATATTCAAGACCTTGTGTGTCTTAGGTCATTGACACACATTATAAACATGAGTGAAAAGTCACTCGTTTTTAAATCGCTCTAGTGTCGTTATTTTAAAGAGTACAAACAAAAAAATACATCATTTTATTCAGGAGACCCTTCTAGCGCTCACTGTGAAAGAATTTTGTGAATAGCTGCTTCCGTTGTCGAGTTATTTGTCATTGTTCGAGGCCTGGTCCTTCATAAAAAAAACAGTAGAAAACTCCAGCCCTTGTGTGTCAGCCTCACCTTAGCCGCCCACTTTATTAGGAACACTTCTGTTCGTACATACAACCTACAAACACTCTTCTTAGAGTTTAGAGTTTATTTTATTTTTAAAAGGGACAGTGCACAAATTAAACATTATCCTTGTGTTAAGGACAGATGTCTGTCCCAGGTTATAGCAGTACATGCTAATTTCCGCCTGTAGTCACTTTGGTCATAGTCTTGAATAGCTCTTCTTCATGACGGCTGCTGTCTCAAGCACACACACAATCATTGCATTGAAACATCATTGCGGGTCACACGTTCACGGCCAGCGAACGTGCGTGAGCGAATTGCTTCGCGCACTGCATCCTCTCACAATTTCCCCCGGGGAATTGTCCGGTCTAGTGTTATATTTGTTACTCTTCCTACGCAAATTTCGATTTCGATTAACTCAATAACCGTACGTTGCACACAGACAAACAATATATCAAAACGTGCGGCTCGATCGGACTCGCTATGCTATTACTTTTCTCTATAGAAAACGATTTTTTCGCGACGTAGTCGCGAAAAAATCGTCCAAAAAAACTCCATTCATTTCTATGGAATTAATTTGAAAAAAAGCACTTTTTCAACGTTTTTCAAACATCCGCTGCTCTGGCATGCTTTCACCTAGAGACGTGATTCAAACTCTAAAACGTAGGAAAACTTCTCCTCTGTGGATCTGGCATTAAACTTTTCTGCTAGGTCTACACTTTCGGATCAGTCCCGGGTCAAACGCCATGCGGTTTCTGGGAGAAAATCCGGCTTTTGAATGGGTGTCTATTGCGTTACACACCAGTGCGCCTCGTTAACTCAGAGTGTAGGCGGCTTCAAAAAAAAGCTCAAACTTTCTCGCTTAAACTGTGTTTTCATCCACAAATTTCACTCTACAGACATGATTTTCTCAAAAGTAGTAGGAAAACTTGTCCTGATTCACACAATGTGTCTACCTAAACGATAGGATTCACGGTTTTTGAATGAGAAGCCTCAAAGTGAGGAGAGCACAGGTGAGCGGCCTCATTGACTCCCAGTATAAACGTTGCTGAAAAGTCACTCGTTTTTAACTCCCTGTAGCGTCCTCATTTTTAACAATACAAACAAAAAAATACATCATTTTATTCAGGAGACCCTTCTAGCGCTCACTGTGAAAGAATTTTGTGAATAGAAGCTTTCGTTGTCGAGTTATTTGTGATTGTTCGAGGCCTACTTCTTAGCAAAACACAGCAGAAACCTGACATAATCTTCTGTGTGTCTCTTAACTCTCCTGTTCAGGCCCGTCACCATGCCGATTGGGGCCAGTGACGGGGCAGAGGGGGGCTGCTGTCTCAAGCACACACACAAATCATGCTCAAAATTTCAAACTTAAACTGTTTTCAGCCACAAATTTCACACTACAGACATAATTTTCTCAAATGTAGTAGTCACACTTGTCCCAAAAAAACCCCATTCATTTCTATGGAATTAATTGGAAAATAAAGCACTTTTTCAAACATCCGCTGCTCTGAGAAACTGAGAAGAGGGCAGCCGACAGGCCTCACCTTAGCCGCCCACTTTATTAGGAACACTTCTGTTCGTACATACAAACTACAAACACTCTTCTTAGAGTTTATTTTATTTTTAAAAGGGACAGTGCACAAATTAAACATTATCGTTGTGGTAAGGACAGATGTCTGTCCCAGGTTAAAGCAGTACATGCTAATTTCCGCCTGTAGTCACTTTGTTCATACTGTTGAATAGCTCTTCTTCATGATGGCTGCTGTCTCAAGCACACACACAATCATTGCATTGAAACGTCATTGCAGGTCACACGTTCACGGCCAGCGAACATGCGTGAGCGAATTGCTTCGCGCACTGCATCCTCTCACAATTTCCCCCGGGGAATTGTCCGGTCTAGTGTTATATTTGTTACTCTTCCTACACAAATTTTGATTTCGAGTAACACAATAACCGTACGTCGCACACAGACAAACAATGTATCAAAACGTGCGTCTCGATCGGACTCGCTATGCTATTACTTTTGTCTACAGAATACGATTTTTTCGCGACGTAGTTGCGAAAAAATCGTACAAAAAAAGCCCATTCATTTCTATGGAATTAATTGAAAAAAAAGCACTTTTTCAACGTTTTTCAAACATCCACTGCTCTGGCATGCTTTCACCTAGAGACGTGATTCAAACTCTAAAACGTAGGAAAACTTCTCCTCTGTGGATCTGGCATTCAACTTTTCTGCTAGGTTCTACACTTTCGGATCAGTCCCGGGTCAAACGCCATGTGGGTTCTGGGAGAAAATCCGGCTTTTGAATGGGTGTCTATTGCGTTACACACCAGTGGACCTCGTTAAGCTCAGAGTGGAGAGAGGTTAAAAAAAAAGGTCAAACTTTCTCGCTTAAACTCTGTTTTCAGCCACAAATTTCACTCTACAGACATGATTTTCTCAAAAGTAGTAGGAAAACTTGTCCTGATTCACACAATGTGTCTACCTAAACGATAGGATTTACGGTTTTTGAATGACAAGCGTCAAACTGAGGACAGTGCAGCTGACAGGCTTCATTGAAACCCATTGTAAACGTGAGAGAAAAGTCACTCGTTTTTAAATCGCTCTATTGTCGTTATTTTTAAGAGTACAAACAAAAAAAAACATAATTTTATTCAGGAGACCCTTATAGCGCTCAGTGTGAAAGAATTTTGTGAATAGCTGCTTCCGTTGTCGAGTTATTTGTCATTGTTCGAGGCCTGGTCCTTCATAAAAAAAACAGTAGAAAACTCCAGCCCTTGTGTGTCTTAGCCTCACCTTAGCCGCCCACTTTATTAGGAACACTTCTGTTCGTACATACAAACTACAAACACTCTTCTTAGAGTTTAGAGTTTATTTTATTTTTAAAAGGGACAGTGCACAAATTAAACATTATCCTTGTGTTAAGGACAGATGTCTGTCCCAGGTTATAGCAGTACATGCTAATTTCCGCCTGTAGTCGCTTTGGTCATACTCTTGAATAGGTCTTCTTCATGATGGCTGCTGTCTCGAGCACACACACGATCATTGCATTGAAACATCATTGCGGGCCACACATTCACGGCCAGCGAACATGCGTGAGCGAATTGCTTCGCGCACTGCATCCTCTCACAATTTCCCCCGGGGAATTGTCCGGTCTAGTGTTATATTTGTTACTCTTCCTACACAAATTTTGATTTCGAGTAACACAATAACCGTACGTCGCACACAGACAAGCAATGTATCAAAACGTGCGGCTCGATCGGACTCGCTATGCTATTACTTTTCTCTATAGAATACGATTTTTTCGCGACGTAGTCGCGAAAAAATCGTCCAAATAATCCCCATTCATTTCTATGGAATTAATTGAAAAAAAAGCACTTTTTCAACGTTTTTCAAACATCCGCTGCTCTGGCATGCTTTCACCTAGAGACGTGATTCAAACTCTAAAACGTAGGAAAACTTCTCCTCTGTGGATCTGGCCTTCAACTTTTCTGCTAGGTTCTACACTTTCGGATCAGTCCCGGCTCAAACGCCATGTTGGTTCCGGGAGAAAATCCGGCTTTTTATGGGTGTCTATTGCGTTACACACCAGTGGACCTCGTTATGCTCAGAGTGGAGAGAGGTTAAAAAAAAAGGTCAAACTTTCTCGCTTAAACTCTGTTTTCAGCCACAAATTTCACTCTACAGACTTGATTTTCTCAAAAGTAGTAGGAAAACTTGTCCTGATTCACACAATGTGTCTACCTAAACGATAGGATTTACGGTTTTTGAATGACAAGCGTCAAACTGAGGACAGGGCAGCTGACAGGCTTCATTGAAACCCATTGTAAACGTGAGAGAAAAGTCACTCGTTTTTAAATCGCTCTAGTGTCGTTATTTTTAAGAGTACAAACAAAAAAATACATAATTTTATTCAGGAGACCCTTCTAGCGCTCACTGTGAAAGAATTTTGTGAATAGCTGCTTCCGTTGTCGAGTTATTTGTCATTGTTTGAGGTCTGGTCCTTAGTAAAACACAGCCCAAAATTCAAGACCTTGTGTGTGTTAGCTCATTGACATGCATTATAAACGGGATAGAAAAGTCACTCGTTTTTAAATCGCTCTAGTGTCGTTATTTTTAAGAGTACAAACAAAAAAATACATAATTTTATTCAGGAGACCCTTCTAGCGCTCAGTGTGAAAGAATTTTGTGAATAGCTGCTTCCGTTGTCGAGTTATTTGTCATTGTTCGAGGCCTGGTCCTTCATAAAAAAAACAGTAGAAAACTCCAGCCCTTGTGTGTCTTAGCCTCACCTTAGCCGCCCACTTTATTAGGAACACTTCTGTTCGTACATACAACCTACAAACACTCTTCTTAGAGTTTAGAGTTTATTTTATTTTTAAAAGGGACAGTGCACAAATTAAACATTATCCTTGTGGTAAGGACAGATGTCTGTCCCAGGTTATAGCAGTACATGCTAATTTCCGCCTGTAGTCACTTTGGTTATAGTCTTGAATAGCTCTTCTTCATGACGGCTGCTGTCTCAAGCACACACATAATCATTGCATTGAAACATCATTGCGGGTCACACGTTCACGGCCAGCAAACATGCGTGAGCGAATTGCTTCGCGCACTGCATCCTCTCACAATTTCCCCCGGGGAATTGTCCGGTCTAGTGTTATATTTGTTACTCTTCCTACACAAATTTTGATTTCGAGTAACACAATAACCGTACGTCGCACACAGACAAACAATGTATCAAAACGTGCGGCTCGATCGGACTCGCTATGCTATTACTTTTCTCTACAGATTACGATTTTTTCGCGATGTAGTCGCGAAAAAATCGTCCAAAAAAACCCCATTAATTTCTATGGAATTAATTGAAAAAAAACCACTTTTTCAACGTTTTTCAAACATCCGCTGCTCTGGCATGCTTTCACTTAGAGACGTGATTCAAACTCTAAAACGTAGGAAAACTTCTCCTCTGTGGATCTGGCCTTCAACTTTTCTGCTAGGTTCTACACTTTCGGATCAGGCCCGGGTCAAACGCCATGTGGGTTCTGATAGAAAATCCGGCTTTTGAATGGGTGTCTATTGCGTTACACACCAGTGCGCCTCGTTAACTCAGAGTGTAGGCGGCTTCAAAAAAAAGCTCAAAATTTCTCACTTAAACTGTGTTTTCATCCACAAATTTCACTCTACAGACATGATTTTCTCAAAAGTAGTAGGAAAACTTGTCCTGATTCACACAATGTGTCTACCTAAACGATAGGATTTACGGTTTTTGAATGACAAGCGTCAAACTGAGGACAGTGCAGCTGACAGGCTTCATTGACATCCATTATAAACGTGATAGAAAAGTCACTCGTTTTTAAATCGGTCTAGTGTCATTATTTTAAAGAGTACAAACAAAAAAATACATCATTTGATTCAGGAGACCCTTCTAGCGCTCAGTGTGAAAGAATTTTGTGAATAGCTGCTTCCGTTGTCGAGTTATTTGTCATTGTTCGAGGCCTGGTCCTTCATAAAAAAAACAGTAGAAAACTCCAGCCCTTGTGTGTCAGCCTCACCTTAGCCGCCCACTTTATTAGGAACACTTCTGTTCGTACATACAAACTACAAACACTCTTCTTAGAGTTTAGACTTTATTTTATTTTTAAAAGGGACAGCGCACAAATTAAACATTATCCATGTGGTAAGGACAGATGTCTGTCCCAGGTTATAGCAGTACATGCTAATTTCCGCCTGTAGTCACTTTGTTCATGCTCTTGAATAGGTCTCCTTCATGACGGCTGCTGTCTCAAGCACACACATAATCATTGCATTGAAACATCATTGCGGGTCACACATTCACGGCCGGCAAACATGCGTGACCGAATTGCTTCGCGCACTGCATCCTCTCACAATTTCCCCCGGGGAATTGTCCGGTCTAGTGTTATATTTGTTACTCTTCCTACACAAATTTTGATTTCGAGTAACACAATAACCGTACGTCGCACACAGACAAACAATGTATCAAAACGTGCGGCTCGATCGGACTCGCTATGCTATTACTTTTCTCTATAGAATACGATTTTTTCGCGACATAGTCGCGAAAAAATCGTCCAAAAAAACCCCATTCATTTCTATGGAATTAATTGAAAAAAAAGCACTTTTTCAACGTTTTTCAAACGTCCGCTGCTCTGGCATGCTTTCACCTAGAGACGTGATTCAAACTCTAAAACGTAGGAAAACTTCTCCTCTGTGGATCTGGCATTCAACTTTTCTGCTAGGTTCTACACTTTCGGATCAGTCCCGGGTCAAACGCCATGTGGTTTCTGGGAGAAAATCCGGCTTTTGAATGGGTGTCTATTGCGTTACACACCAGTGGACCTCGTTAAGGTCAGAGTGGAGAGAGGTTCAAAAAAAAAGGTCAAACTTTCTCGCTTAAACTCTGTTTTCAGCCACAAATTTCACTCTACAGACATGATTTTCTCAAAAGTAGTAGGAAAACTTGTCCTGATTCACACAATGTGTCTACCTAAACGATAGGATTTACGGTTTTTGAATGACAAGCCTCAAAGTGAGGAGAGCACAGGTGAGCGGCCTCATTGACTCCCAGTATAAACGTTGCTGAAAAGTCACTCGTTTTTAACTCCCTGTAGCGTCCTCATTTTTAACAATACAAACAAAAAAATACATCATTTTATTCAGGAGACCCTTCTAGCGCTCACTGTGAAAGAATTTTGTGAATAGCTGCTTCCGTTGTCGAGTTATTTGTCATTGTTCGAGGCCTGGTCCATAGCAATTTACAGCAGACACCTGACATAATCTTGTGTGTGTTTCTTAACTCTCCTGTTCAGGCCCATCACCATGCCAATTGGGGCCAGTGACGGGGCAGAGGGAAAAGCTGTCTCAAGAACACACACATCATGCTCAAAATTTCAAACTTAAACTGTTTTCAGCCACAAATTTCACACTACAGACATAATTTTCTCAAAAGTAGTAGTCACACTTGTCCCAAAAAAAACCCATTCATTTCTATGGAATTAATTGGAAAAAAAGCACTTTTTCAACGTTTTTCAAACGTCCGCTGCTCTGCCATGCTTTAACCTAGAGACGTGATTCAAACTCTAAAACGTAGGAAAACTTCTCCTCTGTGGATCTGGCATTCAACTTTTCTGCAAGGTTCTACACTTTCGGATCAGGCCCGGCTCAAACACGATGTGAGTTCTGGGAGAAAATCCGGCTTTTGAATGGGTGTCTATTGCGTTACACACCAGTGATGGTCGTTAATCTTAGAGTGTAGGCGGCTTCAAAAAAAAGCTCAAACTTTCTCTCTTAAACCGTGTTTTCAGCCACAAATTTCACTCTACAGACATGATTTTCTCAAAAGTAGTAGGAAAACTTGTCCTGATTCACACAATGTGTCTACCTAAACGATAGGATTTACGGTTTTCGAATGACAAGCCTCAAAGTGAGGAGAGCACAGGTGAGCGGCCTCATTGACTCCCAGTATAAACGTTGCTGAAAAGTCACTCGTTTTTAACTCCCTGTAGCGTCCTCATTTTTAACAATACAAACAAAAAAATACATCATTTTATTCAGGAGACCCTTCTAGCGCTCACTGTGAAAGAATTTTGTGAATAGCTGCTTCCGTTGTCGAGTTATTTGTCATTGTTCGAGGCCTGGTCCTTCATAAAAAAAACAGTAGAAAACTCCAGCCCTTGTGTGTCAGCCTCACCTTAGCCGCCCACATTATTAGGAACACTTCTGTTCGTACATACAAACTACAAACACTCTTCTTAGAGTTTAGAGTTTATTTTATTTTTAAACCGTGTTTTCAGCCACAAATTTCACTCTACAGACATGATTTTCTCAAAAGTAGTAGGAAAACTTGTCCTGATTCACACAATGTGTCTACCTAAACGATAGGATTTACGGTTTTTGAATGACAAGCCTCAAAGTGAGGAGAGCACAGGTGAGCGGCCTCATTGACTCCCAGTATAAACGTTGCTGAAAAGTCACTCGTTTTTAACTCCCTGTAGCGTCCTTATTTTTAACAATACAAACAAAAAAATACATCATTTTATTCAGGAGACCCTTCTAGCGCTCACTGTGAAAGAATTTTGTGAATAGCTGCTTCCGTTGTCGAGTTATTTGTCATTGTTCGAGGCCTGGTCCTTCATAAAAAAAAAACAGTAGAAAACTCCAGCCCTTGTGTGTCAGCCTCACCTTAGCCGCCCACTTTATTAGGAACACTACTGTTCGTACATACAAACTACAAACACTCTTCTTAGAGTTTAGAGTTTATTTTATTTTTAAAAGGGACAGTGCACAAATTAAACATTATCCTTGTGTTAAGGACAGATGTCTGTCCCAGGTTATAGCAGTACATGCTAATTTCCGCCTGTAGTCACTTTGGTCATACTCTTGAATAGGTCTTCTTCATGACGGCTGCTGTCTCGAGCACACACACGATCATTGCATTGAAACATCATTGCGGGTCACACATTCACGGCCAGCCAACATGCGTGAGCGAATTGCTTCGCGCACTGCATCCTCTCACAATTTCCCCCGGGGAATTGTCCGGTCTAGTTAGGATGCAGTGCTGCAGCACAGCAACCTATGGGCTCCCCTAGGGGAGCCCATAGGTTGCAGTGCAAAGCACTGCAACTATTGTTCTTCTACGTGTTTCTTTTTATTATTATTATTAGGATGCAGTGCTGCAGCACAGCAACCTATGGGCTCCCCTAGGGGAGCCCATAGGTTGCAGTGCAAAGCACTGCAACTATTGTTCTTCTACGTGTTTCTTCTTCTTCTTATTAGGATGCAGTGCTGCAGCACAGCAACCTATGGGCTCCCCTAGGGGAGCCCATAGGTTGCAGTGCAAAGCACTGCAACTATTGTTCTTCTACGTATTTCTTCTTCTTCTTATTATTCCTACGCAAATTTTGATTTCGAATAACTCAATAACCGTACGTCGCACACAGACAAACAATATATCAAAACGTGCGGCTCGATCGGACTCGCTATGCTATTACTTTTCTCTATAGAATACGATTTTTTCGCGACGTAGTCGCGAAAAAATCGCCCCAAAAAACCCCATTCATTTCTATGGAATTAATTGAAAAAAAAGCACTTTTTCAATGTTTTTCAAACATCCACTGCTCTGGCATGCTTTCACCTAGAGACATGATTCAAACTCTAAAACGTAGGAAAACTTCTCCTCTGTGGATCTGGCATTCAACTTTTCTGCTAGGTTTTACACTTTCGGATCAGGCCCGGTTCAAACGCCATGTGGTTTCTGGGAGAAAATCCGGCTTTTGAATGGGTGTCTATTGCGTTACACACCAGTGAGGGTCGTTTAGCTTAGAGTGTAGGCGGCTTCAAAAAAAAGGTCAAACTTTCTCGCTTAAACTCCGTTTTCAGCCACAAATTTCACTCTACAGACATTATTTTCTCAAAAGTAGTAGGAAAACTTGTCCTGATTCACACAATGTGTCTACCTAAACGATAGGATTTACGGTTTTTGAATGACAAGCCTCAAAGTGAGGAGAGCACAGGTGAGCGGCCTCATTGACTCCCAGTATAAACGTTGCTGAAAAGTCACTCGTTTTTAACTCCCTGTAGCGTCCTCATTTTTAACAATACAAACAAAAAAATACATCATTTTATTCAGGAAACCCTTCTAGCGCTCACTGTGAAAGAATTTTGTGAATAGCTGCTTCCGTTGTCGAGTTATTTGTCATTGTTCGAGGCCTGGTCCTTCATAAAAAAAACAGTAGAAAACTCCAGCCCTTGTGTGTCAGCCTCACCTTAGCCGCCCACTTTATTAGGAACACTTCTGTTCGTACATACAAACTACAAACACTCTTCTTAGAGTTTAGAGTTTATTTTATTTTTAAACCGTGTTTTCAGCCACAAATTTCACTCTACAGACATGATTTTCTCAAAAGTAGTAGGAAAACTTGTCCTGATTCACACAATGTGTCTACCTAAACGATAGGATTTACGGTTTTTGAATGACAAGCCTCAAAGCGAGGAGAGCACAGGTGAGCGGCCTCATTGACTCCCAGTATAAACGTTGCTGAAAAGTCACTCGTTTTTAACTCCCTGTAGCGTCCTCATTTTTAACAATACAAACAAAAAAATACATCATTTTATTCAGGAGACCCTTCTAGCGCTCACTGTGAAAGAATTTTGTGAATAGCTGCTTCCGTTGTCGAGTTATTTGTCATTGTTCGAGGCCTGGTCCTTCATAAAAAAAACAGTAGAAAACTCCAGCCCTTGTGTGTCAGCCTCACCTTAGCCGCCCACTTTATTAGGAACACTTCTGTTCGTACATACAAACTACAAACACTCTTCTTAGAGTTTAGAGTTTATTTTATTTTTAAAAGGGACAGTGCACAAATTAAACATTATCCTTGTGGTAAGGACAGATGTCTGTCCCAGGTTATAGCAGTACATGCTAATTTCCGCCTGTAGTCACTTTGGTCATACTCTTGAATAGGTCTTCTTCATGACGGCTGCTGTCTCGAGCACACACACGATCATTGCATTGAAACATCATTGCGGGTCACACATTCACGGCCAGCGAACATGCGTGAGCGAATTGCTTCGCGCACTGCATCCTCTCACAATTTCCCCCGGGGAATTGTCCGGTCTAGTGTTATATTTGTTACTCTTCCTACACAAATTTTGATTTCGAGTAACACAATAACCGTACGTCGCACACAGACAAACAATGTATCAAAACGTGCGGCTCGATCGGACTCGCTATGCTATTACTTTTCTCTATAGATTGCGATTTTTTCGCGACGTAGTCGCGAAAAAATCGTCCAAGAAAACCCCATTCATTTCTATGGAATTAATTGAAAAAAATGCACTTTTTCAACGTTTTTCAAACGTCCGCTGCTCTGGCATGCTTTCACCTAGAGACGTGATTCAAAGTCTAAAACGTAGGAAAACTTCTCCTCTGTGGATCTGGCATTCAACTTTTCTGCTAGGTTCTACACTTTCGGATCAGTCCCGGGTCAAACGCCATGTGGTTTCTGGGAGAAAATCCGGCTTTTGAATGGGTGTCTATTGCGTTACACACCAGTGGACCTCGTTAAGGTCAGAGTGGAGAGAGGTTCAAAAAAAAGGTCAAACTTTCTCGCTTAAACTCTGTTTTCAGCCACAAATTTCACTCTACAGACATGATTTTCTCAAAAGTAGTAGGAAAACTTGTCCTGATTCACACAATGTGTCTACCTAAACGATATTATTTACGGTTTTTGAATGACAAGCCTCAAAGTGAGGAGAGCACAGGTGAGCGGCCTCATGGACTCCCATTATAAACGTTGCTGAAAAGTCACTCGTTTTTAACTCCCTGTAGCGTCCTCATTTTTAACAAGACAGACAAAAAAATTACATCAGTCTATTCAGGAGACCCTTCTAGCGCTCAGTGTGAAAGAATTTTGTGAATAGCTGCTTCCGTTGTCGAGTTATTTGTCATTGTTCGAGGCCTGGTCCTTCATAAAAAAACAGTAGAAAACTCCAGCCCTTATGTGTCTTAGCCTCACCTTAGCCGCCCACTTTATTAGGAACACTTCTGTTCGTACATACAAACTACAAACACTCTTCTTAGAGTTTAGAGTTTATTTTATTTTTAAAAGGGACAGTGCACAAATTAAACATTATCCTTGTGTTAAGGACAGATGTCTGTCCCAGGTTATAGCAGTACATGCTAATTTCCGCCTGTAGTCACTTTGTTCATGCTCTTGAATAGCTCTTCTTCATGACGGCTGCTGTCTCGAGCACACACACAATCATTGCATTGAAACATCATTGCGGGTCACACATTCACGGCCAGCAAACATGCGTGAGCGAATTGCTTCGCGCACTGCATCCTCTCACAATTTCCCCCGGGGAATTGTCCGGTCTAGTTAGGATGCAGTGCTGCAGCACAGCAACCTATGGGCTCCCCTAGGGGAGCCCATAGGTTGCAGTGCAAAGCACTGCAACTATTGTTCTTCTACGTGTTTCTTTTTATTATTATTTTTATTTTTATTATTCCTACGCAAATTTTGATTTCGAATAACTCAATAACCGTACGTCGCACACAGACAAACAATATATCAAAACGTGCGGCTCGATCGGACTCGCTATGCTATTACTTTTCTCTATAGATTGCGATTTTTTCGCGACGTAGTCGCGAAAAAATCGCCCAAAAAAACCCCATTCATTTCTATGGAATTAATTGAAAAAAAAGCACTTTTTCAACGTTTTTCAAACATCCGCTGCTCTGGCATGCTTTCACCTAGAGACGTGATTCAAACTCTAAAACGTAGGAAAACTTCTCCTCTGTGGATCTGGCATTAAACTTTTCTGCTAGGTTCTACACTTTCGGATCAGTCCCGGCTCAACCGCCATGTGGTTTCTGGGAGAAAATCCGGCTTTTGAATGGGTGTCTATTGCGTTACACACCAGTGAAGGTCATTATCTTAGAGTGTAGACAGTTTGAAAAAAAAGGTCAAACTTTCTCGCTTAAACTCTGTTTTCAGCCACAAATTTCACTCTACAGACATGATTTTCTCAAAAGTAGTAGGAAAACTTGTCCTGATTCACACAATGTGTCTACCTAAACGATAGGATTTACGGTTTTTGAATGACAAGCCTCAAAGTGAGGAGAGCACAGGTGAGCGGCCTCATTGACTCCCAGTATAAACGTTGCTGAAAAGTCACTCGTTTTTAACTCCCTGTAGCGTCCTCATTTTTAACAATACAAACAAAAAAATACATCATTTTATTCAGGAAACCCTTCTAGCGCTCACTGTGAAAGAATTTTGTGAATAGCTGCTTCCGTTGTCGAGTTATTTGTCATTGTTCGAGGCCTGTCCCTTAGCAAAATTCAGCAGACACCTGACAAACTCTTGTGTGTGTTTTTTAACCTGCTCAGGCCCTTTACCATGCCGACTGGCTTCAGTAAGCGAGCACAGAGGGGAGGGGCCGGCTGTCTCAAGCACACACATGAATCATGGCATTGTAGCTTCATAGCAGGTCACACAACCGTACGTCGCACACAGACAAACAATATATCAAAACGTGCGGCTTGATTGGACTCGCTATGCTATTACTTTTCTCTACAGAATACGATTTTTTCGCGACGTAGTCGCGAAAAAATCGTCTCAAAAAACCCCATTCATTTCGATGGAATTAATTGAAAAAAAAGCACTTTTCCAACGTTTTTCAAACATCCGCTGCTCTGGCATGCTTTCACCTAGAGGCATGATTCAAACTCTAAAACGTAGGAAAACTTCTCCTCTGTGGATCTGGCATTCAACTTTTCTGCTAGGTTCTACACTTTCGGATCAGTCCCGGGTCAAACGCCATGTGGTTTCTGGGAAAAAATCCGGCTTTTGAATGGGTGTCTATTGCGTTACACACCAGTGGACCTCGTTAAGGTCAGAGTGGAGAGAGGTTCAAAAAAAAGGTCAAACTTTCTCGCTTAAACTGTGTTTTCATCCACAAATTTCACTCTACAGACATGATTTTCTCAAAAGTAGTAGGAAAACTTGTCCTGATTCACACAATGTGTCTACCTAAACGATAGGATTTACGGTTTTTGAATGACAAGCGTCAAACTGAGGACAGGGCAGCTGACAGGCTTCATTGAAACCCATTGTAAACTTGAGAGAAAAGTCACTCGTTTTTAAATCGCTCTAGTGTCGTTATTTTTAAGAGTACAAACAAAAAAATACATAATTTTATTCAGGAGACCCTTCTAGCGCTCACTGTGAAACAATTTTGTGAATAGCTGCTTCCGTTGTCGAGTTATTTGTCATTGTTCGAGGCCTGGTCCTTCATAAAAAAAACAGTAGAAAACTCCAGCCCTTGTGTGTCAGCCTCACCTTAGCCGCCCACTTTATTAGGAACACTTCTGTTCGTACATACAAACTACAAACACTCTTCTTAGAGTTTAGAGTTTATTTTATTTTTAAAAGGGACAGTGCACAAATTCAACATTATCCTTGTGTTAAGGACAGATGTCTGTCCCAGGTTATAGCAGTACATGTGAGCGGCCTCATTGACTCCCAGTATAAACGTTGCTGAAAAGTCACTCGTTTTTAACTCCCTGTAGCGTCCTCATTTTTAACAATACAAACAAAAAAATACATCATTTTATTCAGGAGACCCTTCTAGCGCTCAATGTGAAAGAATTTTGTGAATAGCTGCTTCCGTTGTCGAGTTATTTGTCATTGTTCGAGGTCTGGTCCGTAGTAAAACACAGCACAATATTCAAGACCTTGTGTGTCTTTGCTCATTGACACACATTATAAACGGGATAGAAAAGTCACTCATTTTTAAATCGCTCTAGTGTCGTTATTTTAAAGAGTACAAACAAAAAAATACATCATTTTATTCAGGAGACCCTTCTAGCGCTCACTGTGAAAGAATTTTGTGAATAGCTGCTTCCGTTGTCGAGTTATTTGTCATTGTTCGAGGTCTGGTCCTTCATAAAAAAAACAGTAGAAAACTCCAGTCCTTGTGTGTCTTTGCCTCACCTTAGCCGCCCACTTTATTAGGAACACTTCTGTTCGTACATACAAACTACAAACACTCTTCTTAGAGTTTAGAGTTTATTTTATTTTTAAATAAAATATATTTATAGCAGTTATAGCAGTACATGCTAATTTCCGCCTGTAGTCACTTTGGTCATACTCTTGAATAGGTCTTCTTCATGATGGCTGCTGTCTCGAGCACACACACGATCATTGCATTGAAACATCATTGCGGGTCACACATTCACGGCCAGCGAACATGCGTGAGCGAATTGCTTCGCGCACTGCATCCTCTCACAATTTCCCCCGGGGAATTGTCCGGTCTAGTGTTATATTTGTTACTCTCCCTACGCAAATTTCGATTTCGATTAACTCAATAACCGTACGTCGCACACAGACAAACAATATATCAAAACGTGCGGCTCGATCGGACTCGCTATGCTATTACTTTTCTCTACAGTTTACGATTTTTTCGCGACGTAGTCGCGAAAAAATCGTCCAAAAAACCCCATTCATTTCTATGGAATTAATTTGAAAAAAAGCACTTTTTCAACGTTTTTCAAACATCCGCTGCTCTGGCATGCTTTAACCTAGAGACGTGATTCAAACTCTAAAACGTAGGAAAACTTCTCCTCTGTGGATCTGGCCTTCAACTTTTCTGCTAGGTTCTACACTCTCGGATCAGTCCCGGCTCAAACGCCATGTTGGTTCCGGGAGAAAATCCGGCTTTTTATGGGTGTCTATTGCGTTACACACCAGTGGACCTCGTTATGCTCAGAGTGGAGAGAGGTTAAAAAAAAAGGTCAAACTTTCTCGCTTAAACTCTGTTTTCAGCCACAAATTTCACTCTACAGACTTGATTTTCTCAAAAGTAGTAGGAAAACTTGTCCTGATTCACACAATGTGTCTACCTAAACGATAGGATTTACAGTTTTTTAATGACAAGCCTCAATCTGAGAAGAGGGCAGCCGAATGGCCTCATTGACACCCATTATAAACGTGACAGAAAAACAGCCTCGGTCAGCATGACACTTCACCTTAGCCGCCCACTTTATTAGGAACACTTCTGTTCGTACATACAAACTACAACCACTCTTCTTAGAGTTTAGAGTTCATTTTATTTTTAAAAGGGACAGTGCACAAATTAAACATTATCCTTGTGGTAAGGACAGATGTCTGTCCCAGGTTATAGCAGTACATGCTAATTTCCGCCTGTAGTCACTTTGTTCATACTCTTGAAAAGCTCTTCTTCATGACGGCTGCTGTCTCAAGCACACACATGATCATTGCATTGAAACATCATTGCGGGTCACACATTCACGGCCAGCGAACATGCGTGACCGAATTGCTTCGCGCACTGCATCCTCTCACAATTTCCCCCGGGGAATTGTCCGGTCTAGTTATTATTATTATACTTATTATTCCTACGCAAATTTTGATTTCGAATAACTCAATAACCGTACGTCACACACAGACAAACAATATATCAAAACGTGCGGCTCGATCGGACTCGCTATGCTATTACTTTTCTCTATAGATTGCGATTTTTTCGCGACGTAGTCGCGAAAAAATCGCCCCAAAAAACCCCATTCATTTCTATGGAATTAATTGAAAAAAAAGCACTTTTTCAACATTTTTCAAACATCTGCTGCTCTGGCATGCTTTCACCTAGAGACATGATTCAAACTCTAAAACGTAGGAAAACTTCTCCTCTGTGGATCTGGCATTCAACTTTTCTGCTAGGTTTTACACTTTCGGATCAGGCCCGGTTCAAACGCCATGTGGTTTCTGGGAGAAAATCCGGCTTTTGAATGGGTGTCTATTGCGTTACACACCAGTGAGGGTCGTTAACTTAGAGTGTAGGCGGCTTCAAAAAAAAGCTCAAACTTTCTCGCTTAAACCGTGTTTTCATCCACAAATTTCACTCTACAGACATGATTTTCTCAAAAGTAGTAGGAAAACTTGTCCTGATTCACACAATGTGTCTACCTAAACGGTAGGATTTACGGTTTTTGAATGACAAGCCTCAAAGTGAGGAGAGCACAGGTGAGCGGCCTCATTGACTCCCAGTATAAACGTTGCTGAAAAGTCACTCGTTTTTAACTCCCTGTAGCGTCCTCATTTTTAACAATACAAACAAAAAAATACATCATTTTATTCAGGAGACCCTTCTAGCGCTCACTGTGAAAGAATTTTGTGAATAGCTGCTTCCGTTGTCGAGTTATTTGTCATTGTTCGAGGCCTGGTCCTTCATAAAAAAAACAGTAGAAAACTCCAGCCCTTGTGTGTCAGCCTCACCTTAGCCGCCCACTTTATTAGGAACACTTCTGTTCGTACATACAAACTACAAACACTCTTCTTAGAGTTTAGAGTTTATTTTATTTTTAAAAGGGACAGTGCACAAATTCAACATTATCCTTGTGTTAAGGACAGATGTCTGTCCCAGGTTATAGCAGTACATGTGAGCGGCCTCATTGACTCCCAGTATAAACGTTGCTGAAAAGTCACTCGTTTTTAACTCCCTGTAGCGTCCTCATTTTTAACAATACAAACAAAAAAATACATCATTTTATTCAGGAGACCCTTCTAGCGCTCACTGTGAAAGAATTTTGTGAATAGCTGCTTCCGTTGTCGAGTTATTTGTCATTGTTCGAGGCCTGGTCCATAGCAATTTACAGCAGACACCTGACATAATCTTGTGTGTGTTTCTTAACTCTCCTGTTCAGGCCCATCACCATGCCAATTGGGGCCAGTGACGGGGCAGAGGGAAAAGCTGTCTCAAGAACACACACATCATGCTCAAAATTTCAAACTTAAACTGTTTTCAGCCACAAATTTCACACTACAGACATAATTTTCTCAAAAGTAGTAGTCACACTTGTCCCAAAAAAAACCCATTCATTTCTATGGAATTAATTGGAAAAAAAGCACTTTTTCAACGTTTTTCAAACGTCCGCTGCTCTGGCATGCTTTAACCTAGAGACGTGATTCAAACTCTAAAACGTAGGAAAACTTCTCCTCTGTGGATCTGGCATTCAACTTTTCTGCAAGGTTCTACACTTTCGGATCAGGCCCGGCTCAAACACGATGTGAGTTCTGGGAGAAAATCCGGCTTTTGAATGGGTGTCTATTGCGTTACACACCAGTGATGGTCGTTAATCTTAGAGTGTAGGCGGCTTCAAAAAAAAGCTCAAACTTTCTCGCTTAAACCGTGTTTTCAGCCACAAATTTCACTCTACAGACATGATTTTCTCAAAAGTAGTAGGAAAACTTGTCCTGATTCACACAATGTGTCTACCTAAACGATAGGATTTACGGTTTTCGAATGACAAGCCTCAAAGTGAGGAGAGCACAGGTGAGCGGCCTCATTGACTCCCAGTATAAACGTTGCTGAAAAGTCACTCGTTTTTAACTCCCTGTAGCGTCCTCATTTTTAACAATACAAACAAAAAAATACATCATTTTATTCAGGAGACCCTTCTAGCGCTCACTGTGAAAGAATTTTGTGAATAGCTGCTTCCGTTGTCGAGTTATTTGTCATTGTTCGAGGCCTGGTCCTTCATAAAAAAAACAGTAGAAAACTCCAGCCCTTGTGTGTCAGCCTCACCTTAGCCGCCCACATTATTAGGAACACTTCTGTTCGTACATACAAACTACAAACACTCTTCTTAGAGTTTAGAGTTTATTTTATTTTTAAACCGTGTTTTCAGCCACAAATTTCACTCTACAGACATGATTTTCTCAAAAGTAGTAGGAAAACTTGTCCTGATTCACACAATGTGTCTACCTAAACGATAGGATTTACGGTTTTTGAATGACAAGCCTCAAAGTGAGGCGAGCACAGGTGAGCGGCCTCATTGACTCCCAGTATAAACGTTGCTGAAAAGTCACTCGTTTTTAACTCCCTGTAGCGTCCTCATTTTTAACAATACAAACAAAAAAATACATCATTTTATTCAGGAGACCCTTCTAGCGCTCACTGTGAAAGAATTTTGTGAATAGCTGCTTCCGTTGTCGAGTTATTTGTCATTGTTCGAGGCCTGGTCCTTCATAAAAAAAACAGTAGAAAACTCCAGCCCTTGTGTGTCAGCCTCACCTTAGCCGCCCACTTTATTAGGAACACTTCTGTTCGTACATACAAACTACAAACACTCTTCTTAGAGTTTAGAGTTTATTTTATTTTTAAAAGGGACAGTGCACAAATTAAACATTATCCTTGTGTTAAGGACAGATGTCTGTCCCAGGTTATAGCAGTACATGCTAATTTCCGCCTGTAGTCACTTTGGTCATACTCTTGAATAGGTCTTCTTCATGATGGCTGCTGTCTCGAGCACACACACAATCATTGCATTGAAACATCATTGCGGGTCACACATTCACGGCCAGCGAACATGCGTGAGCGAATTGCTTCGCGCACTGCATCCTCTCACAATTTCCCCCGGGGAATTGTCCGGTCTAGTGTTATATTTGTTACTCTTCCTACGCAAATTTCGATTTCGATTAACTCAATAACCGTACATTGCACACAGACAACAATATATCAAAACGTGCGGCTCGAGCGGACTCGCTATGCTATTACTTTTCTCTATAGAAAATGATTTTTTCGCGACGTAGTCGCGAAAAAATCGTCGAAAAAACCCCATTCATTTCTATGGAATTAATTGAAAAAAAAGCACTTTTTCAACGTTTTTCAAACATCCGCTGCTCTGGCATGCTTTCACCTAGAGACATGATTCAAACTCTAAAACATAGGAAAACTTCTCCTCTGTGGATCTGGCATTCAACTTTTCTGCTAGGTTTTACACTTTCGGATCAGGCCCGGTTCAAACGCCATGTGGTTTCTGGGAGAAAATCCGGCTTTTGAATGGGTGTCTATTGCGTTACACACCAGTGAGGGTCGTTAAGCTTAGAGTGTAGGCGGCTTCAAAAAAAAGGTCAAACTTTCTCGCTTAAACTCTGTTTTCAGCCACAAATTTCACTCTACAGACATGATTTTCTCAAAAGTAGTAGGAAAACTTGTCCTGATTCACACAATGTGTCTACCTAAACGATAGGATTTACGGTTTTTGAATGACAAGCCTCAAAGTGAGGAGAGCACAGGTGAGCGGCCTCATTGACTCCCAGTATAAACGTTGCTGAAAAGTCACTCGTTTTTAACTCCCTGTAGCGTCCTCATTTTTAACAATACAAACAAAAAAATACATCATTTTATTCAGGAGACCCTTCTAGCGCTCACTGTGAAAGAATTTTGTGAATAGCTGCTTCCGTTGTCGAGTTATTTGTCATTGTTCGAGGCCTGGTCCTTCATAAAAAAAACAGTAGAAAACTCCAGCCCTTGTGTGTCAGCCTCACCTTTATTAGGAACACTTCTGTTCGTACATACAAACTACAAACACTCTTCTTAGAGTTTAGAGTTTATTTTATTTTTAAAAGGGACAGTGCACAAATTAAACATTATCCTTGTGTTAAGGACAGATGTCTGTCCCAGGTTATAGCAGTACATGCTAATTTCCGCCTGTAGTCACTTTGGTCATACTCTTGAATAGGTCTTCTTCATGATGGCTGCTGTCTCGAGCACACACACGATCATTGCATTGAAACATCATTGCGGGTCACACATTCACGGCCAGCGAACATGCGTGAGCGAATTGCTTCGCGCACTGCATCCTCTCACAATTTCCCCCGGGGAATTGTCCGGTCTAGTGTTATATTTGTTACTCTCCCTACGCAAATTTCGATTTCGATTAACTCAATAACCGTACGTCACACACAGACAAACAATATATCAAAACGTGCGGATCGATCGGACTCGCTATGCTATTAGTTTTCTCTACAGATTACGATTTTTTCGCGACGTAGTCGCGAAAAAATCGTCCAAAAAAACCCCATTCATTTCTATGGAATTAATTGAAAAAAAAGCACTTTTTCAACGTTTTTCAAACGTCCACTGCTCTGGCATGCTTTCACCTAGAGACGTGATTCAAACTCTAAAACGTAGGAAAACTTCTCCTCTGTGGATCTGTCATTCAACTTTTCTGCTAGGTTCTACACTTACATGCTCAAAATTTCAAACTTAAACTGTTTTCAGCCACAAATTTCACACTACAGACATAATTTTCTCAAAAGTAGTAGTCACACTTGTCCCAAAAAAACCCCATTAATTTCTATGGAATTAATTGGAAAAAAAAGCACTTTTTCAAACATCCGCTGCTCTGAGAAACTGAGAAGAGGGCAGCCGACAGGCCTCACCTTAGCCGCCCACTTTATTAGGAACACTTCTGTTCGTACATACAAACTACAAACACTCTTCTTAGAGTTTAGAGTTTATTTTATTTTTAAAAGGGACAGTGCACAAATTAAACATTATCCTTGTGGTAAGGACAGATGTCTGTCCCAGGTTATAGCAGTACATGCTAATTTCCGCCTGTAGTCACTTTGTTCATACTCTTGAATAGCTCTTATTCATGACGGCTGCTGTCTCAAGCACACACATAATCATTGCATTGAAACATCATTGCGGGTCACACATTCACGGCCAGCGAACGTGCGTGACCGAATTGCTTCGCGCACTGCATCCTCTCACAATTTCCCCCGGGGAATTGTCCGGTCTAGTTATTATTATTAGGATGCAGTGCTGCAGCACAGCAACCTATGGGCTCCCCTAGGGGAGCCCATAGGTTGCAGTGCAAAGCACTGCAACTATTGTTCTTCTACGTATTTCTTCTTCTTCTTCTTCTTCTTATTATTCCTACGCAAATTTTGATTTCGAATAACTCAATAACCGTACGTCGCACACAGACAAACAATATATCAAAACGTGCGGCTCGATCGGACTCGCTATGCTATTACTTTTCTCTGTAGAATACGATTTTTTCGCGACGTAGTCGCGAAAAAATCGCCCCAAAAAACCCCATTCATTTCTATGGAATTAATTGAAAAAAAAGCACTTTTTCAATGTTTTTCAAACATCCACTGCTCTGGCATGCTTTCACCTAGAGACATGATTCAAACTCTAAAACGTAGGAAAACTTCTCCTCTGTGGATCTGGCATTCAACTTTTCTGCTAGGTTTTACACTTTCGGATCAGGCCCGGTTCAAACGCCATGTGGTTTCTGGGAGAAAATCCGGCTTTTGAATGGGTGTCTATTGCGTTACACACCAGTGAGGGTCGTTAAACTTAGAGTGTAGGCGGCTTCAAAAAAAAGGTCAAACTTTCTCGCTTAAACTCCGTTTTCAGCCACAAATTTCACTCTACAGACATGATTTTCTCAAAAGTAGTAGGAAAACTTGTCCTGATTCACACAATGTGTCTACCTAAACGATAGGATTTACGGTTTTTGAATGACAAGCCTCAAAGTGAGGAGAGCACAGGTGAGCGGCCTCATTGACTCCCAGTATAAACGTTGCTGAAAAGTCACTCGTTTTTAACTCCCTGTAGCGTCCTCATTTTTAACAATACAAACAAAAAAATACATCATTTTATTCAGGAGACCCTTCTAGCGCTCACTGTGAAAGAATTTTGTGAATAGCTGCTTCCGTTGTCGAGTTATTTGTCATTGTTCGAGGCCTGGTCCTTCATAAAAAAACAGTAGAAAACTCCAGCCCTTGTGTGGCAGCCTCACCTTAGCCGCCCACTTTATTAGGAACACTTCTGTTCGTACATACAAACTACAAACACTCTTCTTAGAGTTTAGAGTTTATTTTATTTTTAAAAGGGACAGTGCACAAATTAAACATTATCCTTGTGTTAAGATCAGATGTCTGTCCCAGGTTATAAAAAAAAAAATCGTCACAAAAAAACCCCATTCATTTCTATGGAATTAATTGAAAAAAAGCACTTTTTCAACGTTTTTCAAACGTCTGCTGCTCTGGCATGCTTTCACCTAGAGACGTGATTCAAACTCTAAAACGTAGGAAAACTTCTCCTCTGTGGATCTGTCATTCAACTTTTCTGCTAGGTTCTACACTTACATGCTCAAAATTTCAAACTTAAACTGTTTTCAGCCACAAATTTCACACTACAGACATAATTTTCTCAGAAGTAGTAGTCACACTTGTCCCAAAAAAAACCCATTAATTTCTATGGAATTAATTGGAAAAAAAAGCACTTTTTCAAACATCCGCTGCTCTGAGAAACTGAGAAGAGGGCAGCCGACAGGCCTCACCTTAGCCGCCCACTTTATTAGGAACACTTCTGTTCGTACATACAAACTACAAACACTCTTCTTAGAGTTTAGAGTTTATTTTATTTTTAAAAGGGACAGTGCACAAATTAAACATTATCCTTGTGGTAAGGACAGATGTCTGTCCCAGGTTATAGCAGTACATGCTAATTTCCGCCTGTAGTCACTTTGGTTGTACTGTTGAATAGCTCTTCTTCATGACGGCTGCTGTCTCGAGCACACACATAATCATTGCATTGAAACATCATTGCGGGTCACACGTTCACGGCCGGCGAACGTGCGTGAGCGAATTGCTTCGCGCACTGCATCCTCTCACAATTTCCCCCGGGGAATTGTCCGGTCTAGTTATACTTATTATTCCTACGCAAATTTTGATTTCGAATAACTCAATAACCGTACGTCACACACAGACAAACAATATATCAAAACGTGCGGCTCGATCGGACTCGCTATGCTATTACTTTTCTCTATAGATTGCGATTTTTTCGCGACGTAGTCGCGAAAAAATCGCCCCAAAAAACCCCATTCATTTCTATGGAATTAATTGAAAAAAAAGCACTTTTTCAACATTTTTCAAACATCTGCTGCTCTGGCATGCTTTCACCTAGAGACATGATTCAAACTCTAAAACGTAGGAAAACTTCTCCTCTGTGGATCTGGCATTCAACTTTTCTGCTAGGTTTTACACTTTCGGATCAGGCCCGGTTCAAACGCCATGTGGTTTCTGGGAGAAAATCCGGCTTTTGAATGGGTGTCTATTGCGTTACACACCAGTGAGGGTCGTTAATCTTAGAGTGTAGGCGGCTTCAAAAAAAAGCTCAAACTTTCTCGCTTAAACCGTGTTTTCAGCCACAAATTTCACTCTACAGACATGATTTTCTCAAAAGTAGTAGGAAAACTTGTCCTGATTCACACAATGTGTCTACCTAAACGATAGGATTTACGGTTTTTGAATGACAAGCCTCAAAGTGAGGAGAGCACAGGTGAGCGGCCTCATTGACTCCCAGTATAAACGTTGCTGAAAAGTCACTCGTTTTTAACTCCCTGTAGCGTCCTCATTTTTAACAATACAAACAAAAAAATACATCATTTTATTCAGGAGACCCTTCTAGCGCTCACTGTGAAAGAATTTTGTGAATAGCTGCTTCCGTTGTCGAGTTATTTGTCATTGTTCGAGGTCTGGTCTCTAGTAAAACACAGCCCAAAATTCAAGACCTTGTGTGTTTTAGCTCATTGACATGCATTATAAACGGGATAGAAAAGTCACTCGTTTTTAAATCGCTCTAGTGTCGTTATTTTTAAGAGTACAAACAAAAAAATACATAATTTTATTCAGGAGACCCTTCTAGCGCTCACTGTGAAAGAATTTTGTGAATAGCTGCTTCCGTTGTCGAGTTATTTGTCATTGTTCGAGGTCTGGTCTGTAGTAAAACACAGCACAATATTCAAGACCTTGTGTTTCTTAGCTCATTGACTCACATTATAAACGTGAGTGAAAAGTCACTCGTTTTTAAATCGCTCTAGTGTCGTTATTTTTAAGAGTACAAACAAAAAAATACATCATTTTATTCAGGAGACCCTTCTAGCGCTCAGTGTGAAAGAATTTTGTGAATAGCTGCTTCCGTTGTCGAGTTATTTGTCATTGTTCGAGGTCTGGTCCGTAGTAAAACACAGCACAATATTCAAGACCTTGTGTGTCTTAGGTCATTGACACACATTATAAACATGAGTGAAAAGTCACTCGTTTTTAAATCGCTCTAGTGTCGTTATTTTAAAGAGTACAAACAAAAAAATACATCATTTTATTCAGGAGACCCTTCTAGCGCTCAGTGTGAAAGAATTTTGTGAATAGCTGCTTCCGTTGTCGAGTTATTTGTCATTGTTCGAGGTCTGGTCCGTAGTAAAACACAGCACAATATTCAAGACCTTGTGTTTCTTAGCTCATTGACTCACATTATAAACGTGAGTGAAAAGTCACTCGTATTTAAATCGCTCTAGTGTCGTTATTTTTAAGAGTACAAACAAAAAATTACATCATTTTATTCAGGAGACCTTTCTAGCGCTCACTGTGAAAGAATTTTGTGAATAGCTGCTTCCGTTGTCGAGTTATTTGTCATTGTTCGAGGCCTGGTCCTTCATAAAAAAAACAGTAGAAAACTCCAGCCCTTGTGTGTCAGCCTCACCTTAGCCGCCCACTTTATTAGGAACACTTCTGTTCGTACATACAAACTACAAACACTCTTCTTAGAGTTTAGAGTTTATTTTATTTTTAAAAGTGACAGTGCACAAATTAAACATTATCCTTGTGTTAAGGACAGATGTCTGTCCCAGGTTATAGCAGTACATGCTAATTTCCGCCTGTAGTCACTTTGGTCATACTCTTGAATAGGTCTTCTTCATGATGGCTGCTGTCTCGAGCACACACACGATCATTGCATTGAAACATCATTGCGGGTCACACGTTCACGGCCAGCAAACATGCGTGAGCGAATTGCTTCGCGCACTGCATCCTCTCACAATTTCCCCCGGGGAATTGTCCGGTCTAGTGTTATATTTGTTACTCTTCCTACACAAATTTTGATTTCGAGTAACACAATAACCGTACGTCGCACACAGACAAACAATGTATCAAAACGTGCGGCTTGATCGGACTCGCTATGCTATTACTTTTCTCTATAGAATACGATTTTTTCGCGACGTAGTCGCGAAAAAATCGTCCAAAAAAACCCCATTCATTTCTATGGAATTAATTGAAAAAAAAGCACTTTTTCAACGTTTTTCAAACGTCCGCTGCTCTGGCATGCTTTCACCTAGAGACGTGATTCAAACTCTAAAACGTAGGAAAACTTCTCCTCTGTGGATCTGGCATTCAACTTTTCTGCTAGGTTCTACACTTTCGGATCAGTCCCGGGTCAAACGCCATGTGGTTTCTGGGAGAAAATCCGGCTTTTGAATGGGTGTCTATTGCGTTACACACCAGTGGACCTCGTTAAGGTCAGAGTGGAGAGAGGTTCAAAAAAAAGGTCAAACTTTCTCGCTTAAACTCTGTTTTCAGCCACAAATTTAACTCTACAGACATGATTTTCTCAAAAGTAGTAGGAAAACTTGTCCTGATTCACACAATGTGTCTACCTAAACGATAGGATTTACGGTTTTTGAATGACAAGCCTCAAAGTGAGGAGAGCACAGGTGAGCGGCCTCATTGACTCCCAGTATAAACGTTGCTGAAAAGTCACTCGTTTTTAACTCCCTGTAGCGTCCTCATTTTTAACAATACAAACAAAAAAATACAACATTTTATTCAGGAGACCCTTCTAGCGCTCACTGTGAAAGAATTTTGTGAATAGCTGCTTCCGTTGTCGAGTTATTTGTCATTGTTCGAGGCCTGGTCCTTCATAAAAAAAACAGTAGAAAACTCCAGCCCTTGTGTGTCAGCCTCACCTTAGCCGCCCACTTTATTAGGAACACTTCTGTTCGTACATACAAACTACAAACACTCTTCTTAGAGTTTAGAGTTTATTTTATTTTTAAAAGGGACAGTGCACAAATTAAACATTATCCTTGTGTTAAGGACAGATGTCTGTCCCAGGTTATAGCAGTACATGCTAATTTCCGCCTGTAGTCACTTTGGTCATACTCTTGAATAGGTCTTCTTCATGATGGCTGCTGTCTCGAGCACACACACGATCATTGCATTGAAACATCATTGCGGGTCACACATTCACGGCCAGCGAACATGCGTGAGCGAATTGCTTTGCGCACTGCATCCTCTCACAATTTCCCCCGGGGAATTGTCCGGTCTAGTTAGGATGCAGTGCTGCAGCACAGCAACCTATGGGCTCCCCTAGGGGAGCCCATAGGTTGCAGTGCAAAGCACTGCAACTATTGTTCTTCTACGTGTTTCTTTTTATTATTATTTTTATTTTTATTTTTATTATTCCTACGCAAATTTTGATTTCGAATAACTCAATAACCGTACGTCGCACACAGACAAACAATATATCAAAACGTGCGGCTCGATCGGACTCGCTATGCTATTACTTTTCTCTATAGATTGCGATTTTTTCGCGACGTAGTCGCGAAAAAATCGCCCAAAAAAACCCCATTCATTTCTATGGAATTAATTGAAAAAAAAGCACTTTTTCAACGTTTTTCAAACATCCGCTGCTCTGGCATGCTTTCACCTAGAGACGTGATTCAAACTCTAAAACGTAGGAAAACTTCTCCTCTGTGGATCTGGCATTAAACTTTTCTGCTAGGTTCTACACTTTCGGATCAGTCCCGGCTCAACCGCCATGTGGTTTCTGGGAGAAAATCCGGCTTTTGAATGGGTGTCTATTGCGTTACACACCAGTGAAGGTCATTATCTTAGAGTGTAGACAGTTTGAAAAAAAAGGTCAAACTTTCTCGCTTAAACTCTGTTTTCAGCCACAAATTTCACTCTACAGACATGATTTTCTCAAAAGTAGTAGGAAAACTTGTCCTGATTCACACAATGTGTCTACCTAAACGATAGGATTTACGGTTTTTGAATGACAAGCCTCAAAGTGAGGAGAGCACAGGTGAGCGGCCTCATTGACTCCCAGTATAAACGTTGCTGAAAAGTCACTCGTTTTTAACTCCCTGTAGCGTCCTCATTTTTAACAATACAAACAAAAAAATACATCATTTTATTCAGGAAACCCTTCTAGCGCTCACTGTGAAAGAATTTTGTGAATAGCTGCTTCCGTTGTCGAGTTATTTGTCATTGTTCGAGGCCTGTCCCTTAGCAAAATTCAGCAGACACCTGACAAACTCTTGTGTGTGTTTTTTAACCTGCTCAGGCCCTTTACCATGCCGACTGGCTTCAGTAAGCGAGCACAGAGGGGAGGGGCCGGCTGTCTCAAGCACACACATGAATCATGGCATTGTAGCTTCATAGCAGGTCACACAACCGTACGTCGCACACAGACAAACAATATATCAAAACGTGCGGCTTGATTGGACTCGCTATGCTATTACTTTTCTCTACAGAATACGATTTTTTCGCGACGTAGTCGCGAAAAAATCGTCTCAAAAAACCCCATTCATTTCGATGGAATTAATTGAAAAAAAAGCACTTTTCCAACGTTTTTCAAACATCCGCTGCTCTGGCATGCTTTCACCTAGAGGCATGATTCAAACTCTAAAACGTAGGAAAACTTCTCCTCTGTGGATCTGGCATTCAACTTTTCTGCTAGGTTCTACACTTTCGGATCAGTCCCGGGTCAAACGCCATGTGGTTTCTGGGAAAAAATCCGGCTTTTGAATGGGTGTCTATTGCGTTACACACCAGTGGACCTCGTTAAGGTCAGAGTGGAGAGAGGTTCAAAAAAAAGGTCAAACTTTCTCGCTTAAACTGTGTTTTCATCCACAAATTTCACTCTACAGACATGATTTTCTCAAAAGTAGTAGGAAAACTTGTCCTGATTCACACAATGTGTCTACCTAAACGATTGGATTTACGGTTTTTGAATGACAAGCGTCAAACTGAGGACAGGGCAGCTGACAGGCTTCATTGAAACCCATTGTAAACTTGAGAGAAAAGTCACTCGTTTTTAAATCGCTCTAGTGTCGTTATTTTTAAGAGTACAAACAAAAAAATACATAATTTTATTCAGGAGACCCTTCTAGCGCTCACTGTGAAAGAATTTTGTGAATAGCTGCTTCCGTTGTCGAGTTATTTGTCATTGTTCGAGGTCTGGTCCGTAGTAAAACACAGCACAATATTCAAGACCTTGTGTGTCTTAGCTCATTGACACACATTATAAACGTGAGTGAAAAGTCACTCGTTTTTAAATCGGTCTAGTGTCGTTATTTTAAAGAGTACAAACAAAAAAATACATCATTTTATTCAGGAGACCCTTCTAGCGCTCAGTGTGAAAGAATTTTGTGAATAGCTGCTTCCGTTGTCGAGTTATTTGTCATTGTTCGAGGCCTGGTCCTTCATAAAAAAAACAGTAGAAAACTCCAGCCCTTGTGTGTCAGCCTCACCTTAGCCGCCCACTTTATTAGGAACACTTCTGTTCGTACATACAAACTACAAACACTCTTCTTAGAGTTTAGAGTTTATTTTATTTTTAAAAGGGACAGTGCACAAATTAAACATTATCCTTGTGTTAAGGACAGATGTCTGTCCCAGGTTATAGCAGTACATGCTAATTTCCGCCTGTAGTCACTTTGGTCATACTCTTGAATAGGTCTTCTTCATGATGGCTGCTGTCTCGAGCACACACACGATCATTGCATTGAAACATCATTGCGGGTCACACATTCACGGCCAGCGAACATGCGTGAGCGAATTGCTTCGCGCACTGCATCCTCTCACAATTTCCCCCGGGGAATTGTCCGGTCTAGTGTTATATTTGTTACTCTTCCTACACAAATTTTGATTTCGAGTAACACAATAACCGTACGTCGCACACAGACAAACAATGTATCAAAACGTGCGGCTCGATCGGACTCGCTATGCTATTACTTTTCTCTATAGAATACGATTTTTTCGCGACGTAGTCGCGAAAAAATCGTCCAAAAACACCCCATTCATTTCTATGGAATTAATTGAAAAAAAAGCACTTTTTCAACGTTTTTCAAACATCCGCTGCTCTGGCATGCTTTCACCTAAAGACATGATTCAAACTCTAAAACGTAGGAAAACTTCTCCTCTGTGGATCTGGCATTCAACTTTTCTGCTAGGTTTTACACTTTCGGATCAGGCCCGGTTCAAACGCCATGTGGTTTCTGGGAGAAAATCCGGCTTTTGAATGGGTGTCTATTGCGTTACACACCAGTGAGGGTCATTAAGCTTAGAGTGCAGACAGTTTGAAATAAAAGCTCAAACTTTCTCAATTAAACCGTGTTTTCAGCCACAAATTTCACTCTACAGACATGATTTTCTCAAAAGTAGTAGGAAAACTTGTCCTGATTCACACAATGTGTCTACCTAAACGATAGGATTTACGGTTTTTGAATGACAAGCCTCAAAGTGAGGAGAGCACAGGTGAGCGGCCTCATTGACTCCCAGTATAAACGTTGCTGAAAAGTCACTCGTTTTTAACTCCCTGTAGCGTCCTCATTTTTAACAATACAAACAAAAAAATACATCATTTTATTCAGGAGACCCTTCTAGCGCTCACTGTGAAAGAATTTTGTGAATAGCTCCTTCCGTTGTCGAGTTATTTGTCATTGTTCGAGGCCTGGTCCTTCATAAAAAAAACAGTAGAAAACTCCAGCCCTTGTGTGTCAGCCTCACCTTAGCTGCCCACTTTATTAGGAACACTTCTGTTCGTACATACAAACTACAAACACTCTTCTTAGAGTTTAGAGTTTATTTTATTTTTAAAAGGGACAGTGCACAAATTAAACATTATCCTTGTAGGAAAACTTGTCCTGATTCACACAATGTGTCTACCTAAACGATAGGATTTACGGTTTTGGAATGACAAGCGTCAAACTGAGGACAGGGCAGCTGACAGGCTTCATTGAAACCCATTGTAAACATGAGAGAAAAGTCACTCGTTTTTAAATCGCTCTATTGTCGTTATTTTTAAGAGTACAAACAAAAAAATACATCATTTTATTCAGGAGACCCTTCTAGCGCTCACTGTGAAAGAATTTTGTGAATAGCTGCTTCCGTTGTCGAGTTATTTGTTATTGTTCGAGGCCTGGTCCTTCATAAAAAAACAGTAGAAAACTCCAGCCCTTGTGTGTCTTAGCCTCACCTTAGCCGCCCACTTTATTAGGAACACTTCTGTTCGTACATACAAACTACAAACACTCTTCTTAGTGTTTAGAGTTTATTTTATTTTTAAAAGGGACAGTGCACAAATTAAACATTATCCTTGTGGTAAGGACAGATGTCTGTCCCAGGTTATAGCAGTACATGCTAATTTCCGCCTGTAGTCACTTTGTTCATGCTCTTGAATAGGTCTTCTTCATGATGGCTGCTGTCTAGAGCACACACACAATCATTGCATTGAAACATCATTGCGGGTCACACATTCACGGCCAGCGAACATGCGTGAGCGAATTGCTTCGCGCACTGCATCCTCTCACAATTTCCCCCGGGGAATTGTCCGGTCTAGTGTTATATTTGTTACTCTTCCTACACAAATTTCGATTTCGATTAACTCAATAACCGTACGTCGCACACAGACAAGCAATATATCAAAACGTGCGGATCGATCGGACTCGCTATGCTATTAGTTTTCTCTACAGATTACGATTTTTTCGCGACGTAGTCGCGAAAAAATCGCCCAAAAAACCCCCATTCATTTCTATGGAATTAATTGGAAAAAAAGCACTTTTTCAACGTTTTTCAAACATCCGCTGCTCTGGCATGCTTTCACCTAGAGACATGATTCAAACTCTAAAACGTAGGAAAACAACTTCTCTGTGGATCTGGCATTCAACTTTTTTGCTAGGTTTTACACTTTCGGATCAGGCCCGGTTCAAACGCCATGTGGTTTCTGGGAGAAAATCCGGCTTTTGAATGGGTGTCTATTGCGTTACACACCAGTGAGGGTCATTAAGCTTAGAGTGCAGACAGTTTGAAAAAAAAGCTCAAACTTTCTCGCTTAAACCGTGTTTTCAGCCACAAATTTCACTCTACAGACATGATTTTCTCAAAAGTAGTAGGAAAACTTGTCCTGATTCACACAATGTGTCTACCTAAACGATAGGATTTACGGTTTTTGAATGACAAGCCTCAAAGTGAGGAGAGCACAGGTGAGCGGCCTCATTGACTCCCAGTATAAACGTTGCTGAAAAGTCACTCGTTTTTAACTCCCTGTAGCGTCCTCATTTTTAACAATACAAACAAAAAAATACATCATTTTATTCAGGAGACCCTTCTAGCGCTCACTGTGAAAGAATTTTGTGAATAGCTGCTTCCGTTGTTGAGTTATTTGTCATTGTTCGAGGCCTACTCTTTGCAAAAAACACAGCAGACACCTGACATAATCTTGTGTGTGTGCTTAACTCTCCTGTTCAGGCCCGTCACCATGCCAATTGGGGCCAGTGACGGGGCAGAGGGAAAAGCTGTCTCAAGCACACACACATCATGCTCAAAATTTCAAACTTAAACTGTTTTCAGCCACAAATTTCACACTACAGACATAATTTTCTCAAAAGTAGTAGTCACACTTGTCCCAAAAAAAACCCATTCATTTCTATGGAATTAATTGGAAAAAAAAGCACTTTTTCAAACATCCGCTGCTCTGAGAAACTGAGAGGAGGGCAGCCGACAGGCCTCACCTTAGCCGCCCACTTTATTAGGAACACTTCTGTTCGTACATACAAACTACAAACACTCTTCTTAGAGTTTATTTTATTTTTAAAAGGGACAGTGCACAAATTAAACATTATCCTTGTGGTAAGGACAGATGTCTGTCCCAGGTTATAGCAGTACATGCTAATTTCCGCCTGTAGTCACTTTGGTTGTACTGTTGAATAGCTCTTCTTCATGACGGCTGCTGTCTCAAGCACACACATAATCATTGCATTGAAACATCATTGCGGGTCACACGTTCACGGCCAGCGAACGTGCGTGACCGAATTGCTTCGCGCACTGCATCCTCTCACAATTTCCCCCGGGGAATTGTCCGGTCTAGTTATTAGGATGCAGTGCTGCAGCACAGCAACCTATGGGCTCCCCTAGGGGAGCCCATAGGTTGCAGTGCAAAGCACTGCAACTATTGTTCTTCTACGTATTTCTTCTTCTTCTTATTATTCCTACGCAAATTTTGATTTCGAATAACTCAATAACCGTACGTCGCACACAGACAAACAATATATCAAAACGTGCGGCTCGATCGGACTCGCTATGCTATTACTTTTCTCTATAGAATACGATTTTTTCGCGACGTAGTCGCGAAAAAATCGCCCCAAAAAACCCCATTCATTTCTATGGAATTAATTGAAAAAAAAGCACTTTTTCAATGTTTTTCAAACATCCACTGCTCTGGCATGCTTTCACCTAGAGACATGATTCAAACTCTAAAACGTAGGAAAACTTCTCCTCTGTGGATCTGGCATTCAACTTTTCTGCTAGGTTTTACACTTTCGGATCAGGCCCGGTTCAAACGCCATGTGGTTTCTGGGAGAAAATCCGGCTTTTGAATGGGTGTCTATTGCGTTACACACCAGTGAGGGTCGTTAAACTTAGAGTGTAGGCGGCTTCAAAAAAAAGGTCAAACTTTCTCGCTTAAACTCCGTTTTCAGCCACAAATTTCACTCTACAGACATTATTTTCTCAAAAGTAGTAGGAAAACTTGTCCTGATTCACACAATGTGTCTACCTAAACGGTAGGATTTACGGTTTTTGAATGACAAGCCTCAAAGTGAGGAGAGCACAGGTGAGCAGCCTCATTGACTCCCAGTATAAATGTTGCTGAAAAGTCACTCGTTTTTAACTCCCTGTAGCGTCCTCATTTTTAACAATACAAACCAAAAAATACATCATTTTATTCAGGAGACCCTTCTAGCGCTCACTGTGAAAGAATTTTGTGAATAGCTGCTTCCGTTGTCGAGTTATTTGTCATTGTTCGAGGCCTGGTCCTTCATAAAAAAACAGTAGAAAACTCCAGCCCTTGATGTGTCAGCCTCACCTTAGCCGCCCACTTTATTAGGAACACTTCTGTTCGTACATACAAACTACAAACACTCTTCTTAGAGTTTAGAGTTTATTTTATTTTTAAAAGGGACAGTGCACAAATTAAACATTATCCTTGTGTTAAGGACAGATGTCTGTCCCAGGTTATAGCAGTACATGCAAACAAACAGTACATTACTTTTCTCTATAGAATACGATTTTTTCGCGACATAGTCGTGAAAAAATCGCCCCAAAAAACCCCATTCATTTCTATGGAATTAATTGAAAAAAAAGCACTTTTTCAACGTTTTTCAAACATCCGTTGCTCTGGCATGCTTTCACCTAGAGACATGATTCAAACTCTAAAACGTAGGAAAACTTCTCCTCTGTGGATCTGGCATTCAACTTTTCTGCTAGGTTTTACACTTTCGGATCAGTCCCGGTTCAAACGCCATGTGGTTTCTGGGAGAAAATCCGGCTTTTGAATGGGTGTCTATTGCGTTACACACCAGTGAGGGTCTTTAAGCTTAGAGTGTAGGCGGCTTCAAAAAAAAGCTCAAACTTTCTCGCTTAAACCGTGTTTTCCGCCACAAATTTCACTCTACAGACATGATTTTCTCAAAAGTAGTAGGAAAACTTGTCCTGATTCACACAATGTGTCTACCTAAACGATAGGATTTACGGTTTTTGAATGACAAGCCTCAAAGTGAGGAGAGCACAGGTGAGCGGCCTCATTGACTCCCAGTATAAACGTTGCTGAAAAGTCACTCGTTTTTAACTCCCTGTAGCGTCCTCATTTTTAACAATACAAACAAAAAAATACATCATTTTATTCAGGAAACCCTTCTAGCGCTCACTGTGAAAGAATTTTGTGAATAGCTGCTTCCGTTGTCGAGTTATTTGTCATTGTTCGAGGCCTGGTCCTTCATAAAAAAAACAGTAGAAAACTCCAGCCCTTGTGTGTCAGCCTCACCTTAGCCGCCCACTTTATTAGGAACACTTCTGTTCGTACATACAAACTACAAACACTCTTCTTAGAGTTTAGAGTTTATTTTATTTTTAAAAGGGACAGTGCACAAATTAAACATTATCCTTGTAGGAAAACTTGTCCTGATTCACACAATGTGTCTACCTAAACGATAGGATTTACTGTTTTTGAATGACAAGCGTCAAACTGAGGACAGGGCAGCTGACAGGCTTCATTGAAACCCATTGTAAACATGAGAGAAAAGTCACTCGTTTTTAAATCGCTCTATTGTCGTTATTTTTAAGAGTACAAACAAAAAAATACATCATTTTATTCAGGAGACCGTTCTAGCGCTCACTGTGAAAGAATTTTGTGAATAGCTGCTTCCGTTGTCGAGTTATTTGTCATTGTTCGAGGCCTGGTCCTTCATAAAAAAAACAGTAGAAAACTCCAGCCCTTGTGTGTCAGCCTCACCTTAGCCGCCCACTTTATTAGGAACACTTCTGTTCGTACATACAAACTACAAACACTCTTCTTAGAGTTTAGAGTTTATTTTATTTTTAAAAGGGACAGTGCACAAATTAAACATTACCCTTGTGTTAAGGACAGATGTCTGTCCCAGGTTATAGCAGTACATGCTAATTTCCGCCTGTAGTCACTTTGGTCATACTCTTGAATAGGTCTTCTTCATGATGGCTGCTGTCTCGAGCACACACACGATCATTGCATTGAAACATCATTGCGGGTCACGCGTTCACGGCCAGCGAACATGCGTGAGCGAATTGCTTCGCGCACTGCATCCTCTCACAATTTCCCCCGGGGAATTGTCCGGTCTAGTGTTATATTTGTTACTCTTCCTACACAAATTTCGATTTCGATTAACTCAATAACCGTACGTCGCACACAGACAAACAATACATCAAAACGTGCGGCTCGATCGGACTCGCTATGCTATTACTTTTCTCTATAGAATACGATTTTTTTGCGACATAGTCGCGAAAAAATCGCCCCAAAAAACCCCATTCATTTCTATGGAATTAATTGAAAAAAAAGCACTTTTTCAACGTTTTTCAAACATCCACTGCTCTGGCATGCTTTCACCTAGAGACATGATTCAAACTCTAAAACGTAGGAAAACTTCTCCTCTGTGGATCTGGCATTAAACTTTTCTGCTAGGTTCTACACTTTCGGATCAGTCCCGGCTCAACCGCCATGTGGTTTCTGGGAGAAAATCCGGCTTTTGAATGGGTGTCTATTGCGTTACACACCAGTGAAGGTCATTATCTTAGAGTGTAGACAGTTTGAAAAAAAAGGTCAAACTTTCTCGCTTAAACTCTGTTTTCAGCCACAAATTTCACTCTACAGACATGATTTTCTCAAAAGTAGTAGGAAAACTTGTCCTGATTCACACAATGTGTCTACCTAAACGATAGGATTTACGGTTTTTGAATGACAAGCCTCAAAGTGAGGAGAGCACAGGTGAGCGGCCTCATTGACTCCCAGTATAAACGTTGCTGAAAAGTCACTCGTTTTTAACTCCCTGTAGCGTCCTCATTTTTAACAATACAAACAAAAAAATACATCATTTTATTCAGGAGACCCTTCTAGCGCTCACTGTGAAAGAATTTTGTGAATAGCTGCTTCCGTTGTCGAGTTATTTGTCATTGTTCGAGGCCTGGTCCATAGCAATTTACAGCAGACACCTGACATAATCTTGTGTGTGTTTCTTAACTCTCCTGTTCAGGCCCATCACCATGCCAATTGGGGCCAGTGACGGGGCAGAGGGAAAAGCTGTCTCAAGAACACACACATCATGCTCAAAATTTCAAACTTAAACTGTTTTCAGCCACAAATTTCACACTACAGACATAATTTTCTCAAAAGTAGTAGTCACACTTGTCCCAAAAAAAACCCATTCATTTCTATGGAATTAATTGGAAAAAAAGCACTTTTTCAACGTTTTTCAAACGTCTGCTGCTCTGGCATGCTTTAACCTAGAGACGTGATTCAAACTCTAAAACGTAGGAAAACTTCTCCTCTGTGGATCTGGCATTCAACTTTTCTGCAAGGTTCTACACTTTCGGATCAGGCCCGGCTCAAACACGATGTGAGTTCTGGGAGAAAATCCGGCTTTTGAATGGGTGTCTATTGCGTTACACACCAGTGATGGTCGTTAATCTTAGAGTGTAGGCGGCTTCAAAAAAAAGCTCAAACTTTCTCGCTTAAACCGTGTTTTCAGCCACAAATTTCACTCTACAGACATGATTTTCTCAAAAGTAGTAGGAAAACTTGTCCTGATTCACACAATGTGTCTACCTAAACGATAGGATTTACGGTTTTCGAATGACAAGCCTCAAAGTGAGGAGAGCACAGGTGAGCGGCCTCATTGACTCCCAGTATAAACGTTGCTGAAAAGTCACTCGTTTTTAACTCCCTGTAGCGTCCTCATTTTTAACAATACAAACAAAAAAATACATCATTTTATTCAGGAGACCCTTCTAGCGCTCACTGTGAAAGAATTTTGTGAATAGCTGCTTCCGTTGTCGAGTTATTTGTCATTGTTCGAGGCCTGGTCCTTCATAAAAAAAACAGTAGAAAACTCCAGCCCTTGTGTGTCAGCCTCACCTTAGCCGCCCACATTATTAGGAACACTTCTGTTCGTACATACAAACTACAAACACTCTTCTTAGAGTTTAGAGTTTATTTTATTTTTAAACCGTGTTTTCAGCCACAAATTTCACTCTACAGACATGATTTTCTCAAAAGTAGTAGGAAAACTTGTCCTGATTCACACAATGTGTCTACCTAAACGATAGGATTTACGGTTTTTGAATGACAAGCCTCAAAGTGAGGAGAGCACAGGTGAGCGGCCTCATTGACTCCCAGTATAAACGTTGCTGAAAAGTCACTCGTTTTTAACTCCCTGTAGCGTCCTCATTTTTAACAATACAAACAAAAAAATACATCATTTTATTCAGGAGACCCTTCTAGCGCTCACTGTGAAAGAATTTTGTGAATAGCTGCTTCCGTTGTCGAGTTATTTGTCATTGTTCGAGGCCTGGTCCTTCATAAAAAAAACAGTAGAAAACTCCAGCCCTTGTGTGTCAGCCTCACCTTAGCCGCCCACTTTATTAGGAACACTTCTGTTCGTATATACAAACTACAAACACTCTTCTTAGAGTTTAGAGTTTATTTTATTTTTAAAAGGGACTGTGCACAAATTAAACATTATCCTTGTGTTAAGGACAGATGTCTGTCCCAGGTTATAGCAGTACATGCTAATTTCCGCCTGTAGTCACTTTGGTCATACTCTTGAATAGGTCTTCTTCATGATGGCTGCTGTCTCGAGCACACACACGATCATTGCATTGAAACATCATTGCGGGTCACACATTCACAGCCAGCGAACATGCGTGAGCGAATTGCTTCGCGCACTGCATCCTCTCACAATTTCCCCCGGGGAATTGTCCGGTCTAGTGTTATATTTGTTACTCTTCCTACACAAATTTCGATTTCGAGTAACTCAATAACCGTACGTCGCACACAGACAAACAATATATCAAAACGTGCGGCTCGATCGGACTCGCTATGCTATTACTTTTCTCTACAGAATAAGATTTTTTCGCGACGTAGTCGCGAAAAAATCGCCCCAAAAAACCCCATTCATTTCTATGGAATTAACTGAAAAAAAAGCACTTTTTCAACGTTTTTCAAACGTCTGCTGCTCTGGCATGCTTTAACCTAGAGACGTGATTCAAACTCTAAAACGTAGGAAAACTTCTCCTCTGTGGATCTGACATTCAACTTTTCTGCTGGGTTCTACACTTTCGGATCAGTCCAGGTTCAAACTCCATGTGGGTTCCGGGAGAAAATCCGGCTTTTGAATGGGTGTCTATTGCGTTACACACCAGTGGAGCTCGTTTAGTTAGTGTACACAGCTTGAAAATAAGGTCAAACTTTCTCGCTTAAACTGTGTTTTTTGCCACAAATTTCACTCTACGGACATGATTTTCTCAAAAGTAGTAGTAAAATTTGTCCTGATTCACACAATGTGTCTACCTAAACGATAGGATTTACACTTTTTGAATGACAAGCCTCAAACTGAGAGGAGGGCAGCCGAGAGGCCTCACCTTAGCCGCCCACTTTATTAGGAACACTTCTGTTCGTACATACAACCTACAAACACTCTTCTTAGAGTTTAGAGTTTATTTTATTTTTAAAAGGGACAGTGCACAAATTAAACATTATCCTTGTGGTAAGGACAGATGTCTGTCCCAGGTTATAGCAGTACATGCTAATTTCCGCCTGTAGTCACTTTGTTCATAATCTTGAATAGTTCTTATTCATGACGGCTGCTGTCTCAAGCACACACATGATCATTGTACTGAAACATCATTGCGGGTCACACATTCACGGCCAGCAAACATGCGTGAGCGAATTGCTTCGCGCACTGCATCCTCTCACAATTTCCCCCGGGGAATTGTCCGGTCTAGTTATTATTATTATTATTCCTACGCAAATTTTGATTTCGAATAACTCAATAACCGTACGTCGCACACAGACAAACAATGTATCAAAACGTGCGGCTCGATCGGACTCGCTATGCTATTACTTTTCTCTGTAGATTAAGATTTTTTCGCGACGTAGTCGCGAAAAAATCGTCCAAAAAAACCCCATTCATTTCTATGGAATTAATTGAAAAAAAAGCACTTTTTCAACGTTTTTCAAACGTCCACTGCTCTGGCATGCTTTCACCTAGAGACGTGATTCAAACTCTAAAACGTAGGAAAACTTCTCCTCTGTGGATCTGGCATTCAACTTTTCTGCTAGGTTCTACACTTTCGGATCAGTCCCGGGTCAAACGCCATGTGGGTTCTGGGAGAAAATCCGGCTTTTGAATGGGTGTCTATTGCGTTACACACCAGTGGACCTCGTTAAGGTCAGAGTGGAGAGAGGTTCAAAAAAAAGGTCAAACTTTCTCGCTTAAACTCTGTTTTCAGCCACAAATTTCACTCTACAGACATGATTTTCTCAAAAGTAGTAGGAAAACTTGTCCTGATTCACACAATGTGTCTACCTAAACGATAGGATTTACGGTTTTTGAATGACAAGCGTCAAACTGAGGACAGGGCAGCTGACAGGCTTCATTGAAACCCATTGTAAACGTGAGAGAAAAGTCACTCGTTTTTAAATCGCTCTAGTGTCGTTATTTTTAAGAGTACAAACAAAAAAATACATAATTTTATTCAGGAGACCCTTCTAGCGCTCACTGTGAAAGAATTTTGTGAATAGCTGCTTCCGTTGTCGAGTTATTTGTCATTGTTTGAGGTCTGGTCCGTAGTAAAACACAGCACAAAATTCAAGACCTTGTGTGTGTTAGCTCATTGACATGCATTATAAACGGGATAGAAAAGTCACTCGTTTTTAAATCGCTCTAGTGTCGTTATTTTTAAGACTACAAACAAAAAAATACATCATTTTATTCAGGAGACCCTTCTAGCGCTCACTGTGAAAGAATTTTGTGAATAGCTGCTTCCGTTGTCGAGTTATTTGTGATTGTTCGAGGCCTACTCTTTGCAAAAAACACAGCAGACACCTGACATAATCTTGTGTGTGTGCTTAACTCTCCTGTTCAGGCCCGTCACCATGCCAATTGGGGCCAGTGACGGGGCAGAGGGAAAAGCTGTCTCAAGCACACACACATCATGCTCAAAATTTCAAACTTAAACTGTTTTCAGCCACAAATTTCACACTACAGACATAATTTTCTCAAAAGTAGTAGTCACACTTGTCCCAAAAAAAACCCATTCATTTCTATGGAATTAATTGGAAAAAAAAGCACTTTTTCAAACATCCGCTGCTCTGAGAAACTGAGAGGAGGGCAGCCGACAGGCCTCACCTTAGCCGCCCACTTTATTAGGAACACTTCTGTTCGTACATACAAACTACAAACACTCTTCTTAGAGTTTATTTTATTTTTAAAAGGGACAGTGCACAAATTAAACATTATCCTTGTGGTAAGGACAGATGTCTGTCCCAGGTTATAGCAGTACATGCTAATTTCCGCCTGTAGTCACTTTGGTTGTACTGTTGAATAGCTCTTCTTCATGACGGCTGCTGTCTCAAGCACACACATAATCATTGCATTGAAACCTCATTGCGGGTCACACGTTCACGGCCAGCGAACGTGCGTGACCGAATTGCTTCGCGCACTGCATCCTCTCACAATTTCCCCCGGGGAATTGTCCGGTCTAGTTAGGATGCAGTGCTGCAGCACAGCAACCTATGGGCTCCCCTAGGGGAGCCCATAGGTTGCAGTGCAAAGCACTGCAACTATTGTTCTTCTACGTATTTCTTCTTCTTCTTATTATTATTATTATTCCTACGCAAATTTTGATTTCGAATAACTCAATAACCGTACGTCGCACACAGACAAACAATGTATCAAAACGTGCGGCTCGATCGGACTCGCTATGCTATTACTTTTCTCTGTAGATTAAGATTTTTTCGCGACGTAGTCGCGAAAAAATCGTCCAAAAAAACCCCATTCATTTCTATGGAATTAATTGAAAAAAAAGCACTTTTTCAACGTTTTTCAAACGTCCACTGCTCTGGCATGCTTTCACCTAGAGACGTGATTCAAACTCTAAAACGTAGGAAAACTTCTCCTCTGTGGATCTGGCATTCAACTTTTCTGCTAGGTTCTACACTTTCGGATCAGTCCCGGGTCAAACGCCATGTGGGTTCTGGGAGAAAATCCGGCTTTTGAATGGGTGTCTATTGCGTTACACACCAGTGGACCTCGTTAAGGTCAGAGTGGAGAGAGGTTCAAAAAAAAGGTCAAACTTTCTCGCTTAAACTCTGTTTTCAGCCACAAATTTCACTCTACAGACATGATTTTCTCAAAAGTAGTAGGAAAACTTGTCCTGATTCACACAATGTGTCTACCTAAACGATAGGATTTACGGTTTTTGAATGACAAGCGTCAAACTGAGGACAGGGCAGCTGACAGGCTTCATTGAAACCCATTGTAAACGTGAGAGAAAAGTCACTCGTTTTTAAATCGCTCTAGTGTCGTTATTTTTAAGAGTACAAACAAAAAAATACATAATTTTATTCAGGAGACCCTTCTAGCGCTCACTGTGAAAGAATTTTGTGAATAGCTGCTTCCGTTGTCGAGTTATTTGTCATTGTTTGAGGTCTGGTCCGTAGTAAAACACAGCACAAAATTCAAGACCTTGTGTGTGTTAGCTCATTGACATGCATTATAAACGGGATAGAAAAGTCACTCGTTTTTAAATCGCTCTAGTGTCGTTATTTTTAAGACTACAAACAAAAAAATACATCATTTTATTCAGGAGACCCTTCTAGCGCTCACTGTGAAAGAATTTTGTGAATAGCTGCTTCCGTTGTCGAGTTATTTGTGATTGTTCGAGGCCTACTCTTTGCAAAAAACACAGCAGACACCTGACATAATCTTGTGTGTGTGCTTAACTCTCCTGTTCAGGCCCGTCACCATGCCAATTGGGGCCAGTGACGGGGCAGAGGGAAAAGCTGTCTCAAGCACACACACATCATGCTCAAAATTTCAAACTTAAACTGTTTTCAGCCACAAATTTCACACTACAGACATAATTTTCTCAAAAGTAGTAGTCACACTTGTCCCAAAAAAAACCCATTCATTTCTATGGAATTAATTGGAAAAAAAAGCACTTTTTCAAACATCCGCTGCTCTGAGAAACTGAGAGGAGGGCAGCCGACAGGCCTCACCTTAGCCGCCCACTTTATTAGGAACACTTCTGTTCGTACATACAAACTACAAACACTCTTCTTAGAGTTTATTTTATTTTTAAAAGGGACAGTGCACAAATTAAACATTATCCTTGTGGTAAGGACAGATGTCTGTCCCAGGTTATAGCAGTACATGCTAATTTCCGCCTGTAGTCACTTTGGTTGTACTGTTGAATAGCTCTTCTTCATGACGGCTGCTGTCTCAAGCACACACATAATCATTGCATTGAAACCTCATTGCGGGTCACACGTTCACGGCCAGCGAACGTGCGTGACCGAATTGCTTCGCGCACTGCATCCTCTCACAATTTCCCCCGGGGAATTGTCCGGTCTAGTGTTATATTTGTTACTCTTCCTACACAAATTTTGATTTCGAGTAACACAATAACCGTACGTCGCACACAGACAAACAATGTATCAAAACGTGCGGCTCGATCGGACTCGCTATGCTATTACTTTTCTCTATAGAATACGATTTTTTCGCGACGTAGTCGCGAAAAAATCGTCCAAAAAAACCCCATTCATTTCTATGGAATTAATTGAAAAAAAAGCACTTTTTCAACGTTTTTCAAACATCCGCTGCTCTGGCATGCTTTCACCTAGAGACGTGATTCAAACTCTAAAACGTAGGAAAACTTCTCCTCTGTGGATCTGGCATTCAACTTTTCTGCTAGGTTCTACACTTTCGGATCAGTCCCAGGTCAAACGCCATGTGGTTTCTGGGAGAAAATCCGGCTTTTGAATGGGTGTCTATTGCGTTACACACCAGTGCGCCTCGTTAACTCAGAGTGTAGGCGGCTTCAAAAAAAAGCTCAAAATTTCTCACTTAAACTGTGTTTTCATCCACAAATTTCACTCTACAGACATGATTTTCTCAAAAGTAGTAGGAAAACTTGTCCTGATTCACACAATGTGTCTACCTAAACGGTAGGATTTACGGTTTTTGAATGACAAGCGTCAAACTGAGGACAGTGCAGCTGACAGGCTTCATTGACATCCATTATAAACGTGATAGAAAAGTCATTCGTATTTAAATCGCTCTATTGTCGTTATTTTAAAGAGTACAAACAAAAAAATACATCATTTTATTCAGGAGACCCTTCTAGCGCTCAGTGTGAAAGAATTTTGTGAATAGCTGCTTCCGTTGTCGAGTTATTTGTCATTGTTTGAGGTCTGGTCCGTAGTAAAACACAGCACAAAATTCAAGACCTTGTGTGTGTTAGCTCATTGACATGCATTATAAACGGGATAGAAAAGTCACTCGTTTTTAAATCGCTCTAGTGTCGTTATTTTTAAGACTACAAACAAAAAAATACATCATTTTATTCAGGAGACCCTTCTAGCGCTCACTGTGAAAGAATTTTGTGAATAGCTGCTTCCGTTGTCGAGTTATTTGTGATTGTTCGAGGCCTACTCTTTGCAAAAAACACAGCAGACACCTGACATAATCTTGTGTGTGTGCTTAACTCTCCTGTTCAGGCCCGTCACCATGCCAATTGGGGCCAGTGACGGGGCAGAGGGAAAAGCTGTCTCAAGCACACACACATCATGCTCAAAATTTCAAACTTAAACTGTTTTCAGCCACAAATTTCACACTACAGACATAATTTTCTCAAAAGTAGTAGTCACACTTGTCCCAAAAAAAACCCATTCATTTCTATGGAATTAATTGGAAAAAAAAGCACTTTTTCAAACATCCGCTGCTCTGAGAAACTGAGAGGAGGGCAGCCGACAGGCCTCACCTTAGCCGCCCACTTTATTAGGAACACTTCTGTTCGTACATACAAACTACAAACACTCTTCTTAGAGTTTATTTTATTTTTAAAAGGGACAGTGCACAAATTAAACATTATCCTTGTGGTAAGGACAGATGTCTGTCCCAGGTTATAGCAGTACATGCTAATTTCCGCCTGTAGTCACTTTGGTTGTACTGTTGAATAGCTCTTCTTCATGACGGCTGCTGTCTCAAGCACACACATAATCATTGCATTGAAACCTCATTGCGGGTCACACGTTCACGGCCAGCGAACGTGCGTGACCGAATTGCTTCGCGCACTGCATCCTCTCACAATTTCCCCCGGGGAATTGTCCGGTCTAGTGTTATATTTGTTACTCTTCCTACACAAATTTTGATTTCGAGTAACACAATAACCGTACGTCGCACACAGACAAACAATGTATCAAAACGTGCGGCTCGATCGGACTCGCTATGCTATTACTTTTCTCTATAGAATACGATTTTTTCGCGACGTAGTCGCGAAAAAATCGTCCAAAAAAACCCCATTCATTTCTATGGAATTAATTGAAAAAAAAGCACTTTTTCAACGTTTTTCAAACATCCGCTGCTCTGGCATGCTTTCACCTAGAGACGTGATTCAAACTCTAAAACGTAGGAAAACTTCTCCTCTGTGGATCTGGCATTCAACTTTTCTGCTAGGTTCTACACTTTCGGATCAGTCCCAGGTCAAACGCCATGTGGTTTCTGGGAGAAAATCCGGCTTTTGAATGGGTGTCTATTGCGTTACACACCAGTGCGCCTCGTTAACTCAGAGTGTAGGCGGCTTCAAAAAAAAGCTCAAAATTTCTCACTTAAACTGTGTTTTCATCCACAAATTTCACTCTACAGACATGATTTTCTCAAAAGTAGTAGGAAAACTTGTCCTGATTCACACAATGTGTCTACCTAAACGGTAGGATTTACGGTTTTTGAATGACAAGCGTCAAACTGAGGACAGTGCAGCTGACAGGCTTCATTGACATCCATTATAAACGTGATAGAAAAGTCATTCGTATTTAAATCGCTCTATTGTCGTTATTTTAAAGAGTACAAACAAAAAAATACATCATTTTATTCAGGAGACCCTTCTAGCGCTCAGTGTGAAAGAATTTTGTGAATAGCTGCTTCCGTTGTCGAGTTATTTGTCATTGTTCGAGGCCTGGTCCTTCATAAAAAAAACAGTAGAAAACTCCAGCCCTTGTGTGTCAGCCTCACCTTAGCCGCCCACTTTATTAGGAACACTTCTGTTCGTACATACAAACTACAAACACTCTTCTTAGAGTTTAGAGTTTATTTTATTTTTAAAAGGGACAGTGCACAAATTAAACATTATCCTTGTGGTAAGGACAGATGTCTGTCCCAGGTTATAGCAGTACATGCTAATTTCCGCCTGTAGTCACTTTGTTCATGCTCTTGAATAGGTCTCCTTCATGACGGCTGCTGTCTCAAGCACACACACAATCATTGCATTGAAACATCATTGCTGGTCACACGTTCACGGCCGGCAAACATGCATGACCGAATTGCTTCGCGCACTGCATCCTCTCACAATTTCCCCCGGGGAATTGTCCGGTCTAGTGTTATATTTGTTACTCTTCCTACACAAATTTTGATTTCGATTAACTCAATATCCGTACGTCGCACACAGACAAACAATACATCAAAACGTGCGGCTCGATCGGACTCGCTATGCTATTACTTTTCTCTACAGTTTATGATTTTTTCGCGACGTAGTCGCGAAAAAATCGCCCCAAAAAACCCCATTCATTTCTATGGAATTAATTGAAAAAAAAGCACTTTTTCAACGTTTTTCAAACATCCGCTGCTCTGGCATGCTTTCACCTAGAGACATGATTCAAACTCTAAAACGTAGGAAAACTTCTCCTCTGTGGATCTGGCATTCAACTTTTCTGCTAGGTTTTACACTTTCGGATCAGGCCCGGTTCAAACGCCATGTGGTTTCTGGGAGAAAATCCGGCTTTTGAATGGGTGTCTATTGCGTTACACACCAGTGAGGGTCGTTAACCTTAGAGTGCAGACAGTTTGAAATAAAAGCTCAAACTTTCTCGCTTAAACCGTGTTTTCAGCCACAAATTTCACTCTAGAGACATGATTTTCTCGAAAGTAGTAGGAAAACTTGTCCTGATTCACACAATGTGTCTACCTAAACGATAGGATTTACGGTTTTTGAATGACAAGCCTCAAAGTGAGGAGAGCACAGGTGAGCGGCCTCATTGACTCCCAGTATAAACGTTGCTGAAAAGTCACTCGTTTTTAACTCCCTGTAGCGTCCTCATTTTTAAGAATAAAAACAAAAAAATACATCATTTTATTCAGGAGACCCTTCTAGCGCTCACTGTGAAAGAATTTTGTGAATAGCTGCTTCCGTTGTCGAGTTATTTGTCATTGTTCGAGGCCTGGTCCTTCATAAAAAAAACAGTAGAAAACTCCAGCCCTTGTGTGTCAGCCTCACCTTAGCCGCCCACTTTATTAGGAACACTTCTGTTCGTACATACAAACTACAAACACTCTTCTTAGAGTTTAGAGTTTATTTTATTTTTAAAAGGGACAGCGCACAAATTAAACATTTTCCTTGTGTTAAGGACAGATGTCTGTCCCAGGTTATAGCAGTACATGCTAATTTCCGCCTGTAGTCACTTTGGTCATACTCTTGAATAGGTCTTCTTCATGACGGCTGCTGTCTCGAGCACACACACGATCATTGCATTGAAACATCATTGCGGGTCACACATTCACGGCCAGCGAACATGCGTGAGCGAATTGCTTCGCGCACTGCATCCTCTCACAATTTCCCCCAGGGAATTGTCCGGTCTAGTTAGGATGCAGTGCTGCAGCACAGCAACCTATGGGCTCCCCTAGGGGAGCCCATAGGTTGCAGTGCAAAGCACTGCAACTATTGTTCTTCTACGTATTTCTTCTTCTTCTTATTATTCCTACGCAAATTTTGATTTCGAATAACTCAATAACCGTACGTCGCACACAGACAAACAATATATCAAAACGTGCGGCTCGATCGGACTCGCTATGCTATTACTTTTCTCTATAGAATACGATTTTTTCGCGACGTAGTCGCGAAAAAATCGCCCCAAAAAACCCCATTCATTTCTATGGAATTAATTGAAAAAAAAGCACTTTTTCAATGTTTTTCAAACATCCACTGCTCTGGCATGCTTTCACCTAGAGACATGATTCAAACTCTAAAACGTAGGAAAACTTCTCCTCTGTGGATCTGGCATTCAACTTTTCTGCTAGGTTTTACACTTTCGGATCAGGCCCGGTTCAAACGCCATGTGGTTTCTGGGAGAAAATCCGGCTTTTGAATGGGTGTCTATTGCGTTACACACCAGTGAGGGTCGTTAAACTTAGAGTGTAGGCGGCTTCAAAAAAAAGGTCAAACTTTCTCGCTTAAACTCCGTTTTCAGCCACAAATTTCACTCTACAGACATTATTTTCTCAAAAGTAGTAGGAAAACTTGTCCTGATTCACACAATGTGTCTACCTAAACGGTAGGATTTACGGTTTTTGAATGACAAGCCTCAAAGTGAGGAGAGCACAGGTGAGCAGCCTCATTGACTCCCAGTATAAATGTTGCTGAAAAGTCACTCGTTTTTAACTCCCTGTAGCGTCCTCATTTTTAACAATACAAACCAAAAAATACATCATTTTATTCAGGAGACCCTTCTAGCGCTCACTGTGAAAGAATTTTGTGAATAGCTGCTTCCGTTGTCGAGTTATTTGTCATTGTTCGAGGCCTGGTCCTTCATAAAAAAACAGTAGAAAACTCCAGCCCTTGATGTGTCAGCCTCACCTTAGCCGCCCACTTTATTAGGAACACTTCTGTTCGTACATACAAACTACAAACACTCTTCTTAGAGTTTAGAGTTTATTTTATTTTTAAAAGGGACAGTGCACAAATTAAACATTATCCTTGTGTTAAGGACAGATGTCTGTCCCAGGTTATAGCAGTACATGCAAACAAACAGTACATTACTTTTCTCTATAGAATACGATTTTTTCGCGACATAGTCGTGAAAAAATCGCCCCAAAAAACCCCATTCATTTCTATGGAATTAATTGAAAAAAAAGCACTTTTTCAACGTTTTTCAAACATCCGTTGCTCTGGCATGCTTTCACCTAGAGACATGATTCAAACTCTAAAACGTAGGAAAACTTCTCCTCTGTGGATCTGGCATTCAACTTTTCTGCTAGGTTTTACACTTTCGGATCAGTCCCGGTTCAAACGCCATGTGGTTTCTGGGAGAAAATCCGGCTTTTGAATGGGTGTCTATTGCGTTACACACCAGTGAGGGTCTTTAAGCTTAGAGTGTAGGCGGCTTCAAAAAAAAGCTCAAACTTTCTCGCTTAAACCGTGTTTTCCGCCACAAATTTCACTCTACAGACATGATTTTCTCAAAAGTAGTAGGAAAACTTGTCCTGATTCACACAATGTGTCTACCTAAACGATAGGATTTACGGTTTTTGAATGACAAGCCTCAAAGTGAGGAGAGCACAGGTGAGCGGCCTCATTGACTCCCAGTATAAACGTTGCTGAAAAGTCACTCGTTTTTAACTCCCTGTAGCGTCCTCATTTTTAACAATACAAACAAAAAAATACATCATTTTATTCAGGAAACCCTTCTAGCGCTCACTGTGAAAGAATTTTGTGAATAGCTGCTTCCGTTGTCGAGTTATTTGTCATTGTTCGAGGCCTGGTCCTTCATAAAAAAAACAGTAGAAAACTCCAGCCCTTGTGTGTCAGCCTCACCTTAGCCGCCCACTTTATTAGGAACACTTCTGTTCGTACATACAAACTACAAACACTCTTCTTAGAGTTTAGAGTTTATTTTATTTTTAAAAGGGACAGTGCACAAATTAAACATTATCCTTGTAGGAAAACTTGTCCTGATTCACACAATGTGTCTACCTAAACGATAGGATTTACTGTTTTTGAATGACAAGCGTCAAACTGAGGACAGGGCAGCTGACAGGCTTCATTGAAACCCATTGTAAACATGAGAGAAAAGTCACTCGTTTTTAAATCGCTCTATTGTCGTTATTTTTAAGAGTACAAACAAAAAAATACATCATTTTATTCAGGAGACCGTTCTAGCGCTCACTGTGAAAGAATTTTGTGAATAGCTGCTTCCGTTGTCGAGTTATTTGTCATTGTTCGAGGCCTGGTCCTTCATAAAAAAAACAGTAGAAAACTCCAGCCCTTGTGTGTCAGCCTCACCTTAGCCGCCCACTTTATTAGGAACACTTCTGTTCGTACATACAAACTACAAACACTCTTCTTAGAGTTTAGAGTTTATTTTATTTTTAAAAGGGACAGTGCACAAATTAAACATTACCCTTGTGTTAAGGACAGATGTCTGTCCCAGGTTATAGCAGTACATGCTAATTTCCGCCTGTAGTCACTTTGGTCATACTCTTGAATAGGTCTTCTTCATGATGGCTGCTGTCTCGAGCACACACACGATCATTGCATTGAAACATCATTGCGGGTCACGCGTTCACGGCCAGCGAACATGCGTGAGCGAATTGCTTCGCGCACTGCATCCTCTCACAATTTCCCCCGGGGAATTGTCCGGTCTAGTGTTATATTTGTTACTCTTCCTCCACAAATTTTGATTTCGAGTAACACAATAACCGTACGTCGCACACAGACAAACAATGTATCAAAACGTGCGGCTCTATCGGACTCGCTATGCTATTACTTTTCTCTACAGTTTACGATTTTTTCGCGACGTAGTCGCGAAAAAATCGTCCAAAAAAACCCCATTCATTTCTATGGAATTAATTTGAAAAAAAGCACTTTTTCAACGTTTTTCAAACATCCGCTGCTCCAGCATGCTTTAACCTAGAGACGTGATTCACACTCTAAAACGTAGGAAAACTTCTCCTCTGTGGATCTGGCATTCAACTTTTCTGCAAGGTTCTACACTTTCGGATCAGGCCCGGCTCAAACACGATGTGAGTTCTGGGAGAAAATCCGGCTTTTGAATGGGTGTCTATTGCGTTACACACCAGTGGACCTCGTTATGCTCAGAGTGGAGAGAGGTTAAAACAAAAGGTCAAACTTTCTCGCTTAAACTCTGTTTTCAGCCACAAATTTCACTCTACAGACATGATTTTCTCAAAAGTAGTAGGAAAACTTGTCCTGATTCACAGAATGTGTCTACCTAAACGATAGGATTTATGGTTTTTGAATGACAAGCGTCAAACTGAGGACAGGGCAGCCGACAGGCTTCATTGAAACCCATTGTAAACGTGAGAGAAAAGTCACTCGTTTTTAAATCGCTCTAGTGTCGTTATTTTTAAGAGTACAAACAAAAAAATACATAATTTTATTCAGGAGACCCTTCTAGCGCTCACTGTGAAAGAATTTTGTGAATAGCTGCTTCCGTTGTCGAGTTATTTGTCATTGTTTGAGGTCTGGTCTGTGGTAAAACACAGCCCAAAATTCAAGACCTTGTGTGTTTTAGCTCATTGACATGCATTATAAACGGGATAGAAAAGTCACTCGTTTTTAAATCGCTCTAGTGTCGTTATTTTTAAAACTACAAACAAAAAAATACATCATTTTATTCAGGAGACCCTTCAAGCGCTCACTGTGAAAGAATTTTGTGAATAGCTCCTTCCGTTGTCGAGTTATTTGTCATTGTTTGAGGCCTGGTCCTTCATAAAAAAACAGTAGAAAACTCCAGCCCTTGTGTGTCTTAGCCTCACCTTAGCCGCCCACTTTATTAGGAACACTTCTGTTCGTACATACAAACTACAAACACTCTTCTTAGAGTTTAGAGTTTATTTTATTTTTAAAAGGGACAGTGCACAAATTAAACATTATCCTTGTGGTAAGGACAGATGTCTGTCCCAGGTTATAGCAGTACATGCTAATTTCCGCCTGTAGTCACTTTGTTCATGCTCTTGAATAGCTCTTCTTCATGATGGCTGCTGTCTCGAGCACACACACAATCATTGCATTGAAACATCATTGCGGGTCACACATTCACGGCCAGCGAACATGCGTGACCGAATTGCTTCGCGCACTGCATCCTCTCACAATTTCCCCCGGGGAATTGTCCGGTCTAGTTAGGATGCAGTGCTGCAGCACAGCAACCTATGGGCTCCCCTAGGGGAGCCCATAGGTTGCAGTGCAAAGCACTGCAACTATTGTTCTTCTACGTGTTTCTTCTTATTATTATTAATCCTACGCAAATTTTGATTTCGAATAACTCAATAACCGTACGTCGCACACAGACAAACAATATATCAAAACGTGCGGCTCGATCGGACTCGCTATGCTATTACTTTTCTCTATAGAATACGATTTTTTCGCGACGTAGTCGCGAAAAAATCGCCCCAAAAAACCCCATTCATTTCTATGGAATTAATTGAAAAAAAAGGACTTTTTCAATGTTTTTCAAACATCCACTGCTCTGGCATGCTTTCACCTAGAGACATGATTCAAACTCTAAAACGTAGGAAAACTTCTCCTCTGTGGATCTGGCATTCAACTTTTCTGCTAGGTTTTACACTTTCGGATCAGGCCCGGTTCAAACGCCATGTGGTTTCTGGGAGAAAATCCGGCTTTTGAATGGGTGTCTATTGCGTTACACACCAGTGAGGGTCGTTCATCTTAGAGTGGAGAGTGGTTAAAAAAAAAGGTCAAACTTTCTCGCTTAAACTCTGTTTTCAGCCACAAATTTCACTCTACAGACATGATTTTCTCAAAAGTAGTAGGAAAACTTGTCCTGATTCACACAATGTGTCTACCTAAACGATAGGATTTACGGTTTTTGAATGACAAGCCTCAAAGTGAGGAGAGCACAGGTGAGCGGCCTCATTGACTCCCAGTATAAACGTTGCTGAAAAGTCACTCGTTTTTAACTCCCTGTAGCGTCCTCATTTTTAACAATACAAACAAAAAAATACATCATTTTATTCAGGAGACCCTTCTAGCGCTCACTGTGAAAGAATTTTGTGAATAGCTGCTTTCGTTGTCGAGTTATTTGTGATTGTTCGAGGCCTACTCCTTAGCAAAACAGCAGACACCTGATAAAATCTTGTGTGTGTTTCTTAGCCTGCTCAGGCATGTCACCATGCTTACTGGCTTCAGTAAGCGAGCACAGAGGGGAGGGGGGCAGCTGTCTCAAGCACACACATCAATCATGGCATTGTAGCTTCATAGCAGGTCACACAACCGTACGTCGCACACAGACAAACAATATATCAAAACGTGCGGATCGATCGGACTCGCTATGCTATTAGTTTTCTCTACAGATTACGATTTTTTCGCGACGTAGTCGCGAAAAAATCGCCCAAAAAAACCCCATTCATTTCTATGGAATTAATTGGAAAAAAAGCACTTTTTCAACGTTTTTCAAACATCCGCTGCTCTGGCATGCTTTCACCTAGAGACATGATTCAAACTCTAAAACGTAGGAAAACTTCTCCTCTGTGGATCTGGCATTCAACTTTTCTGCTAGGTTTTATATTTTCGGATCAGGCCCGGTTCAAACGCCATGTGGTTTCTGGGAGAAAATCCGGCTTTTGAATGGGTGTCTATTGCGTAACACACCAGTGAGGGTCTTTAAGCTTAGAGTGCAGACAGTTTGAAAAAAAAGCTCAAACTTTCTCACTTAAACCGTGTTTTCAGCCACAAATTTCACTCTACAGACATGATTTTCTCAAAAGTAGCAGGAAAACTTGTCCTGATTCACACAATGTGTCTACCTAAACGATAGGATTTACGGTTTTTGAATGACAAGCCTCAAAGTGAGGAGAGCACAGGTGAGCGGCCTCATTGACTCCCAGTATAAACGTTGCTGAAAAGTCACTCGTTTTTAACTCCCTGTAGCGTCCTCATTTTTAACAATACAAACAAAAAAATACATCATTTTATTCAGGAGACCCTTCTAGCGCTCACTGTGAAAGAATTTTGTGAATAGCTGCTTCCGTTGTTGAGTTATTTGTGATTGTTCGAGGCCTACTCTTTGCAAAAAACACAGCAGACACCTGACATAATCTTGTGTGTGTGCTTAACTCTCCTGTTCAGGCCCGTCACCATGCCAATTGGGGCCAGTGACGGGGCAGAGGGAAAAGCTGTCTCAAGCACACACACATCATGCTCAAAATTTCAAACTTAAACTGTTTTCAGCCACAAATTTCACACTACAGACATAATTTTCTCAAAAGTAGTAGTCACACTTGTCCCAAAAAAAACCCATTCATTTCTATGGAATTAATTGGAAAAAAAAGCACTTTTTCAAACATCCGCTGCTCTGAGAAACTGAGAGGAGGGCAGCCGACAGGCCTCACCTTAGCCGCCCACTTTATTAGGAACACTTCTGTTCGTACATACAAACTACAAACACTCTTCTTAGAGTTTATTTTATTTTTAAAAGGGACAGTGCACAAATTAAACATTATCCTTGTGGTAAGGACAGATGTCTGTCCCAGGTTATAGCAGTACATGCTAATTTCCGCCTGTAGTGACTTTGGTTGTACTGTTGAATAGCTCTTCTTCATGACGGCTGCTGTCTCAAGCACACACATAATCATTGCATTGAAACATCATTGCGGGTCACACGTTCACGGCCAGCGAACGTGCGTGACCGAATTGCTTCGCGGACTGCATCCTCTCACAATTTCCCCCGGGGAATTGTCCGGTCTAGTGTTATATTTGTTACTCTTCCTCCACAAATTTTGATTTCGAGTAACACAATAACCGTACGTCGCACACAGACAAACAATGTATCAAAACGTGCGGCTCTATCGGACTCGCTATGCTATTACTTTTCTCTACAGTTTACGATTTTTTCGCGACGTAGTCGCGAAAAAATCGTCCAAAAAAACCCCATTCATTTCTATGGAATTAATTTGAAAAAAAGCACTTTTTCAACGTTTTTCAAACATCCGCTGCTCCAGCATGCTTTAACCTAGAGACGTGATTCACACTCTAAAACGTAGGAAAACTTCTCCTCTGTGGATCTGGCATTCAACTTTTCTGCAAGGTTCTACACTTTCGGATCAGGCCCGGCTCAAACACGATGTGAGTTCTGGGAGAAAATCCGGCTTTTGAATGGGTGTCTATTGCGTTACACACCAGTGAGGGTCGTTAAGCTTAGAGTGTAGGCGGCTTCAAAAAAAAGGTCAAACTTTCTCACTTAAACTCTGTTTTCATCCACAAATTTCACTCTACAGACATGATTTTCTCAAAAGTAGTAGGAAAACTTGTCCTGATTCACACAATGTGTCTACCTAAACGATAGGATTTACGGTTTTCGAATGACAAGCCTCAAAGTGAGGAGAGCACAGGTGAGCGGCCTCATTGACTCCCAGTATAAACGTTGCTGAAAAGTCACTCGTTTTTAACTCCCTGTAGCGTCCTCATTTTTAACAATACAAACAAAAAAATACATCATTTTATTCAGGAGACCCTTCTAGCGCTCACTGTGAAAGAATTTTGTGAATAGCTGCTTCCGTTGTCGAGTTATTTGTCATTGTTCGAGGCCTGGTCCTTCATAAAAAAAAACAGTAGAAAACTCCAGCCCTTGTGTGTCAGCCTCACCTTAGCCGCCCACTTTATTAGGAACACTTCTGTTCGTACATACAAACTACAAACACTCTTCTTAGAGTTTAGAGTTTATTTTATTTTTAAAAGGGACAGTGCACAAATTAAACATTATCCTTGTAGGAAAACTTGTCCTGATTCACACAATGTGTCTACCTAAACGATAGGATTTACGGTTTTTGAATGACAAGCGTCAAACTGAGGACAGGGCAGCTGACAGGCTTCATTGAAACCCATTGTAAAAATGAGAGATAAGTCACTCGTTTTTAAATCGCTCTATTGTCGTTATTTTTAAGAGTACAAACAAAAAAATACATCATTTTATTCAGGAGACCCTTCTAGCGCTCACTGTGAAAGAATTTTGTGAATAGCTGCTTCCGTTGTCGAGTTATTTGTTATTGTTCGAGGCCTGGTCCTTCATAAAAAAACAGTAGAAAACTCCAGCCCTTGTGTGTCTTAGCCTCACCTTAGCCGCCCACTTTATTAGGAACACTTCTGTTCGTACATACATACTACAAACACTCTTCTTAGTGTTTAGAGTTTATTTTATTTTTAAAAGGGACAGTGCACAAATTAAACATTATCCTTGTGGTAAGGACAGATGTCTGTCCCAGGTTATAGCAGTACATGCTAATTTCCGCCTGTAGTCACTTTGTTCATGCTCTTGAATCGCTCTTCTTCATGATGGCTGCTGTCTAGAGCACACACACAATCATTGCATTGAAACATCATTGCGGGTCACACATTCACGGCCAGCGAACATGCGTGAGCGAATTGCTTCGCGCACTGCATCCTCTCACAATTTCCCCCGGGGAATTGTCCGGTCTAGTGTTATATTTGTTACTCTACCTACGCAAATTTTGATTTCGAGTAACACAATAACCGTACGTCGCACACAGACAAACAATGTATCAAAACGTGCGGCTCGATCGGACTCGCTATGCTATTACTTTTCTCTACAGATTACGATTTTTTCTCGACGTAGTCGCGAAAAAATCGTCCAAAAAAACCCCATTCATTTCTATGGAATTAATTGAAAAAAAAGCACTTTTTCAACGTTTTTCAAACGTCCACTGCTCTGGCATGCTTTCACCTAGAGACGTGATTCAAACTCTAAAACGTAGGAAAACTTCTCCTCTGTGGATCTGGCATTCAACTTTTCTGCTAGGTTCTACACTTTCGGATCAGTCCCGGGTCAAACGCCATGTGGTTTCTGGGAGAAAATCCGGCTTTTGAATGGGTGTCTATTGCGTTACACACCAGTGGACCTCGTTAAGGTCAGAGTGGAGAGAGGTTCAAAAAAAAGGTCAAACTTTCTCGCTTAAACTCTGTTTTCAGCCACAAATTTCACTCTACAGACATGATTTTCTCAAAAGTAGTAGGAAAACTTGTCCTGATTCACACAATGTGTCTACCTAAACGATAGGATTTACGGTTTTTGAATGACAAGCCTCAAAGTGAGGAGAGCACAGGTGAGCGGCCTCATTGACTCCCAGTATAAACGTTGCTGAAAAGTCACTCGTTTTTAACTCCCTGTAGCGTCCTCATTTTTAACAATACAAACAAAAAAATACATCATTTTATTCAGGAGACCCTTCTAGCGCTCACTGTGAAAGAATTTTGTGAATAGCTGCTTCCGTTGTCGAGTTATTTGTCATTGTTCGAGGCCTGGTCCATAGCAATTTACAGCAGACACCTGACATAATCTTGTGTGTGTTTCTTAACTCTCCTGTTCAGGCCCATCACCATGCCAATTGGGGCCAGTGACGGGGCAGAGGGAAAAGCTGTCTCAAGAACACACACATCATGCTCAAAATTTCAAACTTAAACTGTTTTCAGCCACAAATTTCACACTACAGACATAATTTTCTCAAAAGTAGTAGTCACACTTGTCCCAAAAAAAACCCATTCATTTCTATGGAATTAATTGGAAAAAAAGCACTTTTTCAACGTTTTTCAAACGTCCGCTGCTCTGGCATGCTTTAACCTAGAGACGTGATTCAAACTCTAAAACGTAGGAAAACTTCTCCTCTGTGGATCTGGCATTCAACTTTTCTGCAAGGTTCTACACTTTCGGATCAGGCCCGGCTCAAACACGATGTGAGTTCTGGGAGAAAATCCGGCTTTTGAATGGGTGTCTATTGCGTTACACACCAGTGGACCTCGTTAAGGTCAGAGTGGAGAGAGGTTCAAAAAAAAGGTCAAACTTTCTCGCTTAAACTCTGTTTTCAGCCACAAATTTCACTCTACAGACATGATTTTCTCAAAAGTAGTAGGAAAACTTGTCCTGATTCACACAATGTGTCTACCTAAACGATAGGATTTACGGTTTTTGAATGACAAGCCTCAAAGTGAGGAGAGCACAGGTGAGCGGCCTCATTGACTCCCATTATAAACGTTGCTGAAAAGTCACTCGTTTTTAACTCCCTGTAGCGTCCTCATTTTTAACAATACAGACAAAAAAATTACATCAGTCTATTCAGGAGACCCTTCTAGCGCTCAGTGTGAAAGAATTTTGTGAATAGCTGCTTCCGTTGTCGAGTTATTTGTCATTGTTCGAGGCCTGGTCCTTCATAAAAAAAACAGTAGAAAACTCCAGCCCTTGTGTGTCTTAGCCTCACCTTAGCCGCCCACTTTATTAGGAACACTTCTGTTCGTACATACAAACTACAAACACTCTTCTTAGAGTTTAGAGTTTATTTTTAAAAGGGACAGTGCACAAATTAAACATTATCCTTGTGGTAAGGACAGATGTCTGTCCCAGGTTATAGCAGTACATGCTAATTTCCGCCTGTAGTCACTTTGTTCATGCTCTTGAATAGCTCTTCTTCATGACGGCTGCTGTTTCAAGCACACACACAATCATTGCATTGAAACATCATTGCGGGTCACACATTCACGGCCAGCAAACATGCGTTAGCGAATTGCTTCGCGCACTGCATCCTCTCACAATTTCCCCCGGGGAATTGTCCGGTCTAGTGTTATATTTGTTACTCTTCCTACACAAATTTTGATTTCGAGTAACACAATAACCGTACGTCGCACACAGACAAACAATGTATCAAAACGTGCGGCTCGATCGGACTCGCTATGCTATTACTTTTCTCTATAGAATACGATTTTTTCGCGACGTAGTCGCGAAAAAATCGTCCAAAAAAACCCCATTCATTTCTATGGAATTAATTGAAAAAAAAGCACTTTTTCAACGTTTTTCAAACATCCGCTGCTCTGGCATGCTTTCACCTAGAGACGTGATTCAAACTCTAAAACGTAGGAAAACTTCTCCTCTGTGGATCTGGCATTCAACTTTTCTGCTAGGTTCTACACTTTCGGATCAGTCCCAGGTCAAACGCCATGTGGTTTCTGGGAGAAAATCCGGCTTTTGAATGGGTGTCTATTGCGTTACACACCAGTGCGCCTCGTTAACTCAGAGTGTAGGCGGCTTCAAAAAAAAGCTCAAAATTTCTCACTTAAACTGTGTTTTCATCCACAAATTTCACTCTACAGACATGATTTTCTCAAAAGTAGTAGGAAAACTTGTCCTGATTCACACAATGTGTCTACCTAAACGGTAGGATTTACGGTTTTTGAATGACAAGCGTCAAACTGAGGACAGTGCAGCTGACAGGCTTCATTGACATCCATTATAAACGTGATAGAAAAGTCATTCGTATTTAAATCGCTCTATTGTCGTTATTTTAAAGAGTACAAACAAAAAAATACATCATTTTATTCAGGAGACCCTTCTAGCGCTCAGTGTGAAAGAATTTTGTGAATAGCTGCTTCCGTTGTCGAGTTATTTGTCATTGTTCGAGGCCTGGTCCTTCATAAAAAAAACAGTAGAAAACTCCAGCCCTTGTGTGTCAGCCTCACCTTAGCCGCCCACTTTATTAGGAACACTTCTGTTCGTACATACAAACTACAAACACTCTTCTTAGAGTTTAGAGTTTATTTTATTTTTAAAAGGGACAGTGCACAAATTAAACATTATCCTTGTGGTAAGGACAGATGTCTGTCCCAGGTTATAGCAGTACATGCTAATTTCCGCCTGTAGTCACTTTGTTCATGCTCTTGAATAGGTCTCCTTCATGACGGCTGCTGTCTCAAGCACACACACAATCATTGCATTGAAACATCATTGCTGGTCACACGTTCACGGCCGGCAAACATGCATGACCGAATTGCTTCGCGCACTGCATCCTCTCACAATTTCCCCCGGGGAATTGTCCGGTCTAGTGTTATATTTGTTACTCTTCCTACACAAATTTTGATTTCGAGTAACACAATAACCGTACGTCGCACACAGACAAACAATGTATCAAAACGTGCGGCTCGATCGGACTCGCTATGCTATTACTTTTCTCTATAGAATACGATTTTTTCGCGACGTAGTCGCGAAAAAATCGTCCAAAAAATCCCCATTCATTTCTATGGAATTAATTGAAAAAAAAAGCACTTTTTCAACGTTTTTCAAACATCCGCTGCTCTGGCATGCTTTCACCTAGAGACGTGATTCAAACTCTAAAACGTAGGAAAACTTCTCCTCTGTGGATCTGGCCTTCAACTTTTCTGCTAGGTTCTACACTTTCGGATCAGTCCCGGCTCAAACGCCATGTTGGTTCCGGGAGAAAATCCGGCTTTTTATGGGTGTCTATAGCGTTACACACCAGTGGACCTCGTTATGCTCAGAGTGGAGAGAGGTTAAAAAAAAAGGTCAAAATTTCTCGCTTAAACTCTGTTTTCAGCCACAAATTTCACTCTACAGACTTGATTTTCTCAAAAGTAGTAGGAAAACTTGTCCTGATTCACACAATGTGTCTACCTAAACGATAGGATTTACGGTTTTTGAATGAGAAGCCTCAAACTGAGAAGAGGGCATACGAGAGGCTTCATTGACACGCATTATAAACGGGATAGAAAAGTCACTCATATTTAACTTGCTCTAGTGTCGTCATTTTTAATACTACAGAGAAAAAAATACGTCATTTTATTCAGGAGACCCTTCTAGCACTCACTGTGAAATAATTTTGTGAATAGCTGCTTCCGTTGTCGAGTTATTTGTCATTGTTCGAGGCCTGGTCATTCATATAAAACAGCACAAAACTCCAAAAAAAAAAAAAAACAGCCTCGGTCGGCATGACACTTCACATTAGCCGCCCACTTTATTAGGAACACTTCTGTTCATACATACAAACTACAAACACACTTCTTAGAGTTCAGAGTTTATTTTATTTTTAAAAGGGACAGTGCACAAATTAAACATTATCCTTGTGGTAAGGACAGATGTCTGTCCCAGGTTATAGCAGTACATGCTAATTTCCGCCTGTAGTCACTTTGTTTATGCTCTTGAATAGCTCTTCTTCATGACGGCTGCTGTCTCAAGCACACACATGATCATTGCATTGAAACATCATTGCGGGTCACACATTCACGGCCAGCAAACATGCGTGACCGAATTGCTTCGCGCACTGCATCCTCTCACAATTTCCCCCGGGGAATTGTCCAGTCTAGTTATTATTCCTACGCAAATTTTGATTTCGAATAACTCAATAACTGTACGTCGCACACAGACAAACAATATATCAAAACGTGCGGCTCGATCGGACTCGCTATGCTATTACTTTTCTCTATAGATTGCGATTTTTTCGCGACGTAGTCGCGAAAAAATCGCCCAAAAAAACCCCATTCATTTCTATGGAATTAATTGAAAAAAAAGCACTTTTTCAACGTTTTTCAAACATCCGCTGCTCTGGCATGCTTTCACCTAGAGACGTGATTCAACCTCTAAAACGTAGGAAAACTTCTCCTCTGTGGATCTGGCATTAAACTTTTCTGCTAGGTTCTACACTTTCGGATCAGTCCCGGCTCAACCGCCATGTGGTTTCTGGGAGAAAATCCGGCTTTTGAATGGGTGTCTATTGCGTTACACACCAGTGAAGGTCATTATCTTAGAGTGTAGACAGTTTGAAAAAAAAGGTCAAACTTTCTCGCTTAAACTCTGTTTTCAGCCACAAATTTCACTCTACAGACATGATTTTCTCAAAAGTAGTAGGAAAACTTGTCCTGATTCACACAATGTGTCTACCTAAACGATAGGATTTACGGTTTTTGAATGACAAGCCTCAAAGTGAGGAGAGCACAGGTGAGCGGCCTCATTGACTCCCAGTATAAACGTTGCTGAAAAGTCACTCGTTTTTAACTCCCTGTAGCGTCCTCATTTTTAACAATACAAACAAAAAAATACATCATTTTATTCAGGAGACCCTTCTAGCGCTCACTGTGAAAGAATTTTGTGAATAGCTGCTTCCGTTGTCGAGTTATTTGTCATTGTTCGAGGCCTGGTCCATAGCAATTTACAGCAGACACCTGACATAATCTTGTGTGTGTTTCTTAACTCTCCTGTTCAGGCCCATCACCATGCCAATTGGGGCCAGTGACGGGGCAGAGGGAAAAGCTGTCTCAAGAACACACACATCATGCTCAAAATTTCAAACTTAAACTGTTTTCAGCCACAAATTTCACACTACAGACATAATTTTCTCAAAAGTAGTAGTCACACTTGTCCCAAAAAAAACCCATTCATTTCTATGGAATTAATTGGAAAAAAAGCACTTTTTCAACGTTTTTCAAACGTCCGCTGCTCTGGCATGCTTTAACCTAGAGACGTGATTCAAACTCTAAAACGTAGGAAAACTTCTCCTCTGTGGATCTGGCATTCAACTTTTCTGCAAGGTTCTACACTTTCGGATCAGGCCCGGTTCAAACGCCATGTGGGTTCTGGGAGAAAATCCGGCTTTTGAATGGGTGTCTATTGCGTTACACACCAGTGATGGTCGTTAATCTTAGAGTGTAGGCGGCTTCAAAAAAAAGCTCAAACTTTCTCGCTTAAACCGTGTTTTCAGCCACAAATTTCACTCTACAGACATGATTTTCTCAAAAGTAGTAGGAAAACTTGTCCTGATTCACACAATGTGTCTACCTAAACGATAGGATTTACGGTTTTCGAATGACAAGCCTCAAAGTGAGGAGAGCACAGGTGAGCGGCCTCATTGACTCCCAGTATAAACGTTGCTGAAAAGTCACTCGTTTTTAACTCCCTGTAGCGTCCTCATTTTTAACAATACAAACAAAAAAATACATCATTTTATTCAGGAGACCCTTCTAGCGCTCACTGTGAAAGAATTTTGTGAATAGCTGCTTCCGTTGTCGAGTTATTTGTCATTGTTCGAGGCCTGGTCCTTCATAAAAAAAACAGTAGAAAACTCCAGCCCTTGTGTGTCAGCCTCACCTTAGCCGCCCACATTATTAGGAACACTTCTGTTCGTACATACAAACTACAAACACTCTTCTTAGAGTTTAGAGTTTATTTTATTTTTAAACCGTGTTTTCAGCCACAAATTTCACTCTACAGACATGATTTTCTCAAAAGTAGTAGGAAAACTTGTCCTGATTCACACAATGTGTCTACCTAAACGATAGGATTTACGGTTTTTGAATGACAAGCCTCAAAGTGAGGAGAGCACAGGTGAGCGGCCTCATTGACTCCCAGTATAAACGTTGCTGAAAAGTCACTCGTTTTTAACTCCCTGTAGCGTCCTCATTTTTAACAATACAAACAAAAAAATACATCATTTTATTCAGGAGACCCTTCTAGCGCTCACTGTGAAAGAATTTTGTGAATAGCTGCTTCCGTTGTCGAGTTATTTGTCATTGTTCGAGGCCTGGTCCTTCATAAAAAAAACAGTAGAAAACTCCAGCCCTTGTGTGTCAGCCTCACCTTTATTAGGAACACTTCTGTTCGTACATACAAACTACAAACACTCTTCTTAGAGTTTAGAGTTTATTTTATTTTTAAAAGGGACAGTGCACAAATTAAACATTATCCTTGTGTTAAGGACAGATGTCTGTCCCAGGTTATAGCAGTACATGCTAATTTCCGCCTGTAGTCACTTTGGTCATACTCTTGAATAGGTCTTCTTCATGATGGCTGCTGTCTCGAGCACACACACGATCATTGCATTGAAACATCATTGCGGGTCACACATTCACGGCCAGCGAACATGCGTGAGCGAATTGCTTCGCGCACTGCATCCTCTCACAATTTCCCCCGGGGAATTGTCCGGTCTAGTTAGGATGCAGTGCTGCAGCACAGCAACCTATGGGCTCCCCTAGGGGAGCCCATAGGTTGCAGTGCAAAGCACTGCAACTATTGTTCTTCTACGTATTTCTTCTTCTTCTTATATTTATTATTATTCCTACGCAAATTTTGATTTCGAATAACTCAATAACTGTACGTCGCACACAGACAAACAATATATCAAAACGTGCGGCTCGATCGGACTCGCTATGCTATTACTTTTCTCTATAGATTGCGATTTTTTCGCGACGTAGTCGCGAAAAAATCGCCCAAAAAAACCCCATTCATTTCTATGGAATTAATTGAAAAAAAAGCACTTTTTCAACGTTTTTCAAACATCCGCTGCTCTGGCATGCTTTCACCTAGAGACGTGATTCAACCTCTAAAACGTAGGAAAACTTCTCCTCTGTGGATCTGGCATTAAACTTTTCTGCTAGGTTCTACACTTTCGGATCAGTCCCGGCTCAACCGCCATGTGGTTTCTGGGAGAAAATCCGGCTTTTGAATGGGTGTCTATTGCGTTAGACACCAGTGAAGGTCATTATCTTAGAGTGTAGACAGTTTGAAAAAAAAGGTCAAACTTTCTCGCTTAAACTCTGTTTTCAGCCACAAATTTCACTCTACAGACATGATTTTCTCAAAAGTAGTAGGAAAACTTGTCCTGATTCACACAATGTGTCTACCTAAACGATAGGATTTACGGTTTTTGAATGACAAGCCTCAAAGTGAGGAGAGCACAGGTGAGCGGCCTCATTGACTCCCAGTATAAACGTTGCTGAAAAGTCACTCGTTTTTAACTCCCTGTAGCGTCCTCATTTTTAACAATACAAACAAAAAAATACATCATTTTATTCAGGAGACCCTTCTAGCGCTCACTGTGAAAGAATTTTGTGAATAGCTGCTTCCGTTGTCGAGTTATTTGTCATTGTTCGAGGCCTGGTCCTTCATAAAAAAAACAGTAGAAAACTCCAGCCCTTGTGTGTCAGCCTCACCTTAGCCGCCCACTTTATTAGGACCACTTCTGTTCGTACATACAAACTACAAACACTCTTCTTAGAGTTTAGAGTTTATTTTATTTTTAAAAGGGACAGTGCACAAATTAAACATTATCCTTGTGGTAAGGACAGATGTCTGTCCCAGGTTATAGCAGTACATGCTAATTTCCGCCTGTAGTCACTTTGGTTGTACTGTTGAATAGCTCTTCTTCATGACGGCTGCTGTCTCAAGCACACACATAATCATTGCATTGAAACATCATTGCGGGTCACACGTTCACGGCCAGCGAACGTGCGTGACCGAATTGCTTCGCGCACTGCATCCTCTCACAATTTCCCCCGGGGAATTGTCCGGTCTAGTTAGGATGCAGTGCTGCAGCACAGCAACCTATGGGCTCCCCTAGGGGAGCCCATAGGTTGCAGTGCAAAGCACTGCAACTATTGTTCTTCTACGTATTTAGGATGCAGTGCTGCAGCACAGCAACCTATGGGCTCCCCTAGGGGAGCCCATAGGTTGCAGTGCAAAGCACTGCAACTATTGTTCTTCTACGTGTTTCTTCTTCTTATATTTCTTATTATTCCTACGCAAATTCTGATTTCGAATAACTCAATAACCGTACGTCGCACACAGACAAACAATACATCAAAACGTGCGGCTCGATCGGACTCGCTATGCTATTACTTTTCTCTACAGTTTACGATTTTTTCGCGACGTAGTCGCGAAAAAATCGCCCCAAAAAACCCCATTCATTTCTATGGAATTAATTGAAAAAAAAGCACTTTTTCAACGTTTTTCAAACATCCGCTGCTCTGGCATGCTTTCACCTAGAGACATGATTCAAACTCTAAAACGTAGGAAAACTTCTCCTCTGTGGATCTGGCATTCAACTTTTCTGCTAGGTTTTACACTTTCGGATCAGGCCCGGTTCAAACGCCATGTGGTTTCTGGGAGAAAATCCGGCTTTTGAATGGGTGTCTATTGCGTTACACACCAGTGCGCCTCGTTAACTCAGAGTGTAGGCGGCTTCAAAAAAAAGCTCAAACTTTCTCACTTAAACTGTGTTTTCATCCACAAATTTCACTCTACAGACATGATTTTCTCAAAAGTAGTAGGAAAACTTGTCCTGATTCACACAATGTGTCTACCTAAACGATAGGATTCACGGTTTTTGAATGAGAAGCCTCAAAGTGAGGAGAGCACAGGTGAGCGGCCTCATTGACTCCCAGTATAAACGTTGCTGAAAAGTCACTCGTTTTTAACTCCCTGTAGCGTCCTCATTTTTAACAATACAAACAAAAAAATACATCATTTTATTCAGGAGACCCTTCTAGCGCTCACTGTGAAAGAATTTTGTGAATAGAAGCTTTCGTTGTCGAGTTATTTGTGATTGTTCGAGGCCTACTTCTTAGCAAAACACAGCAGAAACCTGACATAATCTTCTGTGTGTCTCTTAACTCTCCTGTTCAGGCCCGTCACCATGCCGATTGGGGCCAGTGACGGGGCAGAGGGGGGCTGCTGTCTCAAGCACACACACAAATCATGCTCAAAATTTCAATCTTAAACTGTTTTCAGCCACAAATTTCACACTACAGACATAATTTTCTCAAAAGTAGTAGTCACACTTGTCCCAAAAAAACCCCATTCATTTCTATGGAATTAATTGGAAAAAAAAGCACTTTTTCAAACATCCGCTGCTCTGAGAAACTGAGAAGAGGGCAGCCGACAGGCCTCACCTTAGCCGCCCACTTTATTAGGAACACTCCCTCAAATTTCACTCTACAGACATGATTTTCTCAAAAGTAGTAGGAAAACTTGTCCTGATTCACACAATGTGTCTATCTAAACGATAGGATTTACGGTTTTTGAATGACAAGCCTCAAAGTGAGGAGAGCACAGGTGAGCGGCCTCATTGACTCCCAGTATAAACGTTGCTGAAAAGTCACTCGTTTTTAACTCCCTGTAGCGTCCTCATTTTTAACAATACAAACAAAAAAATACATCATTTTATTCAGGAGACCCTTCTAGCGCTCACTGTGAAAGAATTTTGTGAATAGCTGCTTCCGTTGTCGAGTTATTTGTCATTGTTCGAGGCCTGGTCCTTCATAAAAAAAACAGTAGAAAACTCCAGCCCTTGTGTGTCAGCCTCACCTTAGCCGCCCACTTTATTAGGAACACTTCTGTTCGTACATACAAACTACAAACACTCTTCTTAGAGTTTAGAGTTTATTTTATTTTTAAAAGGGACAGTGCACAAATTAAACATTATCCTTGTGGTAAGGACAGATGTCTGTCCCAGGTTAAAGCAGTACATGCTAATTTCCGCCTGTAGTCACTTTGTTCATACTGTTGAATAGCTCTTCTTCATGATGGCTGCTGTCTCAAGCACACACACAATCATTGCATTGAAACGTCATTGCAGGTCACACGTTCACGGCCAGCGAACATGCGTGACCGAATTGCTTCGCGCACTGCATCCTCTCACAATTTCCCCCGGGGAATTGTCCGGTCTAGTTATTATTCCTACGCAAATTTTGATTTCGAATAACTCAATAACCGTACGTCGCACACAGACAAACAATATATCAAAACGTGCGGCTCGATTGGACTCGCTATGCTATTACTTTTCTCTATAGATTGCGATTTTTTCGCGACGTAGTCGCGAAAAAATCGCCCAAAAAAACCCCATTCATTTCTATGGAATTAATTGAAAAAAAAGCACTTTTTCAAACATCCACTGCTCTGGCATGCTTTCACCTAGAGACATGATTCAAACTCTAAAACGTAGGAAAACTTCTCCTCTGTGGATCTGGCATTCAACTTTTCTGCTAGGTTTTACACTTTCGGATCAGGCCCGGTTCAAACGCCATGTGGTTTCTGGGAGAAAATCCGGCTTTTGAATGGGTGTCTATTGCGTTACACACCAGTGAGGGTCGTTAAGCTTAGAGTGTAGGCGGCTTCAAAAAAAAGCTCAAACTTTCTCGCTTAAACCGTGTTTTCAGCCACAAATTTCACTCTACAGACATGATTTTCTCAAAAGTAGTAGGAAAACTTGTCCTGATTCACACAATGTGTCTACCTAAACGATAGGATTTACGGTTTTTGAATGACAAGCCTCAAAGTGAGGAGAGCACAGGTGAGCGGCCTCATTGACTCCCAGTATAAACGTTGCTGAAAAGTCACTCGTTTTTAACTCCCTGTAGCGTCCTCATTTTTAACAATACAAACAAAAAAATACATCATTTTATTCAGGAGACCCTTCTAGCGCTCACTGTGAAAGAATTTTGTGAATAGCTGCTTCTGTTGTCGAGTTATTTGTGATTGTTCGAGGCCTACTCTTTGCAAAAAACACAGCAGACACCTGACATAATCTTGTGTGTGTGCTTAACTCTCCTGTTCAGGCCCGTCACCATGCCAATTGGGGCCAGTGACGGGGCAGAGGGAAAAGCTGTCTCAAGCACACACACATCATGCTCAAAATTTCAAACTTAAACTGTTTTCAGCCACAAATTTCACACTACAGACATAATTTTCTCAAAAGTAGTAGTCACACTTGTCCCAAAAAAAACCCATTCATTTCTATGGAATTAATTGGAAAAAAAAGCACTTTTTCAAACATCCGCTGCTCTGAGAAACTGAGAGGAGGGCAGCCGACAGGCCTCACCTTAGCCGCCCACTTTATTAGGAACACTTCTGTTCGTACATACAAACTACAAACACTCTTCTTAGAGTTTATTTTATTTTTAAAAGGGACAGTGCACAAATTAAACATTATCCTTGTGGTAAGGACAGATGTCTGTCCCAGGTTATAGCAGTACATGCTAATTTCCGCCTGTAGTCACTTTGGTTGTACTGTTGAATAGCTCTTCTTCATGACGGCTGCTGTCTCAAGCACACACATAATCATTGCATTGAAACATCATTGCGGGTCACACGTTCACGGCCAGCGAACGTGCGTGACCGAATTGCTTCGCGCACTGCATCCTCTCACAATTTCCCCCGGGGAATTGTCCGGTCTAGTTATTTTTCTTATATTTATTATTCCTACGCAAATTTCGATTTCGAATAACTCAATAACCGTACGTCGCACACAGACAAACAATATATCAAAACATGCAGCTCGATCGGACTCGCTATGCTATTACTTTTCTCTACAGAATACGATTTTTTTGACCGAATTGCTTCGCGCACTCCATCTTCTCACAATTTCCCCCGGGGAATTGTCCGGTCTAGTGCTTTTAATGTTGTAAGGTTTTTTCTAATGTTCCTTTCATGTTCCTTGATTAATTCTTTTATGGTTTGTCTAATGTTCTTGAAATCACAAATGTTTCTGTCACTTTTCCACAATGTGGCTCTCATGTTAGCATTCCTCTTAGGTTCCTGTAATGTTCCTTTAACATTTATTTGCTGTTTGTGTCTACTTTGTTTTATTTATTTTTTTTCATTTCTTCTTTTAGTGTCGTTTGAATATCAAAATCCCCACAGACTTTGAATGGCTGAAGCAGTGCCGCTTCTACTTCAATGAAGATTCAGACAAAATGCTGATCAACATCACAGATGTGGTCTTTGTTTATCAGAATGAGTTTTTGGGCTGCACTGACAGGCTGGTCATCACTCCATTAACAGACAGGTGATTCTGGAAGCAAAGGTTTTTATTAAGCTAACAGTTATATTTCTCAAGCAAGATTTTTTTTCTCCAACCTTGTGTCAGAATGCTAGTTACATAAGGAATGTGGGTCTATGAACAACCCATAACCTCTAGATGTGGTGATTATCATCTGGATGCTGAAGTGACCACCATATGGTGTACAGTGGTGCTTGAAAGTTTGTGAACCCTTTAGAATTTTCTATATTTCTGCATAAATATGACCTAAAACATCATCAGATTTTCACACAAGTCCTAAAAGTAGATAAAGAGAACCCAGTTAAACAAACGAGACAAAAATTTTACACTTGGTCATTTATTTATTGAGGAAAATGATCCAAGATTACATATTTGTGAGTGGCAAAAGTATGTGAACCTTGGTTTCAGTACCTGGTGTGACCCCCTTGTGCAGCAATAAACACAACTAAACGGTTCCGGTAACTGTTGATCAGTCCTGCACACCGGCTGGGAGGAATTTTAGCCCATTCCTCCGTACAGAACAGCTTCAACTCTGCGATGTTGGTGGGTTTCCTCACATGAACTGCTCGCTTCAGGTCCTTCCACAACATTTCGATTGGATTAAGGTCAGGACTTTGACTTGGCTATTCCAAAACATTAACTTTATTCTTCTTTGACCATTCTTTGGTAGAATGACTTGTGTGCTTAGGGTCGTTGTCTTGGTGCATGACTCACCTTCTCTTGAGATTCAGTTCATGGACAAATGTCCTGACATTTTCCTTTAGAATTTGCTGGTATAATTCAGAATTCATTGTTCCATCAATGATGGCAAGCCGTCCTGGCCCAGATGCAGCAAAACAGGCCCAAACCATGATACTACCACCACCATGTTTCACAGATGGGATAAGGTTCTTATGCTGGAATGCAGTGTTTTCCTTTCTTCAAACATAACGCTTCTCATTTAAACCAAAATTTTCTATTTTGGTCTCATCCATCCACAAAACTTTTTTCCAATAGCCTTCTGGCTTGTCCACGTGATCTTTAGCAAACTGCAGACAAGCAGCAATGTTCTTTTTGGAGAGCAGTGGCTTTCTCCTTGCAACTCTGCCATGCACACCATTGTTGTTCAGTGTTCTCCTGATGGTGGACTCATGAACATTAACATTAGCCAATATGAGAGAGGCCTTCAGTTGCTTAGAAGTTACCATGGACTCCTTTGTGACCTCACCGACTATTACATGCCTTGCTCTTAGAGTGATCTTTGTTGGTCGACCACTCCTGGGGAGGGTAACAATGGTCTTGAATTTCCTCCATTTGTACACAATCTGTCTGACTGTGGATTGGTGGAGTCCAAACTCTTTAGAGATGGTTTTGTAACCTTTTCCAGCCTGATGAACATCAACAACGCTTTTTCTGAGGTCCTTAGAAATCTCTTTTGCTCGTGCCATGATACACTTCCACAAACATCTGTTGTGAAGATCAGACTTTGATAGATCCCTGTTCTTTAAATAAAACAGGGTGCCCACTCACACCTGATTGTCATCCCATTGATTGAAAACACCCGACTCTAATTTCACCTTCAAATTAACTGCTAATCCTAGAAGTTCACATACTTTTGCCACTCACAGATATGTAATATTGGATCATTTTCCCCCCCTCCTTGAACTGCCACCTTATTGTGGTGGAGGGGTTTGTGTGCTTGAATGATCCTAGGAGCTATGTTGTCGGGGGCATTATGCCCCTGTCAGGGTTTCCCAAGGCAGACAGGTCCTAGGTGACAGGCCAGACTAAGAGCAGTTCACCAAAACCCCTATGGAGAAAAATCCGAGGACCGTGACGTCGCCCGGGATGACGCAGCCGGGGCCCCACCCTGGAGCCAGGCCCGGGGTTGGGGCTCGTATGCGAGCGCTTGGTGGCCGGGCCTTTGCCCATGGGGCCCGGCCGGGCTCAGCCCGAAGAGGTGACGTGGGCCCGACCTCCTGTGGGTTCACCACCCACAGAGGTAGCAGTAGGGGACTGGTGCAATGTGGATTGGGTGGCAGTCGAAGGCAGGGGCCTCGACGACCTGATCCCCGGACACAGCGGCTGGCTGTTCGGACATGGAATGTCACTTCGCTGGGGGGGAAAGAGCCTGAGCTTGTGCGGGAGGTTGAGAGGTACCGGCTAGAGATAGTCTGGCTCACCTCCACGCACAGCTTGGGCTCTGGAACCCAGCTCCTCGAGAGGGGCTGGACTCTCCACTTCTCTGGAGTCGCCCGTGGTGAGCGGCGGCGGGCTGGTGTGGGCTTGCTTATAGCTCCCCAGCTCAGCCGCCATGTGTTGGAGTTTACCCCAGTGAACGAGAGGGTCGCCTCTCTGCGCCTTCGGATTGGGGAGAGGGCTCTTGCTGTTGTTTGTGCCTACGGCCCAAATAGCAGTATAGAGTATCCGGCCTTCTTGGAGTCCCTGGGAGAGGTACTGAGGAGTGCTCAGACTGGGGACTCCATTGTGTTACTGGGGGACTTCAATGCTCACGTGGGAGATGACAGTGACACCTGGAGGGGCGTGGTTGGGAGGAACGGCCTCCCCAATCTGAACCCGAGTGGTGTTTTGTTATTGGACTTCTGTGCTAGTCACGGTTTGTCCATAACAAACACCATGTTCGAGCATAGGGGTGTCCATAAGTGCACGTGGCACCAGGACACCTTAGGTCGGAGGTCAATGATAGACTTTGTAGTCGTTTCATCTGATCTCCGGCCCTATGTCTTGGATACTCGGGTGAAGAGAGGGGCTGAGCTGTCAACTGATCACCACCTGGTGGTGAGTTGGATCCGCTGGCGGAGGAGGAAGCTGGACAGACCTGGCAGGCCCAAACGTATGGTGAGGGTCTGCTGGGAACGTCTGGCCGAGCACTCTGTTGGGGAGGTCTTTAACTCCCACCTCCGGGAGAGCTTTTCCCAGCTTCCGAGGGAGGCGGGGGACATTGAGTCTGAGTGGACCATGTTCTCTACCTCCATTGTGGACGCAGCTGTTCGGAGCTGTGGCCGCAAGGTCTCCGGTGCCTGTCGTGGCGGCAATCCCCGAACCCGTTGGTGGACACCAGAAGTAAGGGATGCCATCAAGCTGAAGAAGGAGTCCTGTCGGGCCATGTTAACCTCCAGGACTCCCGAGGCAGCTGACGGGTATCGGCAGGCCAGGCGTGCTGCAGCTCGGGCAGTTGCGGAGGCAAAAACTTGGAACTGGGAGGAGTTCAGGGAGGCCATGGAGAAGGACTATCGGTCGGCCTCGAAGAAATTCTGGCAAACCGTCCGGCGCCTCAGGAGGGGGAAGCAGTACTCTGCCAACACTGTTTACAGTGCGGGTGGGGAGCTGTTGACCTCGACTGGGGACATTGTCGGGCGGTGGAAGGAATACTTTGAGGATCTCCTCAATCCCACCGTCATGTCTTCCACTGAGGAGACTGAGGCTGATGACTCAGAGGTGGACTCGTCCATTACCCAAGCCGAAGTCACTGAGGTGGTTTGCAAGCTCCTCGGTGGCAAGGCACTGGGGGTGGATGAGATCTGCCCTGAGTATCTCAAGTCTCTGGATGTTGAGGGGCTGTCTTGGTTGACACACCTCTGCAACATCGCGTGGCGGTCAGGGACAGTGCCTCTGGAGTGGCAGACTGGGGTGGTGGTCCCTCTTTTTAAGAAAGGGGACCGGAGAGTGTGCCCCAATTATAAGGGAATCACACTTCTCAGCCTCCCAGGGAAGGTTTACTCCAGGGTACTGGAGAGGAGAATTCGACCAATAGTCGAACCTCGGATCCAGGAGGAACAATGCGGTTTTCGTCCTGGTCGCGGAACACTGGACCAGCTCTATACCCTTCATAGGGTGCTCGAGGGTTCATGGGAGTTTGCCCAACCAGTCCACATGTGCTTTGTGGATCTGGAGAAGGCATTTGACCGTGTCCCCCGTAGTATTCTGTGGGGGGTGCTTCGGGAGTATGGGGTTCGGGGCTATTTGCTAAGGGCTGTCCGGTCCCTGTACAAACGGAGCAGGAGTCTGGTTCGCATTGCCGGCAGTAAGTCAGACTTGTTCCCAGTGCATGTTGGACTCCGGCAGGGCTGCCCTTTGTCACCGGTTCTGTTCATAATTTTTATGGACAGAATTTCTAAGCGCAGCCAGGGGCCAGAAGGAATCCTGTTTGGGAACCACAGGATTTCATCTCTGCTTTTTGCGGATGATGTTGTCCTGTTGGCTTCTTCAAACCAGGACCTTCAGCATGCACTGGGGCGGTTTGCAGTCGAGTGTGAAGCGGCTGGGATGAGAATCAGCACCTCCAAGTCCGAGGCCATGGTTCTCGACCAGAAAAGGGTTGCTTGCCCTCTCCAGGTTGGTGGAGAAGTTCTGCCTCAAGTGGAGGAGTTTAAGTATCTCGGGATCTTGTTCACGAGTGAGGGAAGGATGGAGCGTGAGATCGACAGGCGGATCGGTGCAGCCTCTGCAGTGATGCGGTCGCTTTACCGGTCCGTTGTGGTGAAGAAGGAGCTGAGCCAAAAGGCAAAGCTCTCAATTTACCGGTCGATCTACGTTCCGACTCTCACCTATGGTCATGAGCTTTGGGTAATGACTGAAAGGACAAGATCGCGGATACAAGCGGCCAAAATGAGTTTCCTTCGCAGGGTGGCTGGGCACTCCCTTAGAGATAGGGTGAGAAGCACAGTCACTCGGGAGGAGCTCGGAGTAGAGCCGCTGCTGCTCCACATCGAGAGGAATCAACTGAGGTGGCTCGGGCATCTTTTTCGGATGCCTCCTGGACGCCTCCCTGGGGAGGTGTTCCAGGCATGTCCCCCCGGGAGGAGGCCCCGGGGAAGACCCAGGACACGCTGGAGGGACTATGTCTCTCGGCTGGCCTGGGAATGCCTCGGTGTTCTTCCCGAGGAGCTGGCCGAGGTGTCTGGGGAAAGAGAAGTTTGGGCTTCCCTGCTTAGACTGCTGCCTCCGCGACCCGGTCCCGGATAAAGCGGAAGAAGACGAGACGAGACGGGATCATTTTCCTCAATAAATAAATGACCAAGTATAATATTTTTGTCTCATTTGTTTAACTGGGTTCTCTTTATCTACTTTTAGGACTTGTGTGAAAATCTGATGATGTTTTAGGTCATATTTATGCAGAAATATAGAAAATTCTAAAGGGTTCACAAACTTTCAAGCACCACTGTAGAAATGGAAATAAATACTGGTGTTATGCAAGACATTTCCCTGAAAGCTTCTCTGGTTCTGAAAGACCATTATCAAATGTTTATAGAACCATGTTTAGATATGCAACTTGAGTTCTATTTCCCCCTCCTAACCTAAGTGATAATCACATGGATTCTCCTAGATGAGGAATTGACTCATGTTAGAACTGACTGGAAAAGTCTTTGGAAATTACCTTCATACTTATGCCACTGTGATGAGGGCCAATGTTATCAGTGTAGATGTTGCATCATCCTGTCGAAGGTACATGATGATGCCCAGGCTGGAGTATGGCGCAGCATGCCTCAAAGTAATCCCCATGAGTTGGAGACAGTCTGTGTAGAGTTGCTGGACATCTGGCCTGCCCACTGTCTATATTTAGACAGGGATGCTCTTTGTGTCTTTTTTTCTCTGGGAAAGATGAACTGTTTATCCAATCACTGCTGTTTGGTCAAAATAGTAGTGCAGTGTCTGTATTGTAAGGCCAATCAGTTGGATAACAAAACTAAATGATATGACTTTGGATTCAACCGCATGCACCTGGTCACCCCAGAATCATTTGACCAGCATCACATACAAGGAAACTACAGTTCTTTCTGCTCAAGCAGTTTTTTTTAAGCTATCTTTATTGAGACCCATTCCAAATTGTCATCCTGCATGGGTTGATAGGCAGTACTTAGGGAGTACAAGGATGAGATCCCTCACCAGGTTTCTGGGGGAGTGTGGTGAAGGAAGGTACCTTGAGTAAGGGTTTGACAAGTTTATGAGCCCCAGCCATTCACAATGCTGTGATCACTCGCCTCTACCTGTACATCACTATAAAATGCCAAACCCACAGTTGCACATGAGCTAGTTGAGGATGCCAAATATATCTCTCCATTTGGGACAACAGATCTGTTCTGGGTGGTAAGAGCAGCAGTGGCAAGCTGGTCTGATTGCTCAATTTTGTGCAATGTGGGCAGAAATGTAGGCCAGTACATCCTCACTGAGTCCAGCTCTAACATGGGTGAACCACAGTCAATATTGCTGATTTGGCATTGGCAAAGAGTTCCAAGTGTGCCCTAGCAGTATTTTCCCTGATCTGGGATACCACTTCTCTGTCTAGACAGAGCATCTGCTGTACCCTGGCAGTATTACAGCAAGTGAGACGAATCATAATTGGGCCCACCTGAGATGTTTTTATGCCATCCAGGTTTGTGCAGTTCAGGTGAACGACGTATCTGATGGTCACAAACTATCGGCACGAGAACTGGTAGCAAGAATTTGTGGGCTAGTTAGACTACCGCTCAGTTCAAATGGGTTCTAAGCTCACATTGTGGCTTCATATCTTGGTAAGCATGTGCACATGCACAGGAAGGCAAGAAGTTGGTTCTTATTGACTGAAATGGGTAGAGACAATAATGCATAATTAATAGAGAAGTATTCACTTATTGTTTATTTCATGCTTTAGGTGCTACATTACTTTAGCCCAGGCTTTGGGGATGAGTCTGGGTGGTGCACCAGCTGGACCAGCTGGAACTGGAAAGACAGAGACGACCAAAGACATGGGCCGCTGTCTGGGAAAATATGTGGTAGTCTTCAACTGTTCAGACCAGATGGATTTCCGAGGCCTTGGCAGGATATTTAAAGGTAAGAATAATTTTTCAGTGACTTTTTTTTTTAAGGTAGCTATGTATGCTTTAATGGAACTACCCATATTCTTTAATGGAACTACCCATATTCTTTAATGGAACTATCCATATTCTTGAGAAACACTAAGAAATACTGTATTTTTAAGTCTTGCTTTTAAGATTTTTAATACAATGTATATTTTGTGTGCGTGCGCACACACACACACACACACACACACATGGCTTTCCCTGGGTGGAAAAAAGATATCAGAGCCCTGGCATGTGCATTCTGGTGGCATCTAGGGCTGATTAAGGCACAATTCAACATTATTAAATTTGCTGTTTTTTAACTTGTCAAATAAGCAAGGGGCAAAATTAGATTTGAAATGAATAACTAGAAACAGTCAATTCAGAGAAATATTTACTTTTATTGCAGAACAAAAATGCATAATATTGAATAATATAGCAGCTCAAAATAGAATACAGTTGTCAACTACATTTTGGGCAGCTTTGTAGCACAACAATTCATTTTCCAGTTTCAGGATGCCAAGAACAGAATTGAGGTCAAATCATGAAACAGTGCCATCTAGCGACCAGCACCTAGAATGTGGTTTTATATATGGCTGCAAATGGCAGTCAGTGCACACAGCGAAACCCTTTATTCTGGGTTGAGTACCAGGATAGTCCAGACCAGGGGCTAACCCTAACCCCGAATCAGAAGCGCTAGCGAGGAGAATCACTTGCGCAAGAATTATAAATACTAGTCACACCTGGCTTGTTTAAATGTTCAAACAGCGCTTTATAAAGTTACCTAACATACAAGTGCAGTGCGCTTTCTGAGCACGAGTCACGTCATGAAGTTTACTCATCACCATAACAAATAGCCAGTAGGCTTGCGCTAGCCTACAGAACACAAACACTACGTTTTATTTCGTCTTCCTTTGACCACCTCTCTGTATGGCTGTCATTCAGTGTTGCCAGATATTGCTAACGTTTTCCACCCCAAAATATGTTCAAAACCAGCCAAAAAGCACCTAAACCCGCCCAATCTGGCAACACTGCTGTCATTCTACTGTTCGAGTAGAACTACTGACACATTCACAACGTTTCCAGACGGGGATTTAAAAATGACTGCAGCCTACGTTATGCTGTTTCAGCGAGACTAGTTGGTTGTAGGCTAATTCAAGTGCTTCCTTCCGTAAGCTAAGTTTGCCTGGCTACACAGATGCAAATGGACAATTTTAACGAGTAGTAGATGAAGAATGTAAACATATAATGATGTTGTGCTTTTGCAACTTGTGTGTTTGTGACTTATTGCGGGAAAAGCAGCGTGTCCTTACCTTGATACGGGCGCCTTGAAACAGTTCAGAGTGTTTAGCTGCGCGTGTCGATTGGCTATATCTCTTGTGCCAAACAAATCAGATGTTGTGGTGGGCAGGACCGTGTTCTTGAACTCAGAGAGGCGAGTGCAGGAAAGGACGTGCAGTGACAGTCGCGTTAGGAACGAAATGGCTGCAAAAAGGCATGTTATCGGCATATCGGTGGAAATTTTGGCCGATACCGATAACCCTAAAAATGCAGAATATCGGCCCGATATATCGGCCAGGCCGATTATCGGTCGACCCCTACCATAAATCCGGGGACCCGGGTTCGATTCCGACCCGAGGTCATTTCCCGATCCCTCCCCGTCTCTCTCTCTCCCACTCATTTCCTGTCTCTAACACTGTCCTATCCAATAAAGGTGAAAAAAGCCCAAAAAATATCTTAAAAAAAAAAAGAATGTGAAAATAACCACTGATAACCATAGGAAAGAAAAGGTCTTGAAAAATAGAAAATCTACTAGCATTGTTGGTTGAGGAACTTTGACAAGTAACCAGCGCCAGGCTGATCATAGCTGGATTTTGCGCCGGGTGCCAGTCCTTAATAAAACCCCTGCAACCCCAATTCTAAAAAAGTTGGCACGCTGTGTAAACTGTAAATAAAAACATTGTGATAATTTGCAAATTGTGGAAACCCGATATATATTTCATTGAAAATAATACAAAGACAACATATCAGATGTTGAAACTGAGAAATGTTATTCTTTTTTGAATAAAATATATGCTCATTTTGAATGTGATGTCAGCAGCCCGTTTTAAAAGGGTTGGGACAGGGGCATGTTTACCACTGTGTTACATCACCTTTACTTTTAACAACACTCTGTAAATGTTTGGGAACTGAGGAGACCAATTGTTGGAGTTTTGAAAGAGAAATGTTGTCCCATTCTTGCCTGATATATAATTTCAATTGCTCAACAGTTTGGGGTCTCCTTTGTTGTATTTTGTGCTTCATAGTGTGCCAAATGTTTTAAATGGGAGACAGGTCTGGACTGTAGGCAGGCCAGTTTAGCACCCGGACTCTTACTATGGAGCCATACAGTTTTAGTATGTGCAGAAAGTGGTTTGGCATTGTCTTGCTGAAATAAGGCAGGCCTTCCCTGAAAGTTTTTTTTTCTTTTTTCATATCGCTCTGAAATGTGTATATACATGTCCCTATCCCAACTTTTTTGAAACAGGCTGTTGACATCACATTCAAAATGAGCATATATTTTATTCAAAAAAGAATAACATTTCTCAGTTTCAACATCTGATATGTTGTCTTTGTATTATTTTCAATGAAATATATAATATCGGGTTTCCACGAATATATCTGTATCATTCAGCATTCATGATGCCTCACCAGATGTACAAGCTACCCATGTCATGTGCACTAATGCACATCAAAGCCCTCAAAGATGCTGGCTTTTGAACTGTGCACTGATAAGCTGGATGGTCCCACTTTCCGAAAAGAATTTCTCATTTTGATTTGTCAGACCTCAGAACAATTTTCCACTTCGCCTCAGTCCATTGTAAAAGAGGTCGGGCCCAGAGAATGTGGCGGCGTTTCTGGACATTGTTTATATATGGATTTAACTTGCATTTGTGGATGCAGTAATTAACTGTCTTCACAGACGATGGTTTTCTGAAGTGTTCCTGAGCCCATACAGTGATTTTCCACTCCAGACATGTGTCTGTTTTTAATGCAGTGTCGCCTGAAGGTCACAGGCATCCAATGTCACTTTTCAGTCTCCTGTCTTGCATATAGACAGGATGTGTCTATATAATATAAAGAACATTATATGGTAGCATGAAACTATGACGTTTATCTTCTTGTGTTGAAAAATATATGTGCCACCGTGTAATGTGGCTTGTCCTTTAGCAAACTGCAGACAAGCAGCTTGCTAACTTGCTAACTGCTCTTTTTGGAGAGCAGTAGCTTTCTCCTTGCAACCCTGACATGCACACCATTGATGTCCAGTGTTCTCCTGATGGTGGACTCATGAACATTAACAATTAGCCAGTGTGAGAAAGGCCTTCAGTTGCTTAGAAGTTACCCTGAGGACCTCACCTACTGTTACACACCTTGCTCTTGGAGTGATCTTTGTTAGTTGACCACTCCTGGGGAGGGTAACAATGGTCTTGAATTTCCTCCATTTGTACACAATCTGTCTAACTGTGGATTGGTGGAGTCTGAACTCATTAGAGATGGTTTTGTAACCTTTTTCAGCCTGATGAGCCTCAACAACACTTTTTCTGAGGTCCTCAGAAATCTCCTTTGTTCGTGTCATGATACACTTCCACAAACATGTGTTGTGAAGATCAGACTTTGATAGATCCCTGTTCTTTAAATAAAACAGGTTGCCCACTCACACCTGATTGTCATCCCATTGATTGAAAACACCTGACTCTAATTTCACCTTCAAATTAACTGCTAATCCTAGAGGTTCACATACTTTTGTCGCTCACAGATATGTAAAATTGGATCATTTTCCTCAATAAATAAATGACCAAGTATAATATTTTTGTCTCATTTGCTTTTCTCTTTATCTGCTTTTAGGACTTGTGTGAAAATCTGATGATGTTTTAGGTCATATTTATGCAAAAAAAAAAAGAAAATTCTAAAGGGTTCACAAACTTTTAAGCACCACTGTGTGTGTGTTTGTACACACACACACACACACACACACACACAGTGGTGCTTGATTTATATACACAAATTGAAATCAAGCACCACTGTGTCTGTGTGTGTGTATATATATATATATATATATATATAAAAACACACAGTGGTGCTTGATTTATATACACACACACATTTTGTGTGTGTGTGTGTGTGTGTATATATATATATATATATATATATATATATATATATATATATATATATATAGTGTATATAAATTTATATAATTTCATATGTAAAATCAATTGATTCATGAAGTAAAATGACTCAGTAATTATCATGGTTAAAAACAAAATCAGTTATTTTTATTGCATGCAGTAATCACCTAGTAGCCCAGTCCATTTTCAGCAGTGATATTGATAAGTTGTCTATACGCTAGCTGTCATTACGCTATGTTGTAGCTACTCTATTAAAAATGCACAAGACATTAATGCAACTTGTAAAAGAAATGCAGGATGTATTTTGGATTGTGTAGACCTTATAGCACTTTATTTTGTAGCATAGTAAGTAACTATTTAATATACAATTAAGAATGTGGCAAGTAGGGAAATTTTTAGTAAGTAACTGTGATGTCGTTGGTGTTGGGCTACTAGGTGATTACTGCATGCAATAAAAATAACTGATTTTGTTTTTAAGCATGATAATTACTGAGTCATTTTACTTCATGAATCAGTTGATTTTACATATGAAATTATATAAATTTATATACACACAATATAATACCAGTATTTTCCAGTTTATGCCAAATGTAGTAGTACTTAATTCCAATAATTAAGTTGTCCGTTTATTTGTAGAGTGCTTTTAGCAACAGCTACAAATAGGGCTGGGTATCACCAGATACCTCACGATACGATACTATGGCGATATTTTGCCCATGATAACGATAATATCACGGTACAGCGATTCTGCGATAATCGATATATTGCAAGAAATTTCAAACACATCACAATATCTGTGTCACTGAAGAAAATCAGAATTTATTGACCACTGTAAAATTACATTTCACATACATAACTACACACTCTTGCCAGACATATATTTGTCTCTATTCCACTGCTGGCAAAACCAAGAGTTGCTTCACTACAACATACAGAAAATTCCCATTTCTGTGCTAGTATTCTCAACTTTTCTGTAAGCATGGACACATCAGTGCTGCTTAACAAGCAGAATCAAATTGTTTTATGAAAACTTAAAACTTGCACTGCAGACTGCACATACATTTCAGTGCTAACACTAATATCAATTTGTTCTTTGTAAACTTGAGAACATATACCTGAGAACATTTAACTTGTGCTTATTTTGCAGGAACAACACACTGTCTGAAACACATTGAAAAGTGCAGTGTGCAGCTTAGTCTCCTACTGCGCATGCGCGAAGCCTACTGCGCATGCGCAGAACACATGAATTAGCAAGTTCTCATACAGACCGGTTTATTATTCAAAACAAGGCATTACAAATTATTTGACTCGGCCAAAGACTCGACCAATACGCACAAAACATAAAAATCGGCAAATGCGTGAAATACTCACCGATTTTCTATCAGCCCAGCTGATTGGTAGGACAAAACTACTGTTGAATTTTCCTACCCTCCTGGATTTCGCTCATGCGCAGTAGGCTTGGTAGGACAAATCCAAGAGGTAGGATAACTTTACAGAACACCGGCTCACTGTTTTTTTTCTCCTTTCCTTTGGAATCCAAAGTGCCTCCAAACATCTGCCTTAAAGTTCGGCGGCGTCTCTAGGTTTACGTTAACAGCCATGCTTGCTTGTTTTTTTTCCTCACTGCAACCGCCGGGGAAAAAAGAGAAGACGAAGAGTGCCTTGCAGTGAGGGAGCGGCACAGCGACACCTCGCGGAGCGGAGGTGCGGAAGTCGTACTGGATTTACAACCCGTCTGAAACATGATTTATTATTTGAAAAAAATCGATATTCAAATTTTGAGTATCGATATTGAATCAGAAGACAAAGTATCGCGATATATCGCCGTATCGATATTTCTGCACACCCCTAGCTACAAAGCAGCTTTACAGAAAAATAAAGACTTTAAACACATGAAGTAATTTTATCCCTAAATAATTTATTAATCCCTAATGAGCAAGCCTGAGGTGAAGAACAACTCCAAACTCCCTCAAATGATATGAGGAAGAAACCTTTAGAGGAACCAGACTCAAAGGGGAACCCATCCTAATTTGGGTGATAACATCCAGATAATTACCCAGAAAAGACAATTTTGTAATTACCATGTACAAAATATATAGCCCTAAACAGAAAAATAGTTGGAATGGTATGGAAAATTGAAACAAAAAAAGAAAGCAGTCTAAAATTACTTTGACTTGTATTTTATTGCAGACAGTATGAACCAAGTATATTTAATTTTTTTTAATCTGGTCAACTTCTTTTCATTTATTAATATACAAGAAGAGAAACATCTCGTACATCTATTCCTGCATTTCAGGTGTGCAACAGCTTCTAGAAAAAGTTGGGGCGGGGGCCCATTTAGGGTTCATAAAACAATTTAAATAATGGTGTGTTTTGAAACAGGTAATGTCAATAGTTGATTGTAATCATGATTTGGTGCAAAATCAGTATCCAAGAATCAGTATCCAGGTCTTTGTGATAAAAAAAAGTGATTCTAGTCACCTGATGTGTCTATTTTTGAAAATCTAAGACAAAAAGTCAAGGTCACTTAATGAAGAACAGAGAAAAAGTAGCAAGTTGAAATGGTGAAAAAATGTTTATCTGAATGGATGGACAAAAATCATGTTAAAAATGTCTCCTTGTAAAAAAAAAAAATTCACCATAACCAACTAGTCCATTAAACATTTTTCTATTAAACATTTCTTGTTGAATAAGAGCACTTTTTAAAATTTGGTCATTATTAGATTTTGATTATGTGTTCATTAGCCTTCTTTTCCTAACTGAATAGAAATTGAATCTGTTGCTTGTCTGTCTGTTTCTGAAGGTCTTGCTCAGTCAGGTTCCTGGGGTTGCTTTGACGAATTCAACCGTATTGAGCTGCCGGTGTTGTCTGTTGCAGCACAGCAGGTCTCCATTGTCCTGGTATGCAAGAAGGAGCGAAAAGAGAACTTCATCTTTACTGATGGAGACTCAGTAGAAATGAACCCTGAGTTCGGCCTCTTCCTCACTATGGTGAGATCTGGGGTTGGGAGTGGTATGTCATGATAAGGATATCTGACAAGAAAATATGAGAGAAAGAAAGCTGTAATATTGTGTTGCATTATAACCATGCATTGTAAGTGATCTGTTTAATATAAATACATATGTCAGAGTATCATGCTGACTGCTTTCACAGTTTCCAAGCACATGCTGATTCATTACTCATAAATGGGTGTTAATTTTGTATGTGGCTTTTTCCCATGGAGAACGCAAGGGGTGCAGGTGAGGGTTTTTCTGTTCACCAACTGAGAAAACAATAGCATTTGAAAATCGGTGCCGCAGCGCATCATACAGAGATCATTTGGATAAGATTGAATTTCATTACAGCAGATCACACCGTGTGACTTCCACTTTTGTTTTTCAAATAGAAAAACAGGAGAGACTTGTGAACAAGGGCAAGTTTGAAGCCCTGTTATTTTGAGATACATTGAGGAAACAAAAAATTTGAACCTTAAATGTAAATGCATATTTCTATGTGTCCATACAATTAACAAATGAACACTGATATGAATGTATAAAATAGTGTATGTCTTTCTATAAGAAAATACAACCCGATTCCAAAAAAGTTGGGACAAAGTACAAATTGTAAATAAAAACGGAATGCAATGATGTGGAAGTTTCAAAATTCCATATTTTATTCAGAATAGAACATAGATGACATATCAAATGTTTAAACTGAGAAAATGTATCATTTAAAGAGAATATTTAGGTGATTTTAAATTTCATGACAACAACACATCTCAAAAAAGTTGGGACAAGGCCATGTTTACCACTGTGAGACATCCCCTTTTCTCTTTACAACAGTCTGTAAACGTCTGGGGACTGAGGAGACAAGTTGCTCAAGTTTAGGGATAGGAATGTTAACCCATTCTTGTCTAATGTAGGATTCTAGTTGCTCAACTGTCTTGGGTCTTTTTTTGTCGTATCTTCCGTTTGATGATGTGCCAAATGTTTTCTATGGGTGAAAGATCTGGACTGCAGGCTGGCCAGTTCAGTACCCGGACCCTTCTTCTACGCAGCCACGATGCTGTAATTGATGCAGCATGTGGTTTGGCATTGTCATGTTGGAAAATGCAAGGTCTTCCCTGAAAGAGATGTTGTCTGGATGGGAGCATATGTTGCTCTAGAACCTGGATATACCTTTCAGCATTGATGGTGTCTTTCCAGATGTGTAAGCTGCCCATGCCACACGCACTAATGCAACCCCATACCATCAGAGATGCAGGCTTCTGAACTGAGTGCCGATAACAACTTGGGTCGTCCTTCTCTTTAGTCCAAATGACACGGCATCCCTGATTTCCATAAAGAATTTCAATTTTGATTCGTCTGACCACAGAACAGTTTTCCACTTTGCCACAGTCCATTTTAAATGAGCCTTGGCCCAGAGAAGACATCTGCGCTTCTGGATCATTTTTAGATACGGCTTCTTTGAACTATAGAGTTTTAGCTGGCAACGGCGGATGGCACGGTGAATTGTGTTCACAGATACTGTAGTGTTCTCTGGAAATATTCCTGAGCCCATTTTGTGATTTCCAATACAGAAGCATGCCTGTATGTGATGCAGTGCCATCTAAGGGCCCGAAGATCACAGGCACTCAGTATGGTTTTCCGGCCTTGACCCTTACACACAGAGATTCTTCCAGAATCTCTGAATCTTTTGATGATATTATGTACTGGAGATGATGATGATGATATGTTCAAACTCTTTGCAATTTTACACTGTCAAACTCCTTTCTGATATGGGTCCACTATTTGTCGGCACAGAATTAGGGGGATTGGTGATCCTCTTCCCATCTTTATGTCTGAGAGCCACTGCCACTCCAAGATGCTCTTTTTATACCCAGTCATGTTAATGACCTATTGCCAGTTAACCTAATGAGTTGCAATTTGGTCCTCCAGCTGTTCCTTTTTTGTACTTTTAACTTTTCCAGCCTCTTATTGCCCCTGTGCCAACTTTTTTGAGATATGTTGCTGTCATGAAATTTCAAAATGTCTCACTTTCGACATTTGATATGTTGTCTATGTTCTATTGTGAATACAATATCAGTTTTTGAGATTTGTAAATTATTGCATTCTGTTTTTATTTACAATTTGTACTTTGTCCCAACTTTTTTGGAATTAGGGTTGTACTATGGAAAGTTAAAGTGATGTAAGAAAATGCTTTAAGTAAAGTCTCTCTGTTTGTGCCATGCCCCAAAGGGCCTAGACGAACCCAAACGTCCAATCTATAATTTTTCCTCGTATGCGAGCAGTGTCCCAGACTGTTCTCTGCTCGCTAAGTACAATAAATATAAAGTAATATTGTATAGTATGATCTATACTATGCCTAGAGTAATATAAAATACTGTATGTATAAATAAATGTTTTAATAAAATTTTATGCAATGAGTATAGTACTGGGTGGCATGGTGGTGTAGTGGTTAGCGCTGTCGCCTCACAGCAAGAAGGTCCAGGTTCGAGCCCCGTGGCCGGCGAGGGCCTTTCTGTGTGGAGTTTGCATGTTCTCCCCGTGTCCGCGTGGGTTTCCTCCTGGTGCTCCGGTTTCCCCCACAGTCCAAAGACATGCAGGTTAGGTTAACTGGTGGCTCAAATTGACCATAGGCGTGAAATGTGAGTGTGAATGGTTGTCTGTGTCTATGTGTCAGACCTGTGATGACCTGGCGACTTGTCCAGGGTGTGCCCCGCCTTTCGCCCGTAGTCAGCTGGGATTGGCTCCAGCTTGCCTGCGACCCTGTAGAACAGGATAAAGCGGCTAGAGATAATGAGATGAGAGGAGTATAGTACTATAAATAGTATAAAATTTAATAAAACTCTGTATTATATAGTACAATACAGTTTTTAAGGAAAATGCTACAATATAAATACTGTATATACTAGTAAACAAGCAAAATACAAAATAGTAATTACAATAATTTATTCTTGTTTACTACAGTATTTATATTTATAGCACAATAATAATAATAATAATAATAATAATAATAATAATAATAATAATAATAATAATTAAGCTGAATAATGCTTAATGTTTCATTGGAAAATACAATAAGGATAGTTCAATTAGTAGTCAAATTATATTTAATGCAAGTATAGTTCTGTAATTACTATAAAATTTGATACAAAAATGCTATATTGTGAATGCTAGAGGAATTCTAGAGGAAAATATTGTTGTAATACAAACAATGTGGGGTGATACGGTGGTGTAGTGATGAGCACTGTCGCCTCACAGCAAGAAGGTTCTGGGTTCGAGCCCAGTGGCTGACAGGGGCCTTTCTATGTGGAGTTTGTATGTTCTCGTGTCTGCATGGGTGCTCCATTTCCCCCCACAGTCCAAAGACATGCAGGTTAGGTTAATTGGTGACTCTGAATTGAACGTAGGTGTGAATGTGAGTGTGAATTGTTGTTTGTCACTATGTGTCAGCCCTGCAATGATCTGGCGACTTGTCCAGGGTGTACCCCGCCTCTTGCCCATAGTCAGCTGGGATAGACTCCAGCTTGCCCGTGACCCTGCACAGGATGAGCGATTATGGATAATGGATGGATAGACAATGTGAAATCTCATAAGAAAATACTATACTGTAAGTTCAGTACCATAAATACTATAGAATTCTATTGGAAAACACTATATTACCATGTAGTCTCAAAGAACATATATTTGTCAGAAATACTGTACTATAACTATGGTACTCTAAATAGTATAAAACTGGATAAGAAAGTGCTACGCTTTAAGAATAGTACCAAAAATATGAAAACTTTTGATAAGATAATAAAATGCCATACAATTCGAAAAAGAAAAGCACTATATTCTGTCTAGAACTCTAAATAAAATACATAAAATTCTTTCAGAAAATACTGCACTATACTGTATCAAACATTAAACACAATTTCAATTCTATAAATAGCAATGCTTTAAAATTGTATAAAATTATTATAATGATTTCATGTTTGTTTGTTGGTCTGCTTAATTACGTAGGTACATGTAAAGGAATTCTGGAAAGTGAGGATCCTTGAAAAATTATGGAAAAATAATGAAATAAAACGTTTGCAAAGGGAAACCTGTACTTAACTTAAATTTTTACTTTTTTTTTTACCATAAGGCCATCCTTAAAAAAAAATCTGTTTCCTGTCCACCGGGTGAGCAAAAAAATTTTCAGTCGGGAGGGAGGGATTTTTTTTTATGGATGGATAAGAAATCGCAATGCTGTGTTTGCTTTTTCTTTCAGTACTTTTTTATTACAAACGCAGACACATTTAATAAAATATGACAGTTTAATCAACTGAAACTTGTACAAAAACTTTAAGTTAGCATTTTAAATGCTGACTGCAACATTTGCAAAACTTTTACAAAGGTACTTAAAATACACACGGACTTTTTGTAGTTCTAAATCGACCGTTAGGCCTAGTTCGGATGAAATTACACTATTAAAATGATCACTGAATGATTTGTTTTTCTGAATCTTTACTATTTTGTTGTTCGCTAGAATACCATTTTGCGATTTCACACTTAAGCAAATGTTTGAAAACTCCGGATCTCCTTCCTTCATGGTGGCTGCCATTTTTTTTTGTGCCGCACGGCGCATGCGCAGAGCTGATTCAATTCTATATTCTGCGCGGAATGCAGGGCTTTCCACAAGCGCCGGCTGCCGGCCATACAGCCCACTACACAATTAAGTCCAGCCGGCTGCTTTAATGACTATTATTTTTGTAGCCCACAGGCTCTAAATATTAATTTTCGATTTTAATAAAATTAAATGTTTATCTAACGGACTGACAATAATGTCAAACTGAACCGCACTCATTTAAGTTGTGATTCACGCTGTTTGTACCGATAATAACCACAAATTCCCCGCCGACTTCGTTGATCAAGGGAGAGTAACTCATCCGCGGCCCCGACATGCGGTGTGTGCGCACGCACTCAGCGGAGGCAGTAGTGTGTCGGGGCCGTCGGAGGGAACAGAAGCAGAGATAACGCTTATTTTGACTCCGGTAAACCAGTCTTCTCTCGTTCAATTACGTGCTGGCATCAAAAGACACCGTTGGGTGTAAATGAAACCAAACTGGGTCATTGGAGTGTATTTTCATACACAAATGGAGAAATGTTTGCTGAGTGTTTAATTGTGTAGCCACCACTGCAGACCGTTGTCGTTGTTAATTCATAGCATGCTCAGTTGCGTGAATGTGTCATGCACCGAAAATAAGAGATTTACAAGCCAGGAACGCCTCATGATGCAATACTCAAGAAAAGAAAGAAGATTTACTGCCATTTTACTTTGTATTTGAGTAAAGTGAATAAATAAATGATCTGTGGAAAATACATTTAATCCTGGGAGCTGCGTGCACAGGAGTTTATTTTGTGTTTACTCCCCCCCGGGCTGGCTACTTATTTGTCATGGCTGGCTAGTATGAGCCTTAGTGGAAAGCCCTGGGAATGCGTAAATGTCAAGTTCGATTCTAGATTTACGAACCTGAAAAAAATGTTGAAAAACCGGCGTTTAAAAAAAAAAAAATTTCAACTGCACAAATGGCACTCACCCGGCCGGAAACAGAACATTTTTTAATAATGGCCTAATAACAAATTTCTCTGTGGCTTCTCTGTGGTTTTTCCATTTGTTTTATCATTTTCTACTGAGACACAAATGTGGGAGACATAAAATAAACACAGAAGACAAAATGTATGTAAAGTTTACTCAGTTAAGGCTTTTTTGCTTCCTAAAGAAGTTCTACTTGAAATTCTTTCTCATAGGGAAACCCAATGTTGTAGGGGTTTACATAGAACTTGGGACTTTTGTATTGTGTAAAAACTGTTGGCAGCATATACATTGTACATTAATTTATATCCAGATTGTGTGCATTTGAGCTCAAAATATTTATCATTGCTCATATTGTGTTTAGAACCCTGGGTATGCAGGCCGTCAGGAACTTCCAGAGAACCTAAAGATCAACTTCCGCTTAGTAGCCATGATGGTTCCGGATCGGCAGATCATCATCCGGGTGAAACTAGCCAGCTGTGGCTTTATCGAAAACATTGACCTGGCCAGGAAGTTCTTTACCCTGTATAAACTGTGTGAGGAGCAGCTCTCCAAACAGGTACCAAAGTTTGTTTTTATGAAATAGTCCAGTAGCTTCCATAACGAAAGTGTTTTCCATACCATAATACGATGACTATAGGTTTAATTTAAGCCTATCATATCTTAAATCAGGATAAATAAAAATTCTGATCAGTTTTGTGTAAAAACACCCTCACAATCTCAATTTTCCATTTCATTAAGTTTGTAATAGCCTGGTTGGTCACCTTAGTCGTCTCAACCCGCTGAACCACTGTGGATAGGCCCCCGGGCCTAAAGAGTGGGTTGGCTTGTGCGTGCTGACTCTCGCTTCAAAAAACTCATAGCACAGATGGGAAATTGCTACCTTCCCCTTGATCTTGGAAATCAAAGAAACTGTGTCTCTCTCTCTCACACACACACACACGAGTTTATAATACAGGGTTCCCGCGGGGTCTAAAAAAGTCTAAAATTCAGAAAGTTAAATTTTAGGCCTTAAAATGTCTAAAAAACACACATATTTTCATCCCAGGTCTAAAATTTAATTTATCCAAGTCTAAAATTCTTACATCCGCTCAGTCTGTTCCTAGAAGTGCCTGCAAAACATTAATAAAAAATGTGCCGGTTGCGTTGTTGTCTGCCTGCTAAAAAACTTCAATCACCGATGATCGCGGCAAGTATGCAACGGTCCAGTTTGTCCACTACGCCTACCATAGTTCTACCTTCTAAGTTCCCGCTGAGTTTATGCAGTCTGTGGCAGTCAGAGAAGGTTAGCGGTTGTGTTGCCAGTGCGATGAAGAGTGTGGATAGCGCGTCGAATAATAGTGAGTAAAGAGGTTCACATACTTTTGCCACTCACAGATATGTAATACTGGATCATTTTCCTCAATAAATAAATGACCAAGTATAATATTTTTGTCTCATTTGTTTAACTTGGTTCTCTTTATCTACTTTTAGGACTTATGTGAAAATCTGATGTTTTAGGTCATATTTATGCAGAAATATAGAAAATTCTAAAGGGTTCACAAACTTTCAAGCACCGCCGTAAGTATGAAAAACGAGAATGTTCTGCGAGCAATAGGCTGAAGCACACTATCGCTAAAAGGAGCTGTGTTGGGCTGGAACGGTGGGTTAAATAGCCGCTCACATTAGCGCGGAGAGCTTTCACACTGTCAGCGGTCTCAAAAGTAGCCAGTCACCTGCGGCAAATCGCCGTCTGTGGCTTGTTATGCCGCCAGCTATTGTCAGTCGAGTCACAAAATTTAATATTAAATATTTCTGACGGCAAAAAAAGTTGTGAACGTAAATTACATCCACTATGTCATGTATGTCCGTTGCCGCATCAACTTTGTTTACATCCTCGACATGAGTGCAGCCATTACTGCCCTGTGTTGCCAGATTGGGTGGTTTCAAGTGCATTTTGGCGGGTTTTGAACATATTTTGGGATGTAAAACGTCAGCAGTATCTGGCAACATATTTTTTTTACTTAATACAAGAAATTAATGGATGCCAACGTTTTTGCCAGAATGGTATTTTATTTTCCATTGTTTAGGCAGCTTCAGCATCATACTGTGAGATTCTGTTCAAATTGTTTTTTTTTCTTCTATGAAGCCTGAGCCATTTATTTTATTAGTTTATAATTATTGTTTAATTTAGTCTTCAGGAGAGACTGCCTGCACACAGTACTAGTATTAATAGTTTTTTTCTTCCATGAAAGCTGAGGCATTTATATTATATTTTAAGGTAACTTCATGTTGTGCTGTGAGGTTCTCTGCACTTTAACTTTTGAACCAACAGGTGCATTTGGATAAGTAAAGCCTATTTTTCTGCATTTTTGTAGTCCTGGTAATCTTTTATATTGGTAAAGTTGTTTAAAGGACCATTTCTCAGTGTCTGTTTTTTTTTAATCAATAGTTTTTCAGTAATAACTTAATATTTAACATATCACTCAATTTTAACCCCCCCCCCCCCCCCCAATGGGTGCCTCCATAGTCTCCAAAATTTCTGTGGGAAACACTGGCGTGCGTAACAACGCTAATCAAGCTTAAGCTAGACGCAAAGCGTGCAGGGATATATATATATATATATGAGAGAGAGAGAGAGAGAGAGAGAGAGAGATGCAAGTACAAATTTTTCATGGGGTGGGATGGTTTGGAACAGGTCGTCTAAAATTGGGATAACATTTACCCGGGACGGTTGAGCTAGCCTCAAATACCCGTCCCGGGTAAATGTTATCCCAATTTTAGACGACCTGTTCCAAACCATCCCACCCCATGAAAAATTCGTACTTGCATCTCTCTCTCTCTCTCATATATATATATATCCCTGCACGCTTTGTGTGCATTATGTCTGCCGCTGGCAGACATTTTACCATTTTGCACCCTGCTGTAAATTATTTGTACCCTGCTATTCTCCCCAACTTTGAAGCCCCTGCACTGTAGACAATCTTAGCGTGCACATTACATGTCGTCAACGTTACCATGACATGGAGCGCATGAGTCCAGTCAGCGTATTCAGCTTTCTAACAGTGCTCTTTTTTTTTAAAATATATTATTCTCTCCCCAATGGTGTGTCTTTCCTGGCTTTATTATTTAGTATTTATTAATTTTGCATTCATATTTTGCAATGATTTTACACCTCTGTCTCAAATGGCCCCTGTTTGCTCCGCTACTGCTTAAAAACCTGCTGTCTCCCTTGTATACCTCTCACAAGGTATGACTTGATTTCATTGGTAAATCGCTGCCGCCTTGCATGAGTTTGCTGTTTAACTGGAAGCAAGTGTGCTACAGGGCTACTACGTATGTTTTAACTATTAGTTTTAAAAGATGTGTATGCATTTTTACTGTTAATATGGTTGAAATGGTTGCTACAGCAAGTGGAGGTCTGCGATGCTGTGGTTTGCAGCATGGGGTTCACATGAGCAATCAAGAAAGTCATCATCTGACAACAGTGCATTATATAATAACGCTGTTTTATTACCAGAACACCACTAATCAAAAGTTTAAATGAGTTCTGTTGCAGTTAGGGGAAAAAACCAAACCCCTACAGACTGCATTTACTGCACAAATGCCCTTTATCACTCTATTGTCTTGTACTTTTGTTGCTATGTGACATAATGTACTAATGTTGCCATATGACATAAATAAGCACACAATCAGTTTGTATCCCTGATAGTCAGTTTACCAATACAAATGACTTTGTTTTGAGAATTGAACTCGATTGTCTTTTTTTGGGAAGGGCGGGGGTAGGGCAGGTTGTAATGCTTCGTGTTGGTCTAAAAAATTTTTCATAATGGTCTTAAAAAGTCTAAAAAAAGGTCTAAAATTTAACTTACTGAATCCTGCAAGAACCCTATACTATGATTAATGCTGTTTGTTTTCTCCTTGATCTACTAGGTTCACTATGACTTTGGTCTAAGGAACATTCTGTCTGTCCTGCGTACTCTGGGAGCAGCCAAGCGGGCCAACCCCAAGGACACGGAGTCCACCATTGTCATGAGGGTGCTGCGGGACATGAACCTGTCTAAACTTGTAAGAACATTGATGCCATCCAGTACAATCATCATCAAACAATGATTTCTCAAAAGGGAACTACTTAGCTAAGTAAAATTTTAGTAAAGATGTTTCTAAGCATTTTTGAAATGCAAAAAATGTAATATTTCTTGTATTATTTCATGTATTTCATGAAAAAGAAGGGTCTGTTTGGCCTTTTTTTAATTTTAGAATTTACAGAATGCTAAGAAGATGAATTGTATCTGAATTTTTTTAACACAGTGTGAGCCTCGTGCTGCAAAGTGCGGAGAACACAGGCACAAAACCCAAGTCTCAGTGCAAAACTCCAGTGAATTTTAATGAAAAATTAGTGTATGGGGAGTGTAGAGTGAGAGTGGTGTAGGTGGCAGGGAGCCCAAGCCGGCCTAGAGCAGAGTTGCTGGCTGCGCCAGAGGTTGCCTGTTTCCCAGAGGTGAGGAGAGCAGGGGTATTTGCTAGTGAAGCACACAACAGGCTCAAACTCGTTGTCTTCCTTCTCACTGTCAGCAAAGTTTCTTGCCCAAAAACAGAAAGCGAGAGAGTGCATGAGCCACAGAAAACATTCACAAATTACTCACCTCTGAGAGTCACGGTGCCTTTTTATACTCCCCTGGCTGCTTGAGGAGGGTGAATTAAGGCACAGATTATGCTGCTCCAGGTGTGTATGATCAGCAGGCCCTGCTCCTGGCCATGCTGCATCTGGCTGTCCAAAACAATAGTGCTGAAGTGCCGGTGTTTCTTCAGCACTGTGAGAGTGCTTGGCCGAGGAGTGGAGCGCTGCTATGATGGTAGTTTTCTGGAGCCACCCTCACAAAAGAAATTAAGAACCATTTATTACTTGTCAGCAGGCTGGTGATGTCTGAAAAATTAGGTACAAAGTGTTTGTAAGAGCCAGCCAACCCCAAAAACTGCCTCACTCTTTTTTTGGTGTTGGGTCTTGGGCAGGCTGCAATCGCTGTACTCTTAGCATTAATTCTGAGCACTTTTTTTTTTCACGTTATAACATACTTGCAGCTCAGGAAATGAGAAAATGGGAGACAAGTGTGACAACTCAAGGTGTGCTTTATTTTAGTCTACTTTTCAGCAGCTGTATTTTTGCTTTTTGCACTTCTCTCACACACACACACACAGGTCATTGGGTTGCTCAGCTCTCTGTCCCTCTCTCTCTCTAGTTACTGGCTTCTTGTTGTTTGCAAGAACACAGGAGAAACACAATGATATTGCCAGGAATCAAACAAAGGTAAAACTCATCTGTCGGTTCTGCCTAACTCAACACTCACAGCTGACACTCAGTCATGCCCCCGCTGCCACATATACCCTGACCGCCTGACTCAGGTCAGGGAGCTGTCTGGCCTGCAGCTGACCCACCCCCACTGGCGGGAGAGGTAATCTGCCACCGCCATCTGTGCCCCCTGCCTGTGGATCACCTCAAACTTAAATATCTGAAGAGCCAGATATCAATGAGCGATCTGCATGTTGGCATCCTTCATGCGATTGAGCCACTGGAGCGGGGTGTAGTCAGAACAGAGAGTGAAGGGGCATCACAGCAGGTAGTACTAGAGATTGAGGACCACCCATTTGATGGCCAGACACTCCTTCTTGATAATGCTGTACTTACTTTCCTGCACTGAGAGCTTGCAGTTTGATGTACAGCATGGGGTGCTCCTCCCTCTCCACCAACTGGAAGAAAACAGCCCTCAGCTGTCTAATATTTCAGTTTGCAAGACAGAGAGAAAAGTCCGGTGAATGCAGTAGTGGGCCCCCCACAAAACCTCTTTAACCTGAATGAAAGCTCATTCACATGGGTCCGTCCACTGGACTGAATTTGGTGAGTTTAGTCAGCGGGCTGGTGATGTCCGAAAAATTAGGTAAGAGCCAGCCAACCCCAAAAACTGCCTCATTCCTTTTTGGGCTTGGGTCTTGGGCAGGCTGTAATTGCTGTACTCTTAGCAATTTGGGGACACACCTGCCCATGACCAAAGTGGAAGCTCAGATATTGTGCTTCCACCTGCCTAATTGCACACTTCCTTCAGTTTGTTGTGAACACTGCATGTCTCAACAATCTCAGGATGGCGCTCAGATGTAAGTGCCACTGCCAATCATTACTATAAATAATGATATCGTCCAATGCACTCTGTGGGTGCAGGATTCGGTCCATGAGTCTTTGAAATGTCATTGGACTCCATAAAACCCAAACAGAAGGTTGCCAAATTGGTGTTGCCAAACAGAGTTGAAAAGGCTGGGTTTTTTTCACAGGATAATGGAGTTGAGGGTATCTGCCCATATGCCTTAGTCAAATCCCGTGTTGAATCCAGCAAGCCATGCCAAAGGGATTGAGCAGTTCATCAATGTGTGGCATCAGATTTTCTAATATCTCTACAGAAAAGGACTGACCCGTCAGTTTTGAAAAACAAAACCACCAGGCTGCTCCAGTCGCTCTGTGACTCTTCAATTACTCCCTTGTCGAACATAGGCTTGAGTTCAACCTCAATAACTTTTTATTTTTTGTATGTGTGTGCTTGGGGAGCTGATGCGGGTGGCTGCATACCACCACCCCGGAGGAGTCTCAATTAGTGCACCCGGGTAGAGATGAAAACAGATTGGAGAAAACAGCCTCTTTGGGATAGCTAGAGGTGGTCTCTACAGAGGATCAGGATGAATTGGGCTGCACTTTTTAGACTTGCCTCCAGCCCCTGTTCCTCCCTCTTGGGAACAGTCATCGCCAGAGCCACAGGAACCTCCTCTGTCCACAGTTTCAGGAGATAGAGGCGATGCACTTCAGATTTACCCCCTCGATATCTTGGCCTGACCTCATAGTTGGCTTCCCTGACTCACCGTGTGACCTCAAAGGGTCCTTGTGACCTTTGTAAGTAATTTAGAGCTTGATGTGGGTATCAGTTTATCTCCCGGTAAAAATTCTCGTAGTTGGGCCCCTCTATTATACAGTGAGGATTGCCATTCTTGCACCTGTAGCAAGTTCTCCTGGGTTAGGTGACTCAGTGTGTGGAGTTTTGTTCTCAGGTCAAGACCATAATGAATTTCATTTTTACTCATAGAAGGTCCCTCATCCCATGTTTCCATGATGACATCGACAACACCAGAAGGCTTGCAACCATACAATAATTCAAATGGGGAGAACCCTATGAAGGCTTGTGGGACCTCTCATACTATAAGAGGGGTTCCAGCCACCTGTCTCAATTTCTAGCATCCTCATGAATGAACTTGTGAATCATGTTTTTAAGTGTTTGATTAAATTGTTCAAGCTGCCCATCCATTTGCAGATTGTAAACATGAGTACAAATCACTTTAATCCACAGTAATTCAAACAGTTCGTGAAGTGTGTGTGTGTGTGTGTGTGTGTAAGAGACATGAAGGTTGTGCCTTGATCAGTGAAGAATCCCGACTCAGGAGATAACGCTGATGATTGCTTCTGCAACACCGCATGCAGAACTAACGCAACTTTCCTACCAGCTTCCAACTAACCAAATACAGAGGTCCCAAGTTTCCAACTTCCAAATGCTGGTCCATTTCTGAAGTGATGCCAGAGGCTGGGGCTGCATAGTGGCCGATTGATGGTGGCGAAGCTGTCAAGGGGAGAGGATGTGGGAGGAGGGACCCCTGTCCTTCCAGGGGGATTGGGGGGGGTCCCCCCCCAATTTTTTTTAAAATGGCATTGAAATATCCAATTTCCAAGCATTTCAGATTATTTTATGACATGTATATTGGTGTCAAAACTTGCAAGATAAAGTGTCTGTGTATTTGCTGACAGTTTATAACAACACATGTTCAGCATCTCACACCACTGAGCACTGTTTATTTTAATGGGGCAACGACCTTGACATTTCATAACTCATTCATTAGTCTTCGATCACAGACATTAGGTTGTTTAGAGGCCTACACTTCAGTCTGTCAGATGGAGAGCTTGGTTTTAGATGCATACACTGGGATATTTCCAGTATACATATGGATCTCTTTACAAACAGTAATATTCAGGGAAATTTAAGCATTAGGCCTAGATCTCTGTAGATAAGTTATTAAAAACAATATATACTTACTGTGCAGAAAGATTTGCCTGACTGATCTTTCATAGGTAGTATACATGGAAATGCAAAATACCACTCTTTATTGAACTTTAAGAATGTGCAGGTTTTCTTTTCTTTGGTGTAATTGTACTTGGTCTGTAATCTGACATGATTACACAAATGACTGATCATGCACAGGAGATATAAATTACATATGGTAGACATCAATAATTATAAATATTAACTTCCATATGTACATGCATACAATGATAGCAGCTATCATATGTCTGTAGGTTTGTAAACTTGCGGGCCCTGTCACAGCAATCAGAAAATCTCGGCATGTGAAATGCCAAAAAGTAGTTTCAGAAGTGGTTGAGTAGTCAAACTGTGTTGTGACTGAAAATGCCAGATTTCATTCGTCACTTGTCAGCATGAATGGCTGAGGCGCCCAATCAGCTCACTCCATACATACTTGCAGGTATGTGCAGGCCCTAAACGTGTGTGTGTGTGTGTGTGTGTGTGTGTGTGTGTGTGTGTGTCTGTACTTGTTTAATAAGCTGTTAATCAGTCCAAAACACTTAACAGCAACTTTAAGCTTAGAATATGTATCAGTTCATATGTATGAACTGCCTAAAAGCAGATCTCTCTATGAGTGTAAAATATGTTTGTAAGTAATCCAACGCTATTTTTAAAAAGAAAATTAAAAATAAGCCCTGTATAACATCTCGTCTATCTTATTAAAATAAATAAAGATACAAATTTCATTGTCCGGTGGTCAAGTGTTTGAGATACATTGCCTTACACTTACGATCGGGTACCCCATGGTCGCAAAAGCCGTCAAAAATCAGGTCAATGCGTTACCATATTCTAAGTATGGAGCTTCACTCCACGCACAAGCTCAGCAATAAATCCTGACAGATCATTCTATTTTTTTGACACTCTAGATTTTTCTGATGTGGAGTTTTTCATGTGTTGGCGGATCAGCTGGTTTGGATATCATTTTGTGGGTCTGACCCACCAGATGCAACAGCTTGGGAGGTCTGCAGATAGATAGATTGATAGCTTATCTGCTGTATAATAAAATTAGCACTTCATTAAAACCCAGAGTAAAACTGAATTTTTGGCTGGGCTTAATGTTTCTAAGAATGATAATTTTAAACACAAACAAAACCTGGATTGTTAATATTAACATTAATTATGAGTAATAAATGATGGCATTGTCACAGGTGATCAAGGTGAAAACTTTTTCACCCCTTTGGAGTCTTTCCCAGAGAAAAGTTAAACATCAAAAAAGTTGCTTGTTTTTTTTTGCAAATTTTCTGATGCCGCCTCAAAATGCTAAATATTCACAGCTGTCTTTCATGATGAGCAATGTTAGTGTTAATTCTGAAAGCGAAAGCACTTAACTAAATCAAAATGCGAGAATAAAGATGAGTCCTCAAATATGGTCATCAAAATAATTTTTGAGGAATAAAAAATTTCTAAGAATTTTTCCAATGCAGTTTTTTTCAAATGATTAATTCAGCAATGATAGTATTTGAGCAGGAAGCATAGCTCTCAGTACCACTTCCCAGTTCATTTTCACCTGTTGAGTATTTTCCATACTGATGTTAAAAATAAAAAGTTGTTTGTGTACGGGTATCGTTTTTAGAGATGCTGCTTCAAAAGCATGAAATGTTCACAGGTAGCTTTCAAGATTAGAGTTTTTAATTCAGAAAACTAGCATTTTAAGGTCTTTCCTAATTTTTTTGTCATTCTGCCACTAGATTGACGAAGATGAGCCACTTTTTCTGAGCCTGATTGAAGACCTTTTCCCTGGAATAAAACTGGACAAGGCGGGATACCCTCAGCTGGAATTAGCCATAGATAAACAGGTATGAGTCAGAGAAATTTTTGAAATTGTATGAATATCAAACCTCAAGCTAGAAACACATGCTAGAAACACATGCATGCTTGTGGTTAGACAGGAGTGATTACACATGAATAGAAGCGATTACACATGAAAGCAGAGAACTTGGAAGAATCCCACAATGACACTGGGAAAATATGTGCAACTCCGCACAGAGCTCAGGATCGAACCCTGGAGCTGTGAGGCAGCTGAATTTTTACTTCTGCCAACTTTATTGGAAGAGGTTATGTTTTCACCACTGTTTGCTTGTTTGCGTTTTCCCATTGTAACTCAAAGTTGTGAACGGATTTTGATCAAATTTTGAGGAAAGGTGAGACATGGGCAATTCATAAGATTTTGATGCAAATCCGGATATGTATGTGGATCCAGGATTTTTTGTCTTTTCCAAATATAACTCAAAAAGTAGTGAACATGTTTTGATGAAATTTGGTATGCAGCTTTATTACTTTCCTAGGTTTAAGTGATTTTTTGATTTTGATGTTCATAATATGTGATGGAGGTATGCACTCTACTGGATTGCCCTTCTAGTTAAAACTGTATTAGTTTGTCGTAGCTGATTTTTTTTGTGTGTGTGTGTGTGTGTGTCTGTGTGCAGGTCACAGAGGCTGGTCTAATTAATCACCCTCCCTGGAGGCTAAAGGTGATCCAGCTGTTTGAGACGCAGGTTGTACGTCATGGTATGATGGCATTGGGTCCGAGTGGAGCAGGAAAAACCACATGCATTCACACACTCATGAAAGCCATGACAGGTAAGAAAACACACACACATCTGATATACAGAATCACATGCAGATCATCACCTATACCCTCTGTGTGTGTGTGTGTGTGTGTGTGTGTTCAGATTGCGGTCAGCCTCACAGAGAGATGAGAATGAACCCAAAAGCCATTACAGCAGCCCAGATGTTTGGCCGACTCGACGTTGCCACAAACGACTGGACTGATGGCATTTTCTCCACACTCTGGAGAAAGACACTGAAAGCCAAAAAAGGTGATCTTGTGTGCCAATTATAATATGTGCAACACGTTAAAAAGCTACAAATTTTGTAGAACATTATATCATGTCTTTATAATGTTGACATTTTTCATGTGAAACATGAAAACATTCTCACCACATGTTTTAATCATCACATGGTTATGGTTGGTTTTTCCCTGTAACGATTCAGTTAAATGCAGTGGACGAATTTCACTGTACTTGAGTGTGCATGTGACAAAGGCTGCTTCTTCTGAAAAGAACTGCATGATGGGATGATTATCAAGTGGGGGAAAAACTCAAACTTTTGCTGGAGGTTCAGACAGAATTAGAAAGCAGAAAGCAACCTCAGGAAGTGTGTCTCATATGATCGGATCATGTCTTTAATCAGACAGACGCTCGAGTCTGACTTCAGCCTGAGGGCGAAACATAATCAAACATACATAACTGTTTTAAACGCTTGTTATCCCTGTCATGACACACATGCTTCTGAAAAAGCCCTGAATAATAGAGAGTAGATGCAACAACAGTGAAGAAACAACCTAAACAACGAGAGAAAAAAAATGTAGTACATCAAGATGAAACAATGGAATGAGACTTCTCATGAATATAAAATTCAGTAAAGTTTTTTTTATCTGTTTTTCAGCCCAGTTTCACTGATCTCTTTATCTTGTCTAACCCTGCCTTAATCATCTTTTTTTCTCTCTATTGTTCTATCTCATGTCTGATGCCTTTCAATTTATTGTCACCTCTGTCTCAGCACTGTCTACCTCTATCTCTTCCTTTTTCGTTGATCTCTTATTTTGTAACTCCCCACTCCATGTCCTTTTTTCTGTTCTCATTCCGGGTGGTTTTTTTTGTCTCAGGTGAACATATCTGGATTGTGTTGGATGGCCCTGTCGATGCCATTTGGATCGAGAACCTGAATTCGGTGCTGGATGACAACCGCACGCTGACACTGGCCAACGGTGACCGCATCCCAATGGCACCCAACTGCAAAGTTGTATTCGAGCCGCACAACATCGACAACGCTTCACCCGCCACTGTGTCGCGCAATGGCATGGTGTTCATGAGTGCCTCTGTGCTCGACTGGAGCCCCATCCTCGAGGTGAGGATTAAACATATGATAATAATTCTGGCACACACTATGTGCTATGTTATAGCCACAAGGCAAGAGTATAAAAGCTTTTTTTTTTTTTTAAAGATTCCTGAGGACAGCATATATTATGAAAAATACTAATAATAATTTTGGGAACCACTCTACATTATTCATGTGTGCAGGGCTGGCTGAGGACGCGATCTCTGCAGGAGGTCGAAGTGCTGCGCGAGCTCTTTTCCGGATCTTTCCCTGAGCTCTATCGCTTCAGTGTGCAGGGTCTGGACTATAAGATAGACATGCTGGAAGCCTTCATCATCATGCAGTGCATCAACGTGCTGCAAGGCCTCCTGCAGGTGCCCAAGGTATTTCAAACATACAGTTGTGGTCAGAAGTTTACATACAGTGACATGAATGTCATCTTGGATATGAATGTCATGGCAGTATTTGGGCTTTCAGTAATTTCTCTGAACTGTTCTTTTTCTGTGGCAGCATACATCTTTAATTAAAACAAAAATACACTAGAATTTGGTGCACAAGTTTTAATTTTCTTTGGGTTTTCTGAAATCAACACCGGGTCAAAATTATACATATAGGTTCAAAAATATACATACAGCACACCTAATATTTGCGTAAAATGTCTCTTCACAAGATTCACCTTGACCAAACATTTTTGCTTACCATGAACAAGCTTCTGGCAGAATTCTGGTTGGATATTTCATGACTCTTCATGGTAGAATTGGTAGAGTTCAATTAAATTTGTTTTTTTTTCTTGGTATGGACTCGACTTATCAGCACGGTCCATATATTTTCAATAGGGTTGAAGTCAGGACTTGTTTTCAGCTTATCCAACCAGCTCTGATGCATGTTTGGATTCATTGTCCTGTTGTAATTCCCAAGTCGTGTTCAATTTTCTGATGGTTTATGCTGAAGAATTCTGAGGTAGTCCTCATTCTTCATTATTCCATCCACTTTGTGCAAAGAACTAGTTCCACTGGCAGTAAAACAGCCCCAGAGCATGATTATCCTACCTCCACCAGCAGCTGGTACAGTGTCTCTCTGTACATAGTGGTTATTGTGGCCAAACAACTCATTGTCTCATCTGATCATGCAGCTTTCCTCCAGAAGGCTTTTTCTTTGTCTGTGTGGTCAGCTTCAAACTTTAGTTAAGCTTGAAGGTGTCAATTTTGGAGCAGGAGGTTATTTCTTGGATAGCAGCCAGTCCATGGTGATCTGAACAGTGATTCATCAGCTTCCAGTTCATGGTAAGGCTGTGCCATGGTGGTTCCCAGGTTGTTCCTGACCATCCAAACCAATTTACTTTCAGTTCTTGAAGCAAAGTGGCTTGGCAAAGTGACTACACCTCACAATAACTTGGATGCAATTGTTTGAACTGATCTTGGAATGTGCACTTGTTTAGAAATGGCTCCAAGAGACATTCCGGAGTTGTGTATATGGGTCCGTCTCAGAAACTGGTCTCTCATTTGGGACATTATGGTCAAAAAATTAATTTAATAATTTTACTTTTTTTTTTTTTGCATTTACCTAACACTCAATGTTTCTTTTGTCATGTTTAATAAGAATAAAGATAGTATCTTGCTTTATCTGGCCTCCACTGTGGAAAATTTTTTTGATTACAATTCAAATGCTTTTGCAAAATTGATTTACATATAAAATAACTACATCATGAAGAATTAAAACCCCTCCTTCACAGATGAGCGAAAATATTGAATAAATTTCCTCTTTTTGATTGCTTGGGTTAAAAATGCCAAGTTATGATGACTGAATTGATTATTCACTTAAATATGAATAATATGACACATTTTGGGTATTTGATATGGCGAAATAGGACAATAGGACACAATGGAAAAATCAAGAACACACCGGAAAGATGAGAATAACGGCGGTGGTAAAAGGACAGTGACTGTACCGGCTGAAGGTCACGCGGGTCTCTGCTGCGGTGCGCAAGCAACGGGACATCGCTACCGCACCGGACGGAGCGCGAGGCAGGGGCGGAGCAAAATGACTGCCCGTAGCGTCTATCAAAAGTTTGATCTAAATTGACCATGGGTGCAAAATATTGGCCAAAAATACGCAAACACTACGAAATATGAAAGTAATGTGAAAAAGAAACATTCTTTATACTGCAAGATATATTTCCTTAGACTAAGACTAAAGACTAAAACAAGACTAAAACAAAATAAAACTGTCAAAACTCACCTTTTCAGTGATAACGTCCGAACAGATCATTCATGTAACAGAAAGACCGCAAATGGAAGCACGATCAACTTTTAACTGTTGGAGTGGAAAATTCCATTCTACACATGCAAATTGTTAATGTGTGTCCTTCCCTGCACACAAATAACACGCTACGGTAAAAAAATAGACCACAACTCATTTTATAGCTCAGAAATTCATACAAGACCAGCTACCAGTGTAACATATTCTGTAAGAAACATATTCTCTATACCTAACTTTCAGCTTTCCTTTTAAAAAACAAAATCACAGATTTATAACTAAATTTTTATATGGCATAGTGATTTTAAGTTACTGCTTTTGGTGAGGTAGTGACCTTGACCCTGAGGCTTTCCATTTAGATGGAGTTACAACGGTGAATATTTTGCATGATGTTTTATTACGGTTATGATTATTCTGTGAGCGAACCAATCCTTAGGTGTATAAACTTACAACTTAAAATACAATTAGTGATAACTGTAGACTTTTCAGTGGACTACAACCTTTTTAAGGGAATGCGATGTAGTCAACCATTTATCATGTCCCAGATCAAGCTGCCATTTTTCCACAAATTTGCAGAATTTTTGCAAAATTCTGAATATTCACATCAAAAATTGTTTTAACTGTATTATTTCTTTCAGCATTTTATTTCAAATTAAAACCAACATCACCATTCAAAACTGTATAGTTTATTGACTGTGAGTATGGGGTACCCCCACAGTACCCAGTTTCTGAGACAGACCCATATCTGCGATCCTCTTTCTCAGATCTGCACTGAGCTCCTTGAACTCATTTTACTGTGTGTTTTACTGTGTGTTGGTCAATCCAATGAGTGGTGTAAACAAACCCTTTTTATGAAGGCACAGAGAAGCTACCAGCTGTAGTCAATCATAATCACTAATAGGAAGTTAAGAGACATTTTGGAAGTTTCAGCACCTCTGAATTAATAATCTAAGTGAGCATATGTAAATTTCTGACCCTGTACAGTATGTATAATTTTGACCTTGTGTTGATTTCAGAAAACCCAAAGAAAATTAAAACTTGTGCACCAAATTCTAGTGTTTTTTTTTATTAAAGCTGTATGCTGTACAATCATTCTGCCACAGAAAAAGAACTTTGAAAAAAGATATTTCAAAGCCCCAATATTGCCATGACACTCATGATGTCCAAGATGACATTCATGTCACTGTATGTAAACTTCTGACCACAACTGTACACAGTTACATGCAAAAATTTTCACACCCCTACTTTGAAAAATCTTGCCATTTGACCATGGCTTAAGCTGAATGCTGTGACTGGCTTGATTCTGTCCAAACTTTTCACACTTTAAAGTAATTCATGTCAATTGAATTAACTAGAATTAACTAATTTATTTCACCTCCTGAACTGTGAAAAAAATGTGGATGCAAAATTTAGATGGTCTTTTCATACTGTATATACTTGAGTACATTAGCGGTAAATTAGAGTACATTATATTTAACAATTTTTCCACAAAATCAAGTCGAACATTAGCTGATAGCCGACGAGGCACGTAGCGCGGGGTTGGCTATAAGCCATGCACGATGAGATTGAGTGGAGTAACTGTTTTATTCTATCCACATTAACTGGATTTTGAGAAACAGGACAACTTTATTTTTTGCAAATTCGATCAATAACTTTTATACAAAACATCTGACAAAATCATGTTCACTTCGAATGTAAACAAACTGGCGAAATGACAGTAGCAATTTGTGAAAAATCCTTTAATTATAATTCTTAAAGATGCGTTCTTACCATGAAATACTTTCACTCCATATTTTGTTGCTTTTTAAAAATTTTGGGGGTTTTGTTTTCAAGTTTTTATTTCATCCTCGGTTGGTTCAGCAACACACGCGCCACCATTTTCTTTTAAATACTTGATAACGAAGTGATATCTGACTTGATGCACTCCACCATTTTGTTTTTCTCTACTCATGGTATATATGAGCTGATAGCCTAGTAGTACAGTAGCCAATAAGAGCGTGCAATTGCTCATCCAGTGAATGTGGAGAAAAATTTACATACAGTGACATGAATGTCATCTTGGAGATGAATGTCATGGCAATGTTGGGCTTTCAATCATTTCTCTGAACTGTTCATTTTCTGTGGCGAAATGATTGTACAATATATTTCTTTAATAGAAAAAAACATGAATTTGGTGCAGAAGTTATTTTTTTTAATCAACACAGGGTCAAAATTATACATACAGGGTCAATAATTTACATACACTCAGATAATTAATTCAGAGGCGCTGAGAGTTCCAAAATGTCTCTTATATTGCCAAGGCTAAGGGCTCTTAACTTCCTGTTAGTTGACTAGCTGGTAGTTTGCCTTCATAAAAAGGGTTTGTTTACAGCACTCATTGGATTGACCAACACACAGTAAAATGAGTTCAAGGAGCTCAGTGCAGATCTGAGAAGGAGGATATACACAACTCAGGAATGTCTCTTAGAGCTGTTTCTAAACAACTGCACATCCCAAGATCAGTTCAAACAATTGTATGCAAGTTACTTTAAGGTGTAGTCACTTTGCCAAGCCACTTTGCTTCAAGAAAATCTAAACTGTCACCCTCAGCTGAAAGGAAGTTGGTTCGGATGGTAAGGAACCACCATGGCACAGCTCTGCCATGAACTTGAAGCTGATGGATTACTGTCTACAGTTCAGTGAGTTTTTCTTTGACCGCATGGACAAGAAAAAGCCTTCTGGAGGAAAGCTGTATGGTCACATGAGACAAAGATTGAGTTGTTTGACCACAATGTACAAAAGAACACTGTACCTGGTGATGGTAGCAGCATCATGCTCTGGGGCTGTTTTACTGCTAGTGGAACTGGTTCATTGCACAAAGTGGATGGAATAATGAAGAAGGAGGACTACCTCAGAATTCTTCAGCATAACTTCAAACCATTGGAAACTTGAACTTGACTGGGAGTCACAACAGCACAATGAACCCAAACATGCATTAGAGCTGGTTGTGGAGGATAAAACAGGCTAACGTTAAGCTTAAAACAAGCCCTGACCTCAACCCAGTACTTATAAGTCGAGTCCATGCCAAGAAAAAAAAAACGAATTTAATTGAACTCTAACAATTCTACCATGAAGAGTCATGAAATATTCCACCAGAATTCTGCCAGAAGCTTGTTCATGATAAAACATGTTTGGTCAAGGTGAATCTTGCAAAGAGACATTTTACCCAAATATTAGGTGTGGTGTATGTATAATTTTGACCCAGTGTTGATTTCAGAAAACCCAAAGAAAATCGGGCTCCGAATTCGAGGGTCTTTTTTAAGGATGTATGCTGTACAGTTATTCTGCCACAGAACAAGACCAGATTAGATTAGATTAGATAAAACTTTATTGATCCCTTTGGGCGGGTTCCCTCAGGGAAATTAAGATTCCAGCATCATCATTACAGATCAACAGAGAAAATAAATAGAGAAAACTTCTAGATAAATTAAAATAAATTATTTACATATACAAATATAAAAAGAATTAAAGCCGCTAGCGGCCTTGATGGGCCCTCGCATGTGTTGTTCCGCAACCCAGGACATTCCGTCACTCAACAAAACAGTCACATGTTCTATATTCATCAAATGTTCAAAGGTGATGTGCATGTTACAAATGCCATGACTGCTTGACAGATGAAAGATAGACAGACAAAGACTGTGTGTGTGTTTCTGTGGTGTGAAAATGTACATTTATATATGTACAAAACTATACATGTGTCTCCTCCTTATCTCTATCTCACACTGTAATCTTAAGTCATCTTAGCTTTCCTGTGTCTGCAGTGTGTGTGTGTGTGTGTGTGTGTGTCCATGCAGAGTTTTCATATGTCTGCAACAAAATGCACAATGATGGCAGGTCACTAATATATAGATTTAGGCACTGCCTAAAAGCGGAGCTCCCATCTGTTTCTGGGTTGTAGAATTTTCTTATATCATAGCCAGTCTCTTTTGTTTTATTTCATTACTGGCTAGCACTGGCCACTAGGCGGTGTGTATGACTGGTAATTACTAACACTGGCCACTAGGTGGTGTGTGTGAGACTGGTAATTACTAACACTGGCCACTAGGTGGTGTGTATGACTGGTAATGACTAACACTGGCCAGTAGGCGGTGTGTATGACTGGTAATTACTAACACTGGCCACTAGGTGGTGTGTGTGAGACTGGTAATTACTAACACTGGCCACTAGGTGGTGTGTGTGACTGGTAATGACTAACACTGGCCAGTAGGCGGTGTGTGTGACTGGTAATGACTAACACTGGCCAGTAGGCTGTGTGTATGACTGGTAATTACTAACACTGGCCACTAGGCGGTGTGTGTGACTGGTAATGACTAACACTGGCCAGTAGGCGGTGTGTGTGACTGGTAATTACTAACACTGGCCAGTAGGCTGTGTGTATGACTGGTAATTACTAACACTGGCCACTAGGCGGTGTGTGTGACTGGTAATGACTAACACTGGCCAGTAGGCGGTGTGTGTGACTGGTAATGACTAACACTAGCCAGTAGGTGGTGTGTCTCATCTCTCATCTCATTATCTCTAGCCGCTTTATCCTGTTCTACAGGGTTGCAGGCAAGCTGGAGCCTATCCCAGCTGACTACGGGCGAAAGGCGGGGTACACCCTGGACAAGTCGCCAGGTCATCACAGGGCTGACACATAGACACAGACAACCATTCACACTCACATTCACACCTACGGTCAATTTAGAGTAGGTGGTGTGTATGACTGGTAATTACTAACACTGGCCACTAGGCAGTGTGTGTGTGTAACTGGTAATGACTAACACTGACCACTAGGCGGTATGTCTGGTAATTACTAACACTGGCCACTAGGTGGTGTGTGTCTCATCTCATTATCTCTAGCCGCTTTATCCTTCTACAGGGTCGCAGGCAAGCTGGAGCCTATCCCAGCTGACTACGGGCGAAAGGCGGGGTACACCCTGGACAAGTCGCCAGGTCATCACAGGGCTGACACATAGACACAGACAATCATTCACACTCACATTCACACCTACAGTCAATTTAGAGTCACCAGTTAACCTAACCTGCATGTCTTTGGACTGTGGGGGAAACCGGAGCACCTGGAGGAAACCCACACGGACATGGGGAGAACATGCAAACTCCACACAGAAAGGCCCTTGCCGGCCCCGGGGCTCGAACCCAGGACCTTCTTGCTGTGAGGCGACAGCGCTAACCACTACACCACCGTGCCACCCTGGTGGTGTGTGTGTAACTGGTAATGACTAATGGCCCTTTTCCACTACCCTTTTTCAGCTCACTTCAGCTCGCTTCAGCTCACTTCAGCCCGACACGGCTCGCGTTTCGACTACCAAAGAACGGCACGACTCAGCTCGCTTCAGCCCTGCTTAGCCCCTAAAACTCGCACCGTTTTGGAGTGGGGCTGAAGCGAGCCAAACCGGGCGTGAGCAGACACTCCCCTGTGCACTGATTGGTGAGGAGGAGTGTCCTCACATGCCCACACACGCCCCGCGAGCACGCTGGGATCTACACCATAAACCCGGAAGAATAATAATTACGAATTACGAGAATTTCTGAAGCCTTATGCGCCTCGCCTCATCTATACGCTCTTGCCAGTACCTGTTGGCGTTGTCGGTGACAACAAGCCACAGCACCAAGACCAGCAACACTAACGACTCCATGTCCTCCATGTTTATTGTTTACTATCCGGGTCGTGAGACTACCGCTTAAAAGCTCACTGATGTCACTGTTTGCGCTGCTTAACGACATCACGTGACGTCCACCCACTTTCGCTAACTCCACCCAATGTGTCCACCCACTTCCAGCCAGCACGGTTCAGCGCGGTTGTAGTCGAAATGCAACTCCAACAGCCCCGCTCAGCTCGACTCAGCACGGCACGGCTCAGCCCGACTCAGCCGCGTTTGTAGTGGAAAAGCGGCATTACTGACCACGAGGCGATATGTATGTCTGGTAATGACTAACACTGACCACTAGGCGGTGTGTATGTCTGATAATTACTAACACTGGCCACTAGGCGGTGTGTGTGTAACTGGTAATGACTAAAGGCCTCTGCATGCTCTTGCGACAAGGCTTTCGCAGATAGCTTTTCGCAGACAGTTGTAATTTATCGTTGAGCGGGGAGTATAGGCGTGTATAGGCGTGCGTGATGTTATTCACCGCCACAACGCAAGGGGGCGCGAAGTCGCAAAATCGCTAGGAGTAGTTGGTGGGTGTGGTTAGTGGAGTCCTCCGGTTACTGAGCAACAGGTCATTCAACACCAAAAACAATGGCGACTGGACGAGTTTGCACTTTGATCGAGATGCAGCTGAAGGATCTAGAAATCACTTCCTCGATCAACTGCTCTTCGTGCTGCTCCATCTTCGCTCGTGTTTTTAAAAATGGTGGTCGTGAAAACAAAACAAACCAGGGAAGCGGAAGTGCGTGTACAGCACGGGCGATTGCTCTAAGACAACGAGGGAGGCTCAGCCTCCTCTAAAAATGATGAACATCGTGTAGGATGAATTGTGCTAGGCTTATGTTATAGCCGACCTTATAACATTGCTATTTCAGATCCAGAATCATAGAAATATATGTGCTCAACCCAACTACAGTGCGAAATCATTCCCTTATAACTTTCCCCAGGTCGCCTAATGTGTGCGTGAGTATTTCCCCCTCGTGACAGCGCGATGCAGCCCAGCCTCAGTGGATTGGGAGCTATGTGCTTGTCAATCTCAAAATGCAAGACGATTATTGGACAAATACTGTGAAAACGCCCGCCCACGGAGTCTCACGGACTCCCAGCCTCAATGGACTTCAATGGCATTTGGGAGCTATGCGCTTTTCAATCTCAAAATGCAAGACGGTTATTGGACAAATACTGCGGAAATGCCCGCCTACGGACTCCGAGCCTCACATGGGAGGGACATGGCAGTTTCCGCGAGGAGACTGGTGATTGGTGAAAGCGGCCGGATATTTTCTTTGATTGAAAGCTCGTTTCAACTATAGACAGGCAGCACAGTGTTGCCAGTTTGGGCAGTTTTAAGTGCATTTTGGCGGGTTTGAACATATTTTGGGCTGGATAACGTCAGCAGTATCTGGCAACATCAGTTCAGTCCCATGCGGATTCGCAAGTGCTGTGGTGTATTGTAAGAGATCTGCTTACATTTCGATTTCATTCATTACATACGGTTTCTACCAGCTTTTTTAGTTTGTATATATTTTCATTGTAAATAAAGTGTAAATATAGTGTCAAGTTTGCTATCTTAGTTCCAGAAATTTTGTTTATTTGAGTGACTGAACTTGAACTTGAGGGGGCTAGTCAGCTAGCAAGAAAGCTGCGCACGGATGCCAAGCATTGCTGATTTAATTTTGCCGAAGCCATTTGCCAGTCTTCCTTTCGAGGAAAAAATTAAAATTAAAGAGCAGCGTAGACCAACGCCTCAAACTGACTTGGTGAAAAAGGTAGGGAATAATACTCGTTCCTTTCAGCTCTCCTGGTACGAGAAAGTGAATTGGCTAACAGCAAGTGACCCACACCAACAACAGTAAATAGGCTACTTTAGTAATATGTCATGGATGGACAAAAATATAGAATCTATTTAAAATGTTTATGCTGAGTATATTATATTGGAATATATGTTTTTCTGGATATGAATTAAACACCGCTACAATTTGGAAAACATTTTTAAACAAAAACACAGCCGAGGTCAATTTTTAAACAACATGCCACAATTTTAAAATATAAAATGTTAAAATATACCCCCCCAACACCACCATCATCACCATATTGGACAGTAGGCTAATGGGCCAAAAGAACCTGTTATTTCACAGTTTGTGACCCTGCCAACAATCAGCCAGATCAGAGGCAAGAGTATGGGCAAAATTTATGTTTTTTCTTTTAAAATCTGGAAATATCGTAACCGACCAGCCTCCCCTCTTTGAAAGACTACCAGCCGCCACTGGTGTACAGTGGATGTAGAATGGACCAATCAGAGCCCTCTTGTCTGCGACACTGTCTGCGGTGGTCACAATTTTTGGGAGGTGCACGCAGAGCATCTGCGAAGGGGGGGGGGCTTCGCAGACGCTATCTGCGACACCATCTGCGAGGACTGGGTTGTCAGCATAAATTGGCCCTAACACTGACTACTAGGTGGTGTGTATGACTGGTAATTACTAACACTGGCCACTAGGCGGTGTGTATGACTGGTAATGACTAACACTGACCACTGCAGCCCTCTCAATATATTTCTGAGAAAGGGGCAAGTAAGAAATGCCTCTTTTCCACTACCAACGCGGCTGAGTTGGGCTGAGCCGTGCCGTGCTGAGTTGGGCTGAGTCGTGCTGAGTGGGGCTGTTGGAGTTGCATTTCGACTACAACCATGCTGAACTGTGCTGGCTGGAAGTGGGTGGACACATTGTTAGCGAAAGTGGGTGGATGTCACGTGATGTTGTTAGGCGGCGCAAACGGTGACATCAATGACCTTTTAAGCGGTAGTCTCACAACCCGGATGGTAAACAATAAACATGGAGGACATGGAGTCGTTAGTGTTGCTGGCCTTGGTGCTGTGGCTTGTTGTCACCGACAACGCCAACAGATACTGGCAAGAGCGTATAGATGAGGCGAGGTGCATAAGGCTTCAGAAATTCTCGTAATTCTTCTTCTTCTGGGTTTACGGTGTTTACAGATCCCAGCGTGCTCGCGGGGCATGTGAGGACACTCCTCCTCACCAATCAGTGCACAGGGGAGTGTCTCCTCACGCCCCTAGCCCCACTCGGCTCGGTTTGGCTCGCTTCAGCCCCACTCCAAAACCGTGCGAGTTTTGGGTGCTGAGTAGGGCTGAAGCGAGCTGAGTCGTGCTGTTCTGAGGTAGTTGAAATGCGAGCCGTGTCGGGCTGAAGTGAGCTGAAGCGAGCTGAAGTGAGCTGAAAAAGGGTAGTGGAAAAGGGCCAAAAGAGTAGTAGGCAGAGGTTAAGCCAGGGATCCCAGCAGTAATTGAAAAAAAATAGAGGAATGTAAGAAACTATCAGCATGGGTCAAAGGGGCTGCAAGCCCATTGCGGGGTGCAGGGGCAGCGCCCCTCCTGGGGGTACAGGGGGCAAAGCCCCCTGAAGCTGTTGAGATTTTAACATTTAAAGATACTATAGAACATGGTTTTTACATAGATTTAACATAGAAAAGCAACAGAATTTAACAATAATGTGTATCTACTGGATGCCATATTTTGTAATCTATGACATAAGTGGCAAAAAAAATTTATAAAAATTAGACGAAAATGTAGCTTTGAAGAATATACTTGCCTAAATATTCCACTGATTTTGTTATAATATAACAGTGTCCATAGTTCATCTCATTTGTTTATTTTTTTTGTTTCGAGTTAATGTCAATACTAGTCTAATATAAGCCACATTCATTTTTCAAAAATCATGAATATGAGCAAAAAAATCAATGATTCAGTAATATTAGATATATACATATGTACAGCAAATATTGGAGATATTTGATTTAAACCTTTCTCTTTTTGAAAGGTTTCACTGCAGAGGAATTTAATGCTCTTTTCTGGGGTGCATTCTGTGATCTTTCCTCCAGTTTTCTCTGCTTTTGTTTCTCTGATCTTTCCTTCTGCTTTTTCTGATGTTTCTGCAGTGCTCTTTTGGATAGTTTCTTGGCTACTCTGTTCACATGAGCTTTTGTTTCAAGTTCTGTATTCACCACATTCATTAATCTCTTCTTGGATTCAACAACTTCTCTGGCTAAGCGCAACTACGATTTCCACAACATATTGAATTAAGTTCAACGCATTAGAAACAAAAGCACGAACGGCGTTAAAACACGTTTTTTAACAAATGGGCACAGCCGTATTGTTTTCTCGTTCTATCGCGTACAGTCTCGCATTATTTACATCAATTTAACTTCTGAGTGTTCCCGAATGTCAACGAGAACAAACGAAGCCGACGAAAACATCGCTAAACAAGCAAACCAAATCAGAACGTATTCTGCTGGTCATTTTACTTAAACATGTATATTTTTAACGGATATACAAGAGATTTAAAAAAAACAACACTTTGGCTAGAAAAATAGCGGAATTCCACTAAATAGTGGACGCCTGGGATCCGTGTTAAGCGTAAGCTGAGCGGAGGCTGCGTTAGGCACTGCCGCGATGTATAAAAAAGAGGGGGATCCGGGGGTCCTCCCCCGGAAAAAACTTGAAAATGTAAATGTTAAATGGTGAATTCTGAGTGATCCTGAATGCAAAATTTTATTTTTATGAAGTATAAATTATGAAGTAAAAACTTATGAATTTCAATTCTTTGAAAAACCACTGTGAGTAGCTGGCAATGGAGCGTTTGCAGGCGGCAAAATCACCGGTTGCCAGCAGTTATTGAGAGGACTGCCACTAGGCGGTGTGTATGACTGGTGGTACACGTACACGGACAAACCACAAAAAATCGACTCGACAGGTTTACCATTTTTTCTTAGGTATGGAGCTCTGCTATTATTGTGTGTGTGTGTGCGCGCGTGTGTGTGTCTGTTTGTCAGAGAGAGAGAGGTGTGTGTGTGAGAGTGAGTGTGCTCATAGATGTTGCGTGTGCATGTGAGTGCATACTTGTGAGAGTGTGTATGCATAAATATGCATATAGAATAGAATGCCTTTATTGTCACTATACACATGTACAATGAGATTAAAGCATCTCCAATAACAGTGCAAACAGCGTATAGAGAGAGAGAGAGGAAGGGGGGGAAAGGGGGGTGTAAGGGGGGTAAGGTGCACAGTCTGAGGTGTATGTGTTGTGTTACACATTATGGAGTGAGGTATTGCACATATAAAGTATTGCACAGAGACAGTCACATTATAAATTATTGCACGAGATAGTCACATTATAAGATAAAATATTACACATTATGAAGTATTGCAAGGAAGGTCCTTACCTTACCTTGCAATACTTCATAATGTGTAATATTTTATGCACAGACTTGAGGTGTATGTGTTGTGTGTAAGGTGCACAGTCCTGAGGTGTATGTGTTGTGTGTAAGGTGCACAGTCCTGAGGTGAATGTGTTGCATTTCACATTATGGAGTGAGGTATTGCACATTATAAAAGTATTGCATAGAGAGAGTCACCTTATAAAGTGCTGCACATTATAAATTAGTAAATAGTAAAATAGTAAAATAAATAGACTATAAAGTCAGAGCATATCCGAGTTCAGGGCAGTTATGGCTTTTGGAAAGAAGCTGTTTTTTAATTGTTTTGTCTTTGTTCTGATGCACCTGTAGCGCCTCCCTGAGGGCAACAGGTCGAACAGATCAAAGCCAGGGTGGGAGCTGTCCTTGATAATATTCTTAGCTCTGCTAAGGCAATGGGAGGTGTAAATGTCCATCAGGGAGGGGAGAGGGCAGCCAATGATCTTCTGTGCTGCCTTAACTACCCTCTGGAGCCTCTCCCTGTCTACAGCAGTGCAGCTGCCGTACCATACTGTAATACAGTACGTCAGCAGGCTCTCGATGGATGAATGGTAGAAGGTCAGCAGCAGGTTGGAGTTTAGGTTGTACTTCCTGAGGACTCTCAGGAAGTGTAGCCGCTGCTGAGCCTTCTTAATGACTGCTGTAATGTTTGCTGACCAGGAGATGTCGGCGGAGATGAGGACGCCGAGAAACCGGAAGGTGTGGACCCTCTCCACATACACGTTGTTGATGTAGAGGGGGGCTAGGTCGGTGCTGTGCTTCCTGAAGTCAACAATGAGCTCTTTGGTTTTCTTGGTGTTCAGAGCGAGGTTATTTTCTGAACACCAGGCTGCCAACTTTAGGACCTCCTCTCTGTAGGCTGCCTTGTCTCCCTTTGAGATGAGTCCGACCACTGTGGTGTCGTCAGCAAACTTGACGATAAGGTGGTTGTTGTTGTGGGTCTGACTACAGTCGTGGGTGTAGAGGCAGTACAGGAGGGGGCTCAGCACACAGCCCTGTGGAGAGCCGGTGCTCAACGTGCGGGTGGAGGAGAAGTGGGGGCCAAGTCTCACAGTCTGGGGCCGGTTAGTTAGAAAGTCCTTTATCCAGGCACATGTGAGGGGGGGAAGCCGAGAGTGTCCAGTTTACTGATGAGGATGTCCGGGATTATTGTGCTGAAAGCAGAACTGTAATCCACAAAGAGTATGCAGACGTAGCTCTGCTGCTGCTCCAGGTGGTTCAGTACAGAGTGTAGAGCTATGGCGATGGCGTCCTCTGTGGATCTGTTCGCATGATATGAGAACTGGTAGGGGTCGAAGTCTGGGGGGAGGTGGTCCTTGATGTGCTGAAGAACTAGTCTCTCGAAGCACTTCATGATTACCAGAGTGAGGGCCACAGGACTGTAGTCATTCAGGCTGGTGACGGGAGACTTATTCGGCACCGGGATTATTGTAGCTGATTTTAGGCAGGGCGGGATGACTGCCTGAGCCAGGGAGAGGTTAAAGATCCAGGTGAAGGTGGGGCGAGCTGGTGGGCACATGCTCTGAGCACCTTACCAGGTACTCCATCTGGGCTGGCAGCTTTCTTGGGATTCACTGCCAGGAGCACCCGTCTGACATCGTGCTCCTGTACAGTGAATGGGGTGATGTACGAACTGTGTGGTGGTGGGGGCAGGGCTGGAGCAGATGAGTGCTGCTGAGATGTTTCAAAGCGAGCAAAGAAGCAATTTAGCTCCTCTGCCAGCGGCACACTCCAGTCTCCTGTTGATGCATCACAGTCCCTGAAGTTCATGATGTCTTGTATGCCCCGCCACACCTCCCGTATGTTGTTGGGTGGGACTCTATACGCAGGTGGGACTCTATACTCAGCCTATGGTCCGCCTTGGCTTTTTTAATTTCTCTTTTCAGATCAGCTCGAGCGGCACCGTACAGAGCTCTGTCACCTGACCTGAAGGCAGCGTCGCGAGCCCTGAGGAGTGAGCGGACCTGGCTGGTCATCCAGGGTTTCTGGTTTGGGAAGACCCGGATGTTTTTATTCACCGTCACATTTCCGATACAGAACTTGATAAAGTCCAGTACCGTTCCTGTGAATGTCTCCAGCTCCTGGTGTTCAAATAAGTCCCAATCTGTCCAATTAAAGCAGTCCTGTAGTTTGGAGGCAGTCCTGTAGTTTGGAGGAGAGCACTGAAAAAGAGAGCCGTAAGCCGCTGCAACCACGCGCGCTGCCATCTTGAAAATAAATGACTGTGTGTGTATGAGTGTGCACAGAATTGTATATGTTATATCATCAGACTCACGATGTCCAATATTTTGTAAAGTTTCAGATCAATCCATCAATGAATTGAACATTTTTTCCCCGTTACCTGCTTGGCCAGATGGTGGTGCTGTGCTAGGCATCTGAATTACACATGTGAATATCATCACAATCATAATACACAATATTTTGTAAAGTGTCAGATCAATCAGTTAAGGCATTGCCAATTTCTGGCACATTTCCTGCTTGGCCAGATGGTGGCGCTATAACAGGCAGGCCCATTGGGCGTCAGGTTATCATAATAATCATAATATCTATTGAAGTAAGAAGTGTCCGACCATACAGTCAATGCACTGTGGCTTTCTGACACGTTTCCTGTTTGTGGCAAGATATTAAAATCATAAGGCCATTTCAACAAATTACAAGATATCAAAAATCCCTTCGCAATTTAATATCAGCGACATCTTGGCATCATGTATAACAAATTTCACATGAATCTCATGAACCGTCCAGGAGGAGCATGTTAAAATTCATCATGTGTCAAAACACACATAAAACCCTGTTCTTTCCTTGGCCAGTTGGTGGCGCTATACCAGACAGGCCCATAACAGCTAAAGAGTATCATAATCATATTACAAGATATCGAGTTCAACATTCAGCAATATCTTGGCATATTATATGTTATAATATTTCAACATATTACAGCATATCAAACAGCATATCAAAAATCCCTTAGCAATTCAACTTTAGCAATATCTTCAGAATCAGAAGCACTTTATTGCCAGGTATGTTACACACACGAGGAATTTGACTCCGGTTCGACTTAGCTTTCATAGTACAGACAGAAAAAAAATATAGAAGGAAAAAAAAAACACACAGAGAGAGTCTCACTGCAATGAACTCCAGGGGGAAAATTGCATTTCTACAGCAACGGCCTTGAGGCAGTGCTGGCTGGGAGAGCCAAGATAAGATTGGAATTTGTTTAGACTTAAGATGGGTAGACGTGTCCTTTTTCGCCTAACCTGCTTGTCCATTCTGGCCACCAAAACGATCCATTTCTCTTTGCAAAGCCATCAACTTCTCCATGATGTTATCTAAGTTGCGATTCAAGTTCTGAACAGCTACAGTCTGAGCGCTAACGGCTCTGCCCACCGCTTCGATCATATCAGGCAGCTTTGTGGGGCTTTGAACAGCTGCCACCATTAACTGATTTCCTCGATACACCAGGGCAATGCCAAGTCCAATCAGCAAAAATCCTGTGATCATGGTTCCGAATAGGTAAATATCCTCAATATCCTCCACGGAAAGAATCGCCAAGCACACCACACACCACTTCTCCCAGGCATCCATGGTGTATCCAGCTGCAAACGTTCCGGCAGGACAAACAGGTTCCCCCGAACCTAAACTTCGAGTCGAGAAGATTGTGTCAATTGCGTGAAGTGACCAGTTGATCAGATCCATAATTTCGATTCGGAGAGCAGTGCAGGAAGGGTCTCTCAGACAAGACGAGTCCGCAGAAGCAAAGCAGGAGAGAGGCTTGTCAGGAAGGGAGAGGCTGAGAAAATGAGAGATGGGAGGAAAAAACACCCACACATTTCGCTCCTATCAGGACCGGACTGTGTAGGCATTAAAAAAAACCCTCAGCGCAGCATTCCGTGAAGCACGGAGAAGAATTAACACAACAATTACACAAAGACATAGAAAGTACGAGAGAGCAAAGTCCCGTGGCAGCCGTCTGCGGCCCCATCTTGGATGGAAATGTCTTGCCATCATGTTTGACATGAATTTGATGAACCGTTTAGGAGAAGTCCGTTAAAAATGACCATGTGTAATTTCACTCCAAATGGCCTTATGACATGTAGTGTAAGTTCATTATGTCTGACTATTTAAGTATTTTTAAGTTCGTTTCTTAGACAAGGATTTTAAGATCGTTACCTTGTTGACAGTTTCAGCGTGAAACTTCCGCCTTCCTCAGAATTGTCACCAGATGTCAGGTGGTAGCCTTATCAGCTGATGTTACGTTATGGAGTCGTGAACGTCCTGTCCGATTTGACAGGTAGTTCACGCCTCCTGCTGTCAGGTCGCTCCCCCAGGACGGCACTCCAGGTGTGTGACAGCACATACGCTCCCTCATCCCGGTTTATCATCCTTTCTGCCCGCCTGCGTATCTCCACTGCCTCTAAAATCCAACGCTGGTATCTGTTTTCTTCAGCGCGAATGACTCTGGCCTCTTCCCAATTCATTATGTGATTTTGTCGTTTGCAGTGGTCTGAAATGGCTGATTTTAGGTTTTCTTGGTATGCTTTTTCTTTTTCAGATCTTGTGTGTCTTTTTGTTGTTTCTTTCTCACATTCTATTTGGTGTTCTTTCCTTTGTGTATGGAAGCATCTGCCCGTTTCACCAATAGACTTTGTTACATGAACGGCAAGGGATTTCATAGATGACATTGCATTTGTTGTCCGGTTGTATTTTGTCTTTGGGGTGAACTAGCAACTGTCGGAGGTTCTTGTATGGTTTGACCGGGGTGTTGATATGATATTTCCTCATGGATCGTTGGATGCATTCTGTGACTCCTTTTATGTATGGTAGTGTGACAAAGCCCCGGTTTGTTTTTTCGGTGTTTTTTCTTGTTTGTTTGTTTTTTTCCTTTGTGTCTGTAGTTTCCCTTTTCGGATTGCCCACGGTGGATATTGGCAGTTTTTTAATGCCTGTTGAATGTGTTGGTCCTCCTCCTGTCTGTCTTTCTCCTCCGTGATGTTCTGTGTTCGGTCGTATAGTGTTCTGATTGCTGACATTTTGTCTGCGATGGGATGTTCAGATGTCCAGAGAAGATATTGGTCGGTGTGTGTAGGTTTTCTGTATATTGTAATTCTAATGTTCCCTTCTTCTGTGTGGTGTATTTTTAGGTCCAAAAAAGCTATTGTCTTGTCCATTTCCTCTTCGTGTGTGAATTTTATGTTACCTGTCTTGTCTATGGAGTTTAGGTGATCCGTGAGTTGTTGTGTGTGGCCTGTTTTGGTTATTTCGAGGATGTCATCAATGTATCGTTTCCAGAAAATGGGTTTGCAGTCATCCGGTGCTGTTTCTATGGCTCGGGTTTCCAGATCCTCCATGAAAAAGTTGCATAGAGTGGCAGATAGCGGGTCCCCCATTGCAAATCCCTCTTTTTGTCTGTAAATTGTGCCTCTGAATTGGAAATATGTGGAAGTCGAAATGAAATGCAACAGTTTTATGTCCTGTGCTGTAAATTTTGTGCGTTTTTTCAGAGTTCTGTCTGCTTTTAACCGGTTTTCTACTATGTTTAGTGTGTTTGTGACCGGTGTTTTTGTAAAGAGGGATATGACGTCATGTGATACAAATATTTCATCCTTTTTTTATCTTTATTTCCTTTAATTCTTTCGCCAGTTGTTTTGAGTTTTTGCAGTGGTATTCCGTAAGTCCAAGGAGTGGTTTGATTATGTCTGCAAGTGTCTTGGAAAGGTTGTAGGCAACTGATCCTATGCTGTCTACAATGGGTCTTAGTGGTGCTCTGGGTTTATGAATTTTTGATGTGCTGTATATCCGGGGGGTCATGTTTGCTGTGGGGATGAGGTGGTTGTATGTTTGTTTATCGATTTTGTTGTCGTCCAGTAATGTTTTAAGTAATAGCTTCAATCTTTTTTTCTTTTCCTCCGTCGGGTCTTTTTTGAGTACGTCATATGTGTTTGGGTCCGTGAGCATTTCATTCATTTGTTTTTCGTATTGAGTAGTGTCCAAGATAACCGTAGTCCTCCCTTTGTCAGCCGGTAGTATTGTTATTTTGTTGTTCTTTGCGAGTGTCCTTATGGCTTCCATTTCCTGTTTAGTTGTGTTTCTGGGTGGCAGTTTAGCTGAGATGAGGATACCTGCTACTTCGTTCCTTAATGCAGCCTTCTGTCCTTGGTCCTGTATCATGTTGCATGCTAGTTCCGTAGCCAATATGAATTCTTCGTGTGGGATTCTATTTGGTGTAATAGCATAGTTAAGGCCCCGTGAGAGTATAGTGCATTCTGCTGTTGTTAGTGTATGTTTAGACAGGTTGCAAATCCATTTTTCGTTTGTTTGCTTGTCCTTGCATTTATTTTGTTTCTTTTTCCTAATAAGCCTATTCAGTTTTTTAATGTGACGTATTTTTGTTTTTGAGAACTCTTGTTCTTGTATTGTATTCAGATGCTCTTCCATATTTTTTTCCATGTCACTGCTGAGTTTGAACCGGCATTTGAAATCTTGTGTTCGCTGTGCTATTTCTGTGTTTAAATTGTTGATTTTGTTTGTCGTGCATCTGATTCTTTCTCTTACCACTGCAAACGACAAAATCACATATTGAATTGGGAAGAGGCCAGAGTCATTCGCGCTGAAGAAAATAGATACCAGCGTTGGATTTTAGAGGCAGTGGAGATACGCAAGCGGGCAGAAAGGACGATAAACCGGGATGAGAGAGCATATGCGCTGTCACACACCTGGAGCGCCGTCCTGGGGGAGCGACCTGACAGCAGGAGGCGTGAACTACCTGTCAAATCGGACAGGATGTTCACGCCTCTGTAACGTAACATCAGCTGATAAGGCACGTCACCACCTGACATCTGGTGACAATTCTGAGGAAGGCGGAAGTTTCACGCTGAAACTGTCAACAAGGTAACGATCTTAAACTCCTTGTCTAAGAAACGAACTTAAAAATACTTAAAGGCCTTATGACATAATCATTCCAAAGTTCTACCCATTCATTTCAATGGGAAATGGAAAAAGGGGCGCTATGAAGTCCCTGGGCCATGCCCAGGGCCAAAAGTCTGTGGCTGAGTAGCGGTGACAATGACTGTGTATCAAATTTCATGAGTTTTCGTGCATGGGAAATGCCTCAAATAAGGCCAAATGCGACAGAAAAATAATAATAATAATAATCCTTTGAAAAACAATAGGGTCTTCACACCGTTCAGTGCTCGGGCCCTAATAAGATATGGGGAAGGGGGGGGTGAAGGGGGGCGGCGGTAGGAGAGATATTGCACTTTATATTGCACATTATATTGCACATTGTCCAGTATTGCTTATTGTTAGGCTAGGCTACTGCTCCTTCCCATCCTCTGTCCTCTTGTTACCCCTCCTCCCCCCGAGAGGAGTTGTACAGTCTGATGGCCTGAGGAACAAAGGAGTTTTTGAGTCTGTTCATTCTGCACTTGGGAAGGAGCATTCTGTCACTGAACAGGCTCCTCTGGTTGCTGATGACGGTCTGCAGAGGGTGACTGGCATCTTCCATGATGCTCAATAGTTTGTCCATAGATCTCTTCTCTGCCACCATCACCAGAGAGTCCAGCTTCATGCCGACCACAGAGCCGGCCCGCCTGATCAGTTTGTCCAGCCTGGATGTGTCCTCCTTGGATGTGCTGCCCCCCCCCCCAGCACACCATGGTGTAAAACAGGACACTGGCGACCACAGACTGATAGAACATCCACAGGGAGTTTCCTGCAGATGTTAAAGGACCGCAGCCTCCTAAGGAAGTATAGCCTGCTCTGTCCCTTCCTGTATAAGTGATTGGTGTTGCAATTCCAGTCCAGCTTGCTGTCCAGCCACAGACCGAGGTACTTGTAGGAATCCACAGCTTCCACCTCGACTCCCTCGATCAGAACTGGTCGTGACCTTGGTCTGGACCTCCCAAAGTCAATGACCAGCTCCTTGGTCTTCGGGGTGTTGAGCTGCAGATGGTTCCTGTTGCACCACACAGCAAAGTCCCTCACCAGGCTCCTCCTCTCTGTTGTCACTGATACACCCAACGATGGCTGTGTCATCGGCAAACTTCTGAATGTGGCACAGCTCCGAGTTGTAGCAGAAGTCTGCAGTGTACAGGGTGAAGAGAAAAGGGGCCAGCACCGTGCCCTGGGGTGCTCCGGTGCTGCTAATCACGGTGTCAGACGTGATGTCCTTCAGCCTGACGTACTGCGGCCTGTCAGTGAGGTAGCTGGAGATCCAGGTGACCAGGCAGGGATCCACTCGCATCCTGTTCAGTTTGTCCTGAAGCAATAGGGTCTGGATGGTGTTGAAGGCACTCAAGAAGTCCAAGAAGAGGATCCTCACTGTGCCATTTCCCTTATCCAGATGCGAGTGGGCTCGGTGTAGCAGGTAGAGGATGGCGTCTTCCACACCGACACCTGCCCGGTACGCAAACTGCAGACAGTTCTGGGCATGTTGTACCTGGGGTCTGAGGAGACTGAGGAAGAGCCACTCCAACGTCTTCATCAGATGTGAAGTGAGTGCCACCGGTCTGAAGTCGTTCAGCTCGCTGGGCCGATTCTTTTTGGGAACTGGAACGATACATGATGTCTTCCAGAGGGTTGGCAGTTCAGAGAAATAATTAAGTGTCTTCCAAAAGTATCCATCCCCCTTGGTGTTTGTCCCGTTTTGTTGCATTACAAGGTGGAATTAACATGAATTTAGGGGGGTTAGCACCATTTGATTTACACAACATGCCTACAACTTTAAAAGTGAAAATTGGTTTATTGTTTTGTTTTTTATTGTGACACAAACAATAATTAAGATGAAGACAAATCTGGAGATGACCTGGCGACTTGTCCAGGGTGTACCCCGCCTTTCGCCCGTAGTCAGCTGGGATAGGCTCCAGCTTGCCTGCGACCCTGTAGAAGGATAAAGCGGCTAGAGATAATGTGATGTGATGTGTGACAAATCTGGAGTATGCACAGGTATTCACCCCCTTTCATACATGAAACCCCTAAATAAGTTCTGGTCCAAACAATTCACTTCATAAGTCACATAATTAGTTGATTTAAGATAATAGTAACACATGTATTTTTGTTGAAAAATAATTATTTCTTGATGAGGGATTTGTTTTTCTCTGAATAAATTTATTTCAATTGAACGTTGGATTTTTCTCATTTTTTCAGTGCGAGATGAAGCGACTTCACCAAAAGGTGGATTATTTTTAACCCACTTTACTCATCTTTACAAGAGAGGAACAAAAATTGTGAAGGGCACTGTATAATCTAATCACAAATAAATAAAAAAAAAAACACTGTCAATTCATGTATGCTTGTTGCTTAGATTTTCAAGTTTTAGCATATTTAAATTGAGGACATTTTGAAATATAGGGTATTCAAAAAACTTGAGTAAGTCTTAGTAACAGTCGCTCTTTCTGCACACTAATTTCTGATTTGTGTGTGTCTGTGTGTAGGAGAAGGGCATTGAGGTCACACGTGAGCACATGGAGCGTCTGTATGTCTTTGCCCTCATGTGGAGTGTTGGTGCCCTCCTCGAGTTGGATGATCGAAGGAAAATGGAGAGCTGGCTGCGTTGCCATGACAGCATTCGTCTGGACCTGCCGGCCATGTCATCCTGCAGCGAGGATACCATGTTCGACTACTATGTCACATTCGATGGTCTGTGCCTTAAAATATGCACAATTATACACACTCTCTCACAATCTCCCCACTGTTCAGTTCATTTTGTCACTCTCCCTCATGCTCAATTTCTCTCTCTCTTGTGCTCAGACTCTTTTTACTTCACATGCTAACCATAAATTGCCTAACAACATAAATCAACTTGGCATCCTTCAGTGGTCACTGTCTTGAAGTGTATATCCTCCGCAACCTCTTGAATTTAAATCCGTGTTGTAAATTTTGAAAGCTGTGTCTTACATGCCATGCTATGCACATATTTGTTACACACATTGCTTTTCTATTTTTCCCTCACAGCTCTTTCTTGCTCTCTTTATTTCCTATTTATTTTCTCTCTTTGAATCAGCTGCTCATTAATGCAAATATCTAATCGGCTTGTTATATAGCTGCAGCAGCACGATGTGTAAAATCGTGCTTCTGTAAATATTCACACCAAATATCAGAATTTGATCTCAGTGATTAGGACATAGTTGTTGGGGCTAGACAAGCTGTTTTGAGGATCTCAGAAACTGCTGAATTAGTGAGCAGCATTTTTCCCAATGAGAGAGTCAGACTGGTCTGAGCTGACAGAAAGGCTATGGTAACTCAAATAGCCACTCTTTGCAACCATGGTGAGCAGAAAAGCATCTCAGAATGCCCCCTTTAATGGTTCCACTCGTTTTAATTTTAGCCTTTCTTTCCACAAATAGCATTTCATTCTGCTCATATACCCCAAGCTAGTCTTGTGGTTTCTTATCTTTTGATCCATTCTCTGCCTGCTCTTGGATAATCCCCATCTCACATATACAACCAAATTATACAAATGGCACATTTTTGGTCATTTTTGGAGTTGTTACTCTTTCATAGAATCACTGTTGGATTGTTGACTTGGTTTTAGTTTGCTTGTTCTTTGTTTCAAAGTAAATTTAATTGTAAAGAATTAGATTAGTCTTACGTGTAGTGCTGGATTGGCTACACCTTCCTCTGATAATCCATTGTTAATTGGTAGGTCAGTGGTGGGTGTTTGGGGTAAAACTTGGGGATACTAACAATTATTTCAATAAACCAGTATTGCTATTGCACAATGGTCATTTCTGTATCCCTCATACTGTTATTTTTATCACAACCAATGTCAATTTATTCTGCCATACCAATGTCTTCACTTATAATAGTATTTTGTCATATGAGTATTTCTACAACCCCTGGCAAAAAAATATAGAATCACTACTTTTGGAGGATGTTCATTCAGCTGTTTTACTTTGTATTAAAAAAAAAATCAGATATGACACAATTTTTTTATTTAACAGCTGAACATTCTGGCTTTGTAAAATATACCTCAAATTAAATGAAATTGTTGTAATTAATGGCACTTTTTTAAGATCAAGTAGAGGAAAAAATTATGGAATCAGTCAATGATGAGGGGAAAAATATGGAATCACCCTATAACTTGCATTTCTAAAACAAATACCCACACAAGCCTAAATATGCAAATTAGTCTTCAGTTAAGAGTGCTTGTAGACCTTAATGAGTTGTTGCACCTGGCTGATTGGCAGGAAACATGGCCCCAACAAGAAAGCTGTCAGTTGAAACAATGGAAAGGATTATAAAACTCCTTAAAGAAGGTAATTCAACATGGAGTGTAGCAAAAGATGTTGGTTGTTCCCAGTCAGCTGTGTCTAAAATTTGGAGCAAGCATAAACAAAATGGGAAGGTTGTAAAAGGGAAGCATAAAGGTAGACCATCAAAGCGTCAGGACAGGAAACTCAAAGCAACATGCCTTGACAATAGAAAATGCACAACAAAAGAAATGAAAAACAAATGGGCAGAAACAGTCAGTGTTTGTGACTAAACTGTAAGAAATTGGCTGAAGGAAACAGGATTGACATACAGAAAAGCCAAACGCAAACCATGATTAACACCTAAACAGAAGAAAACAAGGTTACAGTGGGCTAACAGGAAGCAGTCATGGACTGTGGATGATTGGATGAAAGTGATATTCAGTGATGAATCACGAATCTGCATTGGCCGAGGAGATGATGCTCGAACTTTTGTTTGGTGCAGTTTCCTGCGGAACTGAGGAGGAAGTACCAGGGCTGCAGAGCCGGGGCCAAGCGCAAGGCTAAGAAGATGGAGGGGTGGTGGAGGTACAAATCCTCGGTTCCGTCGGTGCTTATGGGGAATGTGAACTCACTAACCAACAAAACTGATGAGCTGGCAGGACTGGTAAAAACCCAGAGGCTTTACAGGGAGTATAGTTTGTTGTGTTTCACGGACACTTGGCTTAACAGCTACACACCGGATTTTAATGAGGAGCTACCTGAATTCACTACAGTGAGAGCGGACAGGGATGCGAAGCTGAGCGGCAAGCGCAAAAGTGGAGTTCTCTCACTGTTTATTAACACCAGATAGTGCAACCCAGGACACACAAACATTAAGGTGATCTGCTGCCGGGACATTGAACTGTTAGCGGTGAGTCTCCGACCGTGTTACATGCCTCGGGAGTTTACACACACCATTTTCACCTGTGTTTACATTTCTCCATGTGTGGACGCGCAGGCGGCGTGTGACGTCATTCACTCCACCATAGCAGCGCTGCAGACACAACACCCCGAGGCTTTCTTCGCGATCTCTGAGGAGTTTAACCATGTCACTCTGGACTCCACTGTCCTTGCCTTTCATCAGTTTGTGGACTGTCCCACTAGGAAAAACAGGACCATAGACCTATTGTATGCCAATGTAAGCGACACATACAGGGCAATCCCACTACCACTGCTGGGGAGATCTGACCATAATCTGGTTCTCCTACAGCCTCAGTACAAACCAATGGTTCTGAGGCAGCCCACCACCATGCATTCATTCAGGGCCTGGTCTCCCGAGGCAGAGGAAACTCTTAAGGACTGCTTCAAGACGACCGACTGGAATGTACTGTTAGACCCGGATGGGGAGGACATTGAGGAGGTGACACTGCATAACAGACTACTTGAACTTTTGCAGGGACGTTGCTGTTCCCACAAAAACTGTACGCTGCTTTCCAAACAATAAGCCCTGGATTACCAGTGAAGTCAAGGGCCTTCTCAACCAAAAGAAGAGGGCGTTCAAAGACGGAGACAGGTCAGAGCTGAAGCATGTACAGGGGGGAACTCAAAGTCTGGCTAAAAGAGGCCAAGGAGTCATACAGGAAAAAGGTGGAACAGAAGCTGCAAGAAAACAACATGAAGGAGGTCTGGGATGGGATGAAAACCATCACAGGCTGCAAGAAGAACAGCGGCAGCTCAGCAGATGGGGGTATGGACAGGGCAAACCAGTTTAACCACTTCAACAGGTTTGCCCCTCCCCTCCTCCTCCAGCAGTTATCACCTCGTCACCATCACCAGCAGATCAGCCCTCACCCCCACCACCAACATCATCATCAGAGCCATCAACACCTCCTGCAGATGGAATACACATCCACTCCCCCAGTCCCCCCCATCTTCACTGCAGATCAAGTCAGGAGAGAGCTAAGGAGACTCCACCCTGAGTGAAGGGCCCTGAGCAAACTGCTCTCAATCATGGACAATGTTCACCACTCTCTGCATGGCGCCATCATCATGCAGAGGAGCTCATTCACTATGTTTACATGCACATAGAGAGAATCGAATTTCTGCCGTTGCTCGACTGAAATCGAGGTTCAAAATGCCATGTATACACCTTAATTCGGCTGAAATTGAACCGAACTTGATTTCTCGGAATCGAGCTACACGACCTAGTTTATGCGATTTCTGCCGAGCTACTTTGTGCATGTATACCCTATCGAGCTACTTGTCGAGCTACTTCCGGAAGTGACGAGTGACGAGACCACAAGCGGGAAACAACAGCCTCGGTCGGCATGATAACGAATCATGACAACGGCATGAATCTTTTCTTTTTGTGGCATTGTTTGCACTGTTAAAATTTAGCTCACTTACTGTATCACCAAATACATCTGTACAGCTGTTGCATAGCTGTGAATTGTGTACATAAACAAATCACTGTATTTGTGTGTGTGTGTATATGTCCAACATCTGAAGAATGTCAATAAAAACAAAACAATTGAACTTTTTGTGTGTTTATTAAGACATAAGTTAAATTGTAAGCAAAAAAAAAAAAAATTTTGTAAGCAAAAAATGGACTTTAGAAAAATATTATTGTGCAAAATAAGTTGTCTTACAAAACAGTGGTCTGCGCAGGACAGTTTGTAGCCATAGTCTGTTAGAGCAAGCCTAACAGCTTGAACACGGAACTGCTAGTGTTGCCAGATTGGGGGTTTTAAGTGCATTTTAGCGGATTTGAACATGTTTTGGGCTGGAAAACGTCAGCAGTATCTGGCAACACTATAGCTCTTCTTCATGACGACAACCGGAAGTGTACCAACACGATGGGGCGTGTAGCGCCACGTGTGGCTCGGGTACACAATGCACCTTGCACAATAGCCCGATTTCACTTGTACATGTAGGATTGGATTTCTCTGGCACCCCTGCTGGGACCCTTTGCTCGATTACCAACAGCAGCTCGATTTGGACGTGCATGTAAACGTAGTCATTGAGGTGGTGTTTACATTAGACCGTATCCGTCTCATTTTCGTCACGGATGCACTGTCCGTGCACATTAAAAGGCCGGGAAACGACTCCACAGGCGGAACAACTTGAATCCGCCAGGGCCCACGTATTCAACCCAGTTCGTATCTGATCCGGTGCTGTGTAAACATTGAGGAACGAGGAAACGCTGTGCTGAGCTCTAGCTGACGTCGTCATTGGACAACGTCACTGTGACATCCACCTTCCTGATTCGCTGGCGTTGGGATCACACACACAGTGGCTCAGTCCCGAATCACTGCTCGTGCACTTCACTCGCGCGCTCTGTGAGCTGCGCAGGGCCGGAGTGCGCACCCTCCAGAGGGCACTCGCTGTTCAGGGCGGAGTGATTTGGAGCGCAGGAGGAAGCGCTGAGCTGCACTGAGGTTTATTTACACATTTCAACTTATTTACCTCCTTCAGGTGCTTAAATTCAGTGAGAACATGAACATCACAGCCAGGTGTGTTTATCTGCTGGAGAAGGTGTTTGCTTGCCATCCTTCCACTTGCAAGTGGTGAGTGACTTGCACATGCCCGATATGCACTGGGATCATGTGACGTGCCGTCTAATTAGTCATGTGATTAGCGTATCCGTGTATTGGCGTTGCTGTGTGCACGCGAATCGTTTTAAAAATGTTAATCTGATGATCCACTGATACGGTCTAATGTAAACACTACCTCAGTGGCAGACTGTTGTCCCTGCCCTGCACCACGGACAGATTCAGGACTTCTTTTGTCCCTCGGGCCGTTAGACTGTTCAGCTCCTCCCAGCTCAGCAAAAATAAGGCTACATCCACACGACAACGGCAACGAGATGTTATTTAAAAATATATCACGTCCAAATGGGCAACAATCAGTAAAATATCAGGTTCATATGGCAATGCAACGCTTGCTGAAAACGATGCAATACACATGCCACACCTCTAGGGGCGCTGTAAGACGGTCCCTTCGGAGACACCAGAACAATAGAAGTAAGGACGCATGCGCATAAACTATTATGCGCGAGACTTCATATTAGCCACAAAGTCAGGAAAATCTGTTTGTAAAATTACATTATAATGACCAAATACAATGAAAAGTATTTTTCCAGTCTCACCTGTGAAAGGTAATCCCATGTGATCTCGTTTGGACGGCAAACCTGTTGGTACAGTTAAACGCAGCTAATCTTTATTCTCCGCTTTGACCTCTCCAAAATGGCGGCGAGGATGACATGATTCTACGCGGAAGGCGGCGTCTTTAATGGTCCGGAATAAATTGAATGATACACGTTGATGGATTAATTTGTTGTTTCTCACCTGTGAAAGGTAATCCCATATGATCTCGTTTGGACGGTAAACCTGTTGGTACAGTTAAACGCAGCACATGAATCTTTATTCTCCGCTTTGACCTATCCAATATGGCGACGAGGATGACATATGATTCTACGCGGAAGGCGGCGTCTTTAATGGTCCGGAATAAATTGAATGATACACGTTGATGGATTAATTTCTTCTACGCCCTTTTTGAGGAATGTATTGTAGGACTTAAACCCACATCTGAAGAGGTAAGATCGCTCCTTTTTTTTCCCTATTTTTGCTGGCGGAGTCTCTCTCTCTCTCTCTCTCTCTCTCTCTCTCTCTCTCTCACTTTGCACCATTACACAATAAATATTCACAGTGAAAATATTTTGTAAGCGCGTTTCATGAACCAAGTTATAGGATTTGTTGACAACTCGCATCGAGTTCGTTACACTTCTACCCGGCGTGAAGCACTCACAGTCATGTGGTTGTGACATCATCGTAAACAAATCCGTTCTACTCATCCAGATGACTTCACAATGGCAACGTTGCCAGATCTTTCCACTCTGGAACCCGTTCTCAAAAAGATTGCGTTTTGGGCACCAGGACGCCAGGCCTAAACGATAAGCAATTGTAACGGAGTCACCTGAATCCATTGCCGTGTGGACAGGGCTTAAAACTCTGTGACTCTGCTGTACTCAGGACTAGTTACACTGCTCATTTCATGTCCATGGCACTTTTCTGCTGCTTACATAGATGTACATTACATGCATAGATATTTGTAGATAAGCCGGTATGTTGTACTTTACCTTATTATATATTTTATTATATACTGTTATAATGTACCTACTTATACATACTGCTATATATACTAACTTATAATATTAAATTAATATATAAATATTATCGTATACTATCACACTTACATATGTACTGATACATACTGTACTTTAACTATGCCTATCATGTAATATCTTATGCTTTTTATCTATCATATACCACTAAACACACTGCACGTGTATGTAACTGTCCACAAAGTATTTGCACTGCTCATTACACTCTTATTTGCACTGTGTCTGGTTACTGCCAACTGCACTACCTCCCGCACTGAGAGCTGTATATTCTATTACTTGCTCTTATTGGTAATGTTTTTTTCTTTGGTATTTTGTATTTGTTTTTTTATATGATTTCCTTGTATAATGCTATTTAGTTTTGTATTGATCTTATGCAATGTGGAAATGTAACTGGATACCTTGAATTTCCCTCTGGGATTAATAAAGTATCCATCTATCCATCAATCAAACATATAAAGATGAAAACAAGCAAATTTCCACAGTCATTGATATGGGGTTGAAATTTTGGACACTTTTCTCATTCCATCAAGTGAAAGTACTTTTGGTGATGAAGTCATTTTTCAGGATGATAATGAATCTTGCCACAGAGCAAAGAGCATTAAAACTTTTCTTCAGGAAAGGCATATCAACTCAATGACCATGCCAGCAAACAGTCCGGATCTCAACCCAATTGAAAATTTATGGTGGAAATTGAGGGGGAGGGGAAAAAAAGGTCCATGACAAGGCTCCATCCTGCAAAGCTGATCTGTCAAGTGCTAAAGAGAAAGTTGGAACCTGACTGATAAAGAATATTGTTTTTCATTAGTAAAGTCCATGCCACAAAGAATTCAAGCGGTCGTAAAAGCCAGAGGATGTGCAACAAAGTGTTAATTGTGATTTTTTTTTTTTTGGTTCATGATTTCATAATTTTTTTCCTCATCATTGAGTGATTCCATAATTTTTTCCTCTACTTAATGTTTAAAAAAAAGTGTGCCACTAATTATAACAATTTCATTTAACTTTTTTGAGGTATATTTTACAAAGCCAGTATGTTCAGCTGTAAAATACAATAATTTTGTGTCCCTTTTTTTTTTTTTTTTGCTGCAAAGTAAAACAGCTGAATGAACATCCTCCAAGAGTAGAGATTCCACATTTTTTGTCAGGGGTTGTATCTTAACGAAGTATTCTGTTATACCAGTATCTCTAGCTTGCAAAGATGTAGCATCATACCATGATTGTTCCCTTTCACTACTATCTTTAAAGTACAGAATTCTGCCGTACCATTACCTGCATCCTGTCATCATATTTAGACATACCAGTATATCCATTATATGTCTCCACCACTGTCTTTACAATATCACAGTATTTCATCAAAATGGTGTATTATTTCACATGCACTTGTAATAACAAATCAGTCTTAGCTCATGATTTGAGATAAAAGCTTTTTTTTTTTTAAAGGTCAGTGGGTCCACTGGAGCTCTAGTGTCGAGGAGTATATCTATCCACCAGACTCTACACCAGATTATGGCTCCATCCTGGTGCCCAACGTGGACAATGTGCGCACAGACTTCCTTATTCAGACCATTAGCAAGCAGGGAAAGGTGAGAGAAGCTTAGCAGGGGTCTACAATCATGAAGCATGGTCTATTTTGTTTCAGTGTTGTTTCCATCCATATTATTGATCAAGATAAGGACCTGTTATATTTTGAGTATATTAAAATACATTTTAGAACAAATTGGAATAAAATATGAACTTTTTACTTTTTCTTCACCCCGTTCCTGTGTTCCAGGCTGTGCTCTTGATTGGAGAGCAGGGTACTGCTAAGACAGTCATCATTAAGAGTTTCTTGTCCAAATATGACCCAGAAGCACACATCACTAAGAACCTCAACTTCTCTTCAGCTACCACTCCATTTATGTTCCAGGTTCCTGCTCTTTTTTGCTGTCTTTTTTTTAATGTTTATCTACTTCATGAGATATTGGGTAAAGGTTTAGAGAAGGAGAAAGTGTATAGTGTGAACTTATCTCCCTTCTTGAGAAATCACAGATGCCAAAAAATGATTTTAAAAAAATTACCAGTTAATGCCTATTACCTGGCCCATTAGAAAAAAAAAATATTGGATTAAGCCATGCTTATATTGATTACTTCTTGGCTACAGGTGTTGGGATTGATTTTGATTGAATTTTTTTTACTGCTTTTCTATTGGATTTTAATTGGTTATTTATGGGTTTCCAGCGCTCTGTGGAGAGCTACCTAGACAAGCGGATGGGTACCACATATGGCCCACCAGCAGGCAAGAAGATGTCCATCTTTATTGATGACATCAACATGCCTATCATCAACGAGTGGGGAGACCAGGTATGCTGTAGTATACTTCTGTAAAAATTGAATGGCATGTGGCATTCAAATTTTTCTGTATTTTCTTTATAGATGAGTGTGTTTCTGTTTGATAGACAAGTCTATAATAGTACTGAGATATGCTGGTACAACAGGTATATTACAGTATATAGCGTTAAATAACCGGTCATGAGTTGTTAATCATAATGCCATTTATTCATTTCACCTACTACATATGGTGGTGCCACTCACCTGTTAGATGACTACTGGGAAAAAATATATACCTGGTTATGCCATACAAAAACGACAACAGAAGTAGTAGATTTGGCAAAATGTATGCAACCCCCCTTTAGGGATTTCTCAAAAAGGGAGATGAGTTCACACCGTACACTTTCTCCTCTAAAGATCACGAATGAGATTGTACGCCAGATGATGGAGCAGAGGGGCTTCTATAACCTGGAGAAGCCTGGAGAATTCACCAACCTGGTGGACATCCAGTTCCTGGCAGCCATGATTCACCCGGGTGGAGGACGCAATGACATTCCCCAGAGGCTCAAGAGGCAGTTTTCCGTCTTTAACTGCACTTTACCCTCCAACCCATCTATCGACAAGATCTTTGGTCAGTACACACAAGCTTTCAGAAGGCAGCACAGTGAAATAACAGATTAGCAGAGTAGGATTGTGAGAATAAGAGCCTGCCTTTTAGCTAACACGAGGGATAGGATGGCAGACAGCAACTTGGGAACATAACATAAATGATGAAAAAACAAGCACACTCCATTTTTACCTGAGGACAATCTAAAATGCTCATTAACAATGTAGATATTGTCTAGATATTACTAATATTTGTATATTTATATTTTGGGGCTTAGTTCCTCACAGTACATCAGTATAACAACCTGTTCATCTTACCGTTACTATTTTTCTACTTTTTTAAGACAAAAATGTGAGAACAAGGGAGCTTTGGGATGCTTAAAATGGCTTGATATTGGACAATGTTTTGGCAAGATTTTACAGAGATACATAATTTATAGTGTACTGTATGTCAGTGTTCCTAATAAGGCCAAGAGACTGATGAGGATGGTAAAGGGTTGACAGTGACCGGTAATAGCTAATAAAAAGGGGCACATGTGGACAGGCTTGGGGTGATTTCAGTGAAATTTGTTCATGATTTCTACAAAGACTTATTGAATATCTCACAGTCTCAATTTAATAAAGGTTTTGTATCATATCCTTGTTGCTGCAAAGTCACACAGTGCCATAATTACATACTGATTAATGCTCACTGTCCTGCATGTTTATTTTCCTGGCCTTGATCTTGGATCATTATATTGAAGGACTTTGTCTTATTATCTTTTTGAAATTGTTTTTCAGCCAAGATGTCGTAGCGCCTCAACCTTCACTTTTTCATAGATCCACTCTGGTTGCTTCATGTCCCATTCAATGATATAGGAATGCTTTTGCCATTTTGCAAATTAAAACCAGGAACATATCAGATAGTGTCACAGTAGCTATTCAACGCTCTCTTTTTTTTTTTCTATAACCAAACAGAGTATTATGTAATCATAGCTACAAAGTACTGAGACCCTGGTGTTACAGATAAGTTTAAGGAAACAGCAGACAAAAAAATAAAACATCCTGAATATGCTGTAATGTTTAACAAGGTTCTGATCTTAATATAAACCTCCTTTATATACTTGTGCATGTAACTGCTCTCTCATAGTCATAGCTCATTTTCAGTATGGTTAAATCCAGAGATTGAGATACTTTTATGATAGATTTTATGCCTCACAACCATTTCAGTATTAATTTCAAAGTTATTTTTCCTTTAGACTTTTGAAAATTTTCATTGTGGCACTGATTGTGCTTAATGACATTTTTATATTTTTAACTGTCCATGTTTTCCTATATATCAATTTCCTGCTTTTTGGAGGTAATCGGCCATCTGTCCCAATTGTGTTGAATACTATTTTGTTTCTCCCTCATGGTGATTGATGACAAAAAGATTTTGTATGTGCAACCCCATATTTATAGCTCATGGAAGTAGGAAATTGTCAATGACGACAAAATAGTTCCTGGGGACTGTGAGCAATTTAAAAATAATGTAATAATTCAATGTAATAACCCAAAGGCATGCAGTTAGGTTAACATGGGGGCGGCCTTGGGCTGAAGTGCCCTTGAGCAATGTACCTAACCCCCAACTGTTCCCCAGATGCTGTTCTTCCAGGCTGCCCCCTGCTCTGGGTATGTGTGTGCATGTGTGTGTTTACTGCTTCAGATGGGTTAAATGCAGAGAGAAATTTCACAAATGTACGTGTGATTAAATAAACAACTTCTTAATGTTAGGGATAATACAGCATGCAGTATGTAAACTCAATAATTCATTTACCTGTATTTGGGCAAATCCAAGAATGAGTGTGAGAGTCCTGAGGAGGTCAAAACATCCAATAAGAATAACACAATCTTTGTCAAAAATAGGCAAAAACTAAGAAATACAATGAACCAGGAGTCCAGAAAACAAAGCTTGGACTAAAATGAACTGATTCCATGATAAGAATTCACAATAATACATGATACAACAGGGTATACAGAGAGAAACTGATCAAGGACTAACACTGAACAGATGATCACAATTGGGTAACAAAACAAAGACAAGACAGAGGTGGAGACAGGACTAAAACAGAAACAAAATAAACAGCAGATGGAGAACCAAAACAAAACACCTGAATTTCGAACAACTTGTTTGTTTGCATTTATTTAAATTTTTTTGAAGAACATCAGTAATTTTCAGATTTTTCTTCTTCTTCTTTTGGCTGCTCCCGATTAGGGGTCACCACAGCGGATCTTTCATCTCCATTGCTCCCTGTCTTCCGCATCCTTCTCTACCACACCTGCCACTTTCATGTCCTCTCTCACCACATCCATGTATCTCCTCTTTGGCCTTCCTCGTTTTCGTGTGCCTGGCAGCAACATCCTCAACATTCTCCTTCCAACATGCTTTGCATCTCTTTTCAGGATGTGCCCATACCATCTCAGTCTCATCTCTCTTAGCTTAATTCCCAAGCTCTCCACATGTGCTGTCCTCCTGATGTGCTCATTCCTTATCCTGTCCACCCTTGTCACTCCCATCACAAACCTTAACATCCTCAACTCCGCCACCTCCAACTTTGCCTCCTGTCTCTTCCTTAAGGGTACTGTCTCCAATCCATACATCACAGCTGGTCTCACTACTGTCGTCTACATCTTGCCTTTCACTTTTGCTGGGACTTTCCTATCACAAATGACTCCCGAAATCCTCCAACTGCTCCACCCTGCCTGCACTTTTTCTCACCTCACTATTGCAGCCCCCATTTTCCTGCACAGTTGACCCCAGGTACTTGAATTCACCAACTTTCTTTACATCTACTCCTTGCATCTTCACTACACTCTCATCCCTATTCTCGTTGATGCACATGTATTCTGTTTTGCTACTGCTCACCTTCATTCCTCTTCGTTCCAATGCATACCTCCATCTCTCCAAACCCAGCTCAGCCTCCTTTTTACTTTCACCACATATCACATATCATCCGCAAACATCATGTTCCATGGTGACTGTTGCCTCACTTCGTCCATCAAGCTATCCATCACTATGGCAAACAAGAAAGGACTCAAAGTAGATCCTTGATGAAGTCCCACCTTCACCTTGAACCATTCAGTCATTCCAATTGCACACCTCACTACTGTTTCACTGTTCTCATACACGTCTTGCACCACTCTAATATACTTCTCATTCACTCCACACTTTCTCATACAATACCATAACTCCTCTCTCAGCACTCTAGCCTTCTCCAGGTCTACAAACACACAATGTAGCTTTCTCTGGCCTTCCCTGTACTTCTCCATTAACGTTCTTAAAGCAAAAATTGCATCCGACGTGCTTTTCCTTGGCATAAACCCATACTACTGTTTACAGATTGCTACCTCTCTTTTCAATCTCGCCTCCAAAACCCTTTCCCATAACTTCATGGTGTGGCTCATCAATTTTATCCCTCTGTAATAACTGCAGCTCTGTACATCTCCCTTATTCTTGTATATTGGGACTAGCACACTCTCCATTCATTCGGCATTTTTTCATTCTCTAAGATCTTATTAAACAATCTCGTTAGGAACTCCACAGCCATCTCACCCAAACATCTCCAAGCCTCAATTGGGAAACCATCTGGTCCGACTGCTTTCCCAGTCTTCATTCTTTTCATGGCTGCCCTCACCTCATCCTTACTAACCAACTCTACTTCCTGATTTGCTATCTCCAACGAATCTGACCTTTTCTCTCTTGGATTCTCCTCATTTAATAAATCCTCAAAGTACTCTTTCCACCTTCTTAATACACTTTTTTTTTTGGTCACCACATTTTCCATTTACATCTTTCATCACCTTTACCTGCTGTACATCCCTCGCTTCTGTGGGTGCAATCAGTTAATTATTGAAATTAAGTGATCAATCTCATTAAATCAATCTCATTAAATTTGAAGGTTAATAATTAAAATGAATCAATCCCATTGAATTGTTTACTTTGACTCCTTTGAATTGAATCATACCATAGAATCAGTATCATTCAGTGAATCATTTAGTGAATCACTCAAATGAATCGTTTAGTGAATCATTTAGTGAATCGTTCAATGAATCATTTAGTGAATCATACCATTAATCCTGGTGCTTAATAATAAATTACCAAACAGCTAAATTATGGTATATTTCCAAATTATTACGATCACTTACCATATTACATAACTCGTATGCACCTTTTTGAATTCTTTGAGGAGATTGGGGACTTCAGATATTGTTCACCAACAAGATGAATACACACAGCTTTGATAATAAATGGATTTATTATAACAAAGACAAAAATGGATAATCAATATATACAAATATGAGGTGTGTATACATGTGTGTGTTTATGTCTGGTGTGTGTATGGCCTAGCTTGTTGCTAGCTAAAACAATGTTATCTAAATAGAACAAAGGATTAGCTCTGTTGCTAATGTGTGTGTGTGGGGGGGGGAAGGACTTGACCATGTGTTTAGCCTCGTGTAGCTAACTACACGTGGTGGAGGCCTAGATTAGCCTTGTGTTGCTAGTGTGTTTGTGAAAGGCCCTATGGCCTAGCTAAAGTGTGTTTGTTAGGCCTGGTGAGGCCTACTGAGCACGTGTCGCTAAAGACAAAGGGAAGCTATCTAAAGTGTATCAGGCCTGGTCAGGCCTGTTGAGCACGCGTTTTCTCAGTAACAAAAAGATTCCACACTCATAACATTACCAAACTCACTGAAGCCTTGATAAGGTCAAAATGTATGATAAGGAAATTAAAATGTTAGTAAGCAAAGAAAAGCATGCGCAGCCTATCTATTAAACAATTGAGAGAACATAGAACCAAAATAAATCAACACGCTGCGTGTCTAACAGTGTAACAGATAAACCTGGGTTTAAATTCACACTATTCAAATAAAAGCAAATTCCTAAGACTATCTTAATTATGCCCAAATGCCAAAATCTTACTTAATCCTGCCTTTAGCAAGATATGAAGATGTTCGCCCGTGTAGTTTCGGGCCTCGCCGTGGGAGCACGTGAGCCGCTCGTGATGGAGGCGTAGAAAACTTTCGGGTCCAGCGGAGCACTTGGGTGGTTCCCATGGAAAGCAGAGGATTCTTGGTCCGAACCTCAGCGTTCGTGAGGAAAAGTCTCTGATCAGAATAAGATGCACAGCGCTTTTGAGTTGAAAAGGATTCAATCGCTTCTTAACTTTTAACTGCCTGGGCTGCAGTCGTGACGTCACTTCTAATACAAGTAAACCGGTTGTAACTCAGGTTGAGTTTAAAGATCGCGCTACTCTAGAGTTTACCTTTGCCAAGGGTAAGAAAGAAAATCGCGCTGAGTGATGGATCTTGCAAGAAAGAAGACATCTTTTTGGTGGAGAGCATCTCTTTTGTGCGTCTAGCTCCCTTGAAAACCAGATGCGAGAGACAAAATGGCGGAGCTTCCGCTTGGATTTATGCGTGCATGGCGGACTGACGTAGATGATCCCGCCCTGGCGTGACGTAGGTCAACGCGGAAGAGGACTGGGACTTGTAGTCCCCAGAGACAAAATGGCGGCATGATACCTACACTTCCCTGTTTCTCTGCCTAGCTAGTCTGTACAGGTCTTTCTCTACTTCTTTGGTCTCCAGTCTTTCGTGCAACTCCTGGTATGTATCTGCTTTCGCCTTCGCTACTGCTCTTTTTGCCTTCTGTCTCGTCTCTCTGTGTAACCGCCTGCTTTCCTCATCTCTCTGATCGTCCCAATTCTTCTTTGCTAGCCTCTTCTCTTTTATAATTTCCTGCACTTCTTTGTTCCACCACCATGTTTCCTTGTCTTCCTTCCTCCTTCCTGATGACCACCCTAGCACCTTCCTTGCTGCCTCTCTTACTAGTATTGAGGTATTTCACCTGACGTCACAGGGTCACGTGACGCCCCGGTGTCCACCATTTTGGACGGCAAGCTAGCTAATGTCAACAACAGTAGCTAGTATGTTACTGTAGCAATATTTACGTTCAGTCATTTGGATGACTGTTAAAACCTTTCAGTCTCAAGTTTTTCCTTTACTGGATTTACTAGTTTACTGAGCGAGCACGCGATGGCTCCCGGCTCGGCCGCCGAGCGCGCGATGGCTCCCGGCTCGGCCGGAGAGCGCGCGATGGCTCCCGGCTCGGCCAGAGAGCGCGCGATGGCTCCCGGCTCGGCCGGAGAGCGCGCGATGGCTCCCGGCTCGGCCGGAGAGCGCGCGATGGCTCCCGGCTCGGCCGCCGAGCGCGCGATGGCTCCCGGCTCGGCCGCCGAGCGCGCGATGGCTCCCGGCTCGGCCGGAGAGCGCGCGATGGCTCCCGGCTCGGCCGGAGAGCGCGCGATGGCTCCCGGCTCGGCCGCCGAGCGCGCGATGGCTCCCGGCTCGGCCGCCGAGCGCGCGATGGCTCCCGGCTCGGCCGCCGAGCGCGCGATGGCTCCCGGCTCGGCCGCCGAGCGCGCGATGGCTCCCGGCTCGGCCGCCGAGCGCGCGATGGCTCCCGGCTCGGCCGGAGAGCGCGCGATGGCTCCCAGCTTGCCCGAGCGTGCTAGCTCAGTAAACTAGTAAATACAGTAAAGGAAAAACTTGAGACTGAAAGGTTTTAACAGTCATCCAAATGACTGAACGTAAATATTGCTACAGTAACATACTAGTTACTGTTGTTGACATTAGCTAGTGCTAACAGCTAGTTGCTAATACACTGCTACAACTACACCGACCCTAATAATACAGTTCTTGGTCATTGCCTGGTAACAGCAAATTTATAACGGGCCATGTCTCAACAGACTAAGAAGTTATTTCAATGACATTTAATAACATTTTGTTTATCCTGAGGACCGAAAGTAAATGAAAATGTGAACAAACCTTAGCTGTAATCAGATGGCGACCACCGGCTCCAGGGACGACCCGCTGATGTAGACATGTTACCCAGCCTGACACAAAATATTTGTAGGCATCCAAACTCTTATATGCTTTCAGATCAATACCTGTGTATGGCGATGGGTTTTTAACGACATAGGTATACAGATCATGTGGGCCGAAGTCAGGTAAAGACGAGGGCTTGGTGTACTTCCGTACGTCAGTGAACAATCCTGGTGGAAGCAGGTAAACGTCGTTCTCTAAGCCTGCTAACCTCAATTTTTGCAAATACCTCTCCCTCTGCTCGCCCTGTAAATGCCCTACGTCGCTGGATAGTGAAGGTGTTTTCTGCATCTCGCTCCTTTTTCTTTTATGTTTTTCGTTTGTCGCCTTCCTCGCATTCAAACTGATTCGAGCCGTGCCGTCCAAAATGGCAGCGTCACATGACTTGGTCACGTGAGTGAAATACCTCAATAGAGGGATTTCACTGACGTCACCCGAAACCGGAAGTAAACAGACCCTGCGCCATTTTGGAAGACCAACAAACTCGTGATTAGGGGGAAATAACGGCAGCGGTATGTGAACCCACAAGAATAAAGTGGAGTGGCAAACGACTTAAACAAATCTGAGCTGTTTTATTTATGATTTATTGGCCCAACAGTAGACTTGAAAGAAACCTGTGTGAGACTTGGCAAAAAACTGTGGATATAATGGATAAGTCTGTGCATGATCTGTGGACACTTTGAGGTAAGCAAACGCAAGAAATTCCGATTTAAAACATGCTAAATTGGCCCCAAGTTGATAACTGTATGAGGAGCAAGCCTCCCAGACTTCTACAATTTAATAATAATAATAATAATAATAATTTAGGATGGTTTGGGGCTTGCTCTCCCTCCTATTATATAAATAAAGCATAGTTGTTGTGTAGGCATATATCATAAATACATATGTATAATTTGGATAAATTAACCTAAATTATGGATACCTTAATAGTAACAAAAAGTATTAATTTTTCAACTGAAAAGATATATTATTAAAAGATAAATATCAACAAGATTACCTTGGCCATAACTATGTGTAGGTTATTCTTAATAACAGCTGTAATATCACGAACCAAGCCACTAACAACATAATTGTAAGCCTGTAGCCCTTTGTAGGCTTTCAAGTCATCAGCAGTGTAGGCACTGGGTGTAAACAACAAATAGTTTACAATGTCTGGGTAGCAAACAGATGGCAGAATTGGTGTCAGGTCCTCCTTATGTTTCCATTCTCCCTTGCCGCGAGTCTTATCATATGGGTCAAACCCATCAATCACAGCCAGTTTCTCCACCTTTCTGCAGCTGGTAATGTACTCACATAACCAGAATTATCAGCCATCATGTCACTTCACTCTCGCTCGTAGTTTGTTTTATATTGTGAGTGCATGTACTTGGTCTTCCAATATGGCGCCTAACAAAATCTCGCGGCGCGGTGACATCATGCGGTAGCCCTCTATAGCAGTAGTTTCCCAATCTTCTGGCAGACTTCCATTACCACTCGATGCTCGTCTCATTTCTTCCCTAAACTTTTGATGTTCAACCTCTTTTAGTTTCCACCACTTAATCTACGGCTCCACTATTTCACGCTTCCTCTTTTTCACTTTCAAGCTCATCCTGTACATGACCACTCAATGTTGTCTAGCTACACTCTTCCCTGCCATCACTTTACAGTCTCCAATCTCCTTCAGGCGTGCTCATTGGGGATAGATTAGGGATAAAATTGGCTCATATTTTGTCGTTCAAATTCTGTAAAGCTGCTTTGCGGCAATGTTTATTGTTAAAAGCACTATACAAATAAACTTGACTTGACTTCAGGTTACCCCTTCTGCAGAGTATGCAGTCCACCTGTGTAGCTCTTCCTCCACTCTTAAACGTCATCCTGTGCTGCTCTTTCTTCTCAAAGTATGTATTGACTATTGCTAAATTCATCCTCTTTGAAAAATCAACCACCATTTGCCCTTCCACATTTCTCTCTCTTATACCATATTTGCCCATCACATCCTCATCTCCTCTGTTTCCCTCGCCAACATGTCTGTTGAAATCTGCTTCTATCAGCACGTGCTCCTCCCTCAGTATACTTTCTACCACTTCATCCATCTTTTCCCAGAAAACTTCATTCTCACATCCAACCTATGGGGCATACGTGCACACAACATTGATTACCACTCCTTGAATCTCCAACTTCATGCCTATCACTCTATCTGACACCCTCTTCACATCAATCACACTGTTGACCAACTTTCCCCTCAAAACAATACCAACACCATTTCTCTTTCCATCGACTCCATAATAAAACAACTTGCATCCACCACCAATGTCTTTGGCCTTGCTTCCCTTCCACCTTGTCTCCTACACACACAAAATGTCCAACTTCCTTCTTTCCATCAGACTCTCGCTCTACCAGTCAATGTTCCCACATTCAGTGTTCCTACCGTCAATTCTAAGCTCCTTCCTTTCCATCTTTCATGCTCTCTCCTAACATGCCTCCCCCCTCTCTTTATCCTCGGTTTTGACGGGGGGGGGGGGTGTTCAGGTTTTTGGCGCTTTTTTTTTTGTCAGATTTTCAGATCTTTGAGAGGAAATTTTATTTTGAAAAAGATGTCCTAGTAGAGTATCTGTAAGTTTATATTTTCCTACCAAGTTGTACACAAATGAAGGTCAAACCAGACAGAAATATACAAAGCAATGTAGAGTAGTGTCAAGGGCAGAGCGATCCAATCAGGAGCTATGGAACTGTCTGAATGTGTGTTTCAACATTCAATCCTCAATGATGAACCTTATTTTTGAACAAACTTATCTTTGTCTTTAAAAAAGATGCCACTATCATTAAGTGAAGTGCTACTGATATAATAAGAGGGTGTTCGTTATCCATGTAGCAAACAAGCTGTGACTTCATTAACTACTAAAACCTTTCTAAAGATTATTCATCATTATGAATTGATTATAGGTAGCTTGTTGGCAGTAAGAAAAAGTAAGAAAACGTTGAGCATTTACAATTTTCTCAAGTTTTTCATGCACACTGTTCTGTTTTAAACAGGAGTGATTGGTATGGGTCACTTCTGCTCCCATCGTGGTTTCTCCGATGCTGTGATGGACACCATTGCCCATCTTGTACCTCTGACTCGCCACCTCTGGCAGACCACCAAGCTGAAGATGCTGCCCACGCCGGCCAACTTTCATTACATCTTCAACCTACGTGACCTTTCCCGCATCTGGCAGGGCATGCTGAAAGTCACGGCCGACGTGGTCCATTCACCTCATGTAATGTCTGCTACCAAGAGCTGTTACTAAAAACTAAAGCACTGTTTAAAACACATGTTTACACAGTGTTAAACCCTGATTCATGATGCATAATTTTGTCCTCATGTCTTTTTAGTAAATAGTATTTTTAAAATTAATCTTTAAATATGAAAAAGAAACAATAAGCAAACATTTAGTGATGTATTACAATTTGACAAATATTTCTATTTCATTCAGTCATTCATTTTCTATACCATGTATACATTGTGGTAATTTTTATTTAGTCTTTTTATTTCAGGTTAGTTATAGTTAATTTTACAAGTGCTTAAGTATTTTTATTTTGGGGAATTGAGTAGTTTTAGTTTAGTTTTTGAGTTTCAGTTTTTCAGGTATTGCACAGCAAGCGTTGTTTTCTTTGGAGTTTTATGTCAGCCATTCTTACTGTCATCTTCTGGAACTTGTCTGTTACTGTCTCGAGAGGGAAAACAAAATGAAAATGAAGCTGATGTTACCTGCTATTTCATTTTATTTCATGTTGCATTGTTCATTGTAGTTTTTATTTCATTTCGATTTTTTTTGAAAGCTTGGTTTTATTTTTATTTCAGTTAGAATTATTTTTTCACTACTAGTTTTACTTTTAGTCTTTGGTTTTGTTCACTATATTAACCCTGGCACCACCGTGCCACCCATTTCTCAGCTTAAAATAATACTTATTTCTTGATGATGCCTGATTTAAAAAAAAAACTTCAAAGAAAGACTATGCTTAGCATCAAGGCATTTAAGCTGATACTGATGAAACGAGTGAACAATGCAATGCTTTTCCACAAAAATCTTTAAATGTAAACTCCAAAAGTGGTAACATTTTTATCACACTTGTGGGATATGATAGCCTTGATTAGGACAGTACAGTATAGGATGGAATAGAATAGGACAGTACAGAATATGCTGAGATGAAATTTCTCTAGAAAAATCAGCAATATATTTCTATAGACCTATATTTCATCAGTGCCTTAACCTGCAGTAAGCAAGCCTGAGTGTAGTAGTAAAGGCAACCCCCTAAGATGAAGCTAAAAACCTTGGGTTTTCCCCAAGGTTTCCCAATTGTGGTAGTTTTTTATTTAGTATTTAGTTTTTGGTTTGTTTTTTTTCAGGTTAGTTATAGTTTTACAAGTGCTTCATTAACAAGTGCTTAAGCTTTATTTTGGGGAACTGACAAGTTTTCGTTTACTTTTTATTTAGTTCTTTTAGGTACAGCACAGATGTTTCATCATATTTGGAGTTTTATGGCAGCCATTATAGCTGCCACCTTCTGGAACTAGTCCATTACTATCCCATGACTGTTGCCATGACTCATTTGTGGGAAAACCATCCTCCTCTGCCAGGCACTAGAAATACAACTAAGAAAAAAACAGGATGGGGTAGGATAGGATAGATGGAATGTGATAGGATAGGCTCAGATTGTATATGATGACGTGAAATGGAATGTTTTGGGATAGGATGGAGGTAATGAAAGATTTTGGGAAAAGCCGTGGCCGGCCTTGGACATAAGATACACATTACCATGAAGCATTATTGTCAGTTTTAGCTTTGATCATTGAGCCCGATTCACTTTTCATCCTGAAGGTCCTCCTGCGTCTTTGGAAGCATGAGTGTAAACGCGTAATTGCTGACCGCTTTACAAGCCCTGATGATGTGGCCTGGTTTGACCGGACACTGGCTGACCTGGCACAGAAGGAGCTGGGTGCCGACGCCCGCATGATTCTGGAAGTCGGAGAGGATGCCTACTTTGTGGACTTTCTCCAGGATGCACCTGAGCCTACAGGTACCACAAACTATCAGAATTATTTTGTCGCAAACAAATGTGTTCTAGTGAAGATCTGAATATTATGCTTTTTCTGGCTTTCTGTTCTTAAGAATCTCTTGAGAATGATGGCATTAATTAGATGTCTTAAACTATGATGGCTTGTATCTGAGCAGGGGAGGAACCAGAGGACACCACCTTTGATATGCCAAAGGTGTATGAGCCCATCGTTTCATTTGGTGACTTGTGTGAGAGACTGAACATGTTCCTAGACTTGTATAACGAGAGCATCCGTGGAGCTGGCATGGACCTGGTGTTCTTCACTGATGCCATGGTCCATCTGGTCAAGGTATATGGAAGCATCATGATCTTATAAATTTTGTTAAAAATAACTAAAAATCCATGAGTCTGTGCTTGTTCTAATATAGTATTGTTTTTACAGTAACAACTAATTCATATTGCCTTTCACATAATCTACGACTACCACTCAGTGATTATTTTTCTATAACAAAACAAACAACCTCACCTCAACCATGCACCCACAACCCCCCCAACTTTTTAACAATTTTCTTCAAAGTTATTTAAATGCAAACTATGAAGTACCTTGGTTAATATTAGCTCATCTGGAATGCAAAAAAAGACATGAAGCCCAAATGTTAGTATGCCAACAAGCTAGAATTGCTGGCATACTAACAATTCTATTGTCCCATAGAATTGTTGGTTACATCTTAATTTGAAATCTCTCTCTCTCTCTCAGGTGTCTCGGATAATCCGGAACCCCCGCGGGAATGCCCTCCTTGTTGGTGTGGGTGGCTCAGGCAAGCAGAGTCTAACGAGACTGGCATCTTTCATCGCGGGCTATGATATATTTCAGATCACACTGACACGGTTAGGCAATGGTCACACACGCCTGCTCTATTGTTAATCCTGTTTTTGTAGGCTGTTTAAATGATTTAGTGCTTAAGAATATCTGCTGTATGCATGAAAGAATATATTTTTTTTTAAATTGAAAGAAATAGATTAACAAGAAACACAGTAAATGACATTTTTCTTTATTAATAATAATAATAATAATAATAATAATAATAACTGTATATTGATGAATTTACAACAAAAACAAAGTCATAGAAATATGCATCCAAAAAATAAGAGTATAATAGATAAGAGTTTGACTATGTCCAGTTCTTTAGGAGGTGACATGCTCTTGAGATAAACGACTTCTTTCGGTTCCTGATAATGGTATCGCGAGACAACTTTTGTTCCTAGTTGTGTTCTTGTGGGCCACCATCCCTGGAAGGAACACATGATTTGGATGGTTAGGGTCCTTTATAATTTTTTCAAGCTCATGTATGGTCGCCTCATCTCTTTGTTCCTCCAGACTTAGAAGACTTGTGTTCTGGGTGGCAATTCTGGCCATACAGCGATTTTGCACTTGTTGTATTTCCTCTACGAGGTATTTCAGGATGCTGCTCCATTCCCACGATGCATACTCTAGCACCAGACGAATCTTACTGTGATCCCCACATCCTTGGGTAGATTAGCCTTCCTGCATTTGCGTCGGTAGCGTAACCTTTTGTTTGCTTTATTAAAAGGATCCTCCAGCAGATTTATTCTCAGACTTATTTTATTATCGCATGATTATTATCACAGATTTCAAAAATCATACTTTTTCTTTTTCGGAGACCAAATAGTGTTCGAGAAAAATGAATTTTCTTTAAAATGCCAGATGGACTTCCTGCGGTGGTGACATATGTGATTACATCAGGTGTCGCTTGGAGCCACTCGGCTGTTTATATTCTCTGTTTACATCATAGTTTTATTAGTTTTACAAGTATTTTTACTGAATTTAGCAGTTTTTAAATAAATATGCCCTATTGTGTAGCATATAAATACCAGAGTGATGCTAAAAAGAAAGCATAAGCTGGAACTAGGCTGCATTTCCATAGAGAAAATGTAAAGTGTGCTTGCTCTACTGTGGCAGAGTGTCACTGACAGAAACTGGATCAGACATGAGACCTCGCACTGCAAAACCTTTTTTACATGATCTACAGAAAGTGTGTGTATGGTGCAAAGTGTGTGTGTGTGGCTGCACGCTCTAAAGTCTCGGTTTAAAATGGCTCAACTCACAGTGAGACATGACATTTTGCCATCTAAAATCTTTTTTTTAAAATGATCTACATGGTGCTGGGTAGATTAATAGAGAGTGTGTGGCATGGTTCAGGACAAATGTGTCAGAGTTGGAATGGTGTTGATATCTCAAAGGCTGTAGGAGAAGTAACGGTGCCAAAAAAAACCAAAAATGGGTGAACAGTAGTAGTAGTAGTAGTAATAATAATAATGTAAACTTAAGAACATTCAGTGCTTCACGCTGCTTTGTGCAGCAAGTACAATAATAAATCTTCTTACTGTATTCCCCAAGTAGCCATGAGTCCACCAAGTGAATTGTCTGTAAGCTGCATAGTGCAGAGACCTGTAAAATAAAAAGCCTTTTTCTTAAAAAACGATATTTATACCTTTCCAACTCTGACGCATCCAGCTTGAACCAGTGTAGTGCGTTTGTATACAGCTTTTGAATAGATGCACTTGTTCTTTTATTCTTGTTTTTCTGTCATTTTTCTGTCATTTGTCACTTGGAGCCACTCAGCTGTTTATATTATCTGTTTACATCATAGTTTTGCTAGTTTTACAAGTATTTTTACTGAATTTTGCAGTTTTTAAATAAATATGCTCTATTGTGTAGCATATAAATACCACAGTGATGCTAAAAAAAGCATAAGCTTTCTTATATTCTCAATCTTTCTTATAATCTCGGCTTTCTTATAGCTTATTTAGCTTTCTTTATTAAAGCTTTCTTATATTCTCAGTCAATGAATGGGGCTCATGAATCCAATCGTCCTGCTCGGACATGCTTCACTGGAGACCAACTAAACTTCATGTGATACCTCCGGCCAACTCCCCTGACACATACATGCAATCAGGTCTGACCCGCTGATCTTTTCCTTTTTTTTCCTTTATTTTTTTCCCGCCATTTCACTTTCTTTCATTTTTTCCCCCCATTCAAATGAATGGAGTTTCGGGAGGAAAAACTTAGTCATGTCACGCTGCACGTTTCACACTCTAAAATCTCTGTTTTAAACCATGCCACATACTCTGTTAATCTACACAGCACCAGCACCATGTAGATTATGTAAAAAAAAATATTTTAGAGTGAATTGTCATGTCATGCGAGTTGAGCCATTTTAAATTGAGAGTTTAGAGCATGCATACACACATGCATATACACACACACACACACACACACACACACACACACACACACACACACACACACACACTGCCACACACACTATTTGTAGATCATGTAAAAAAGATTTTGCAGTGTGAGGTCTCATGTCTGATCCAATTTCTGTCAGTGACACGGCTCTGCCACAGCTGAGCAAGCACACTGCAAAAAGATTTAATTTGAGGAGAAAATTAATACTAGTGAAATTATCTTGCTGCATGGACAGATTTTTGCTTGACGACATCTTGGAATAAGTTGGTTTCAGTCTAGAACTAGGTTTAATAATCTCAGAATCTGTATCTTGTATTCTTCTAACAGGAAATGCTAGATCATTTCAACTATTTTCAAGATATTTTCACTTGCTAAGATATCATTTTTTGCAGTGCACACTGCATTTTCTCTGTAGAAATGCGGTCTACTTTCAGTTTGTGCTTTCTTTTTAGCATCATTGCGGCATATTTGCTACACAATGAGGCATACGTATTTAAAAATTGATAAATTCGGTAAAATACTTGCAAAACAAGAAAACTATGATGTAAACAGAGAATATAAACAGCTGAGAGGCTCAAAGTGACCACTACCTGATGTCATCGCATACATCACCACCACAGGACATCTGGCATTTTCAAGAAAATTCATTTTTCTCAAACACTATTTGGTCTCTGAAAATGAAAGTTTGATTTTTGAAATTTTTGAAAATTTCTTTTCCTTAAAATAAGTTTAAGAATAAATCCACTGGAGGATCCCTTTAATTATTTCATTAACATGGTGGTTCCAGCGCAGATCCTGTTGTTGCCAAACACCTAAGAGTGTACAGTAAACATCGAGACCCTCTTGATGGCAGCACTTCCTATGTACAAGTTGTCAGGCTGAATGGAAGCCTGGTTGAAGGATATCCATATGTCTTTAGTTTTCTTGCTGTTGAAAACCATTTGATTGGAACTTGACCACTCATGCAGATTATCAACTTGCATTGTTGACTCAGAAACCTTCGATGTACACAAGGTGCAATCATCAGCATACTTGGACATAGCAATACGCTTGCGCATATTCTCTGGTATTCCATCGTCAATGCCATTAATGAAAATATTGAACATCTACAGAGAGATTACAGAACCCTGTGAAATGCCAGCAGGGCAGGGCTTGGTTTTAGAGAGAATACCAGGAAGCCTTACTTGTTGCGTTTGTCTGGTTAGGAAGGTCTGAATCCATAACCATAAGGTTTTGTTGATACTGAGGTGCTTCAGCTTAAAAGGAGAAAATGATTCACAAAGTCAAATGCCTTGGAAAAATCAAGGAATAATGCATGAATATTTTTCTTACCCTGCGGCCTATTATCCGTGCTGTTAAACTGTGTCTGAGTGATGTTACTTAATGCTGAGACAGTTGATCTCCCTTCAGTAAAGGCATCTTGAGTTCCTCTTGATTTCAGTACATCTTTGTTCAGATAGATTTGATAGATTTGTTTAGACAGATTCTCCAGAACCTTGGTGAGGATGGGGAGCACTGATATCTGCCTAAAATCTGTTTCTATGTCCTCAGGCGGATGTACTTTAGGTACCGGGCTTACAAGTGCTTGCTTGTATACAAATCTCAAAAGACAACAGTTCTTCAGGTTAAAATAGAGATGATTCAACTTCAGCCATGGCTCCTTAAAGATCACAAAAAGGAACTTGGATAGGTTAACCTATTTAATCCAACAGCAGCCATCACTAAAACAGTGATATATAGCCAAAAGATCACTCTTTTGGCTATATATCACTGTTTTAGTGATGGCTGCTGTTGATTAAAAGGAGAAAATGATTATAGCAGTGTTATAATAATTCGAGCAAAAAATAGCAAGAACTCAAAAACTATGAAGCAGCCATTAAGGTGCAGTTACCTTTCTGGGTCCCAGCTACACCTTCCTATTTCTTTTACATATATTACATATTTATTTTAAAATGTAATGAAGAAGAAGCAGCATTTATTTGTCACATGTAGTTTTAGAGCACAGTGAAGTTCTTTCTCTGCATTTAACCCATCTGAGGCAGTGAACACGTGTACTAGACATGGAGTAATCATAATTGATTGTAATTGATTGCATTTTCTTATGTAATCATAATGTACTCGTATTTTTACTCAGGAAACATGCTGTAATTGTAGGTGCCAGTAATTGTAATCATAGGTACCAATAATGGTAATCATATAACAAAATTACATGATGGTAAAAATATAAGTGAAGAACATTGGTACCTTGTGTATACATGAACATCTTTGGTCCATTTACCTGCAAGGTCAGTAGACCATAACCCTCTGGGGTCTGAGGGTATTTTCTGGCACTCTTATGATTTTGGCATGCTCTGATTTTATCAATTTCAACAAATCTAAGCAGTATTTTCAAAGTCATATGACTTTGTATTCAGCACAAGTTCAGCTACAATAATATCTATGTAGTATGTATGTCATGATTGCACTTAAAAAAACATAAATGAAGATCGTTCTAAAAAAACCCCCTGCATTTTAGAATGTGTTGGAATGTGTGTGTGGGGGGAAAATGACCTTACCCATTCTGTCAAGCCGTTTTGGTCACTTGAGGTGATTCTGTTCAGTCTTAGGAATGCATCAAGCACAAAAACTTAAATCTCCATTGATTTGGACAATTAACTGGCCATAATAAATTTGTCCTATTGTTTCGGGATAAAGGGTTGGCAGTGGGAGGTGTATTCAATGAGAAGGGAAAAATATTTCCATTCACATTCAATGAATCAGCTGAATCATCCAAAGTGCATAAAATCCACATGCCATCTCACAAGTTTTACCTCCAAATAGCCTGAACTATGTCTGACAGATTTTATCCTGTTTATGGTGGGTGTTCCTGAGAGAAACCAATCGAAACCAAAAGAGTGAAAGTGATTATCATGCCGTTACCATGCAAATAGTCTTTTATGAATGCGTAATTGGGTGCTCAGCCCTCCGACTCCGGTGTGACTGAGGAAGGTGACAAGTTTTATGCTTTATCCAATTTAGGTAATTTTAAAAACAAAATATGGCAGTGGGCACATAGGAAAGTGTAAAGTATAAAGTTTGTGTCAATATGTTTATCATGCTTGTATGATAAAAAAAAACTTGAAGATATTTATCTCAATACATGACCAACTCATTCTAAACTTGTTGAGCTTTGCCAGTGAAGCTCTCAACCCCAAAGGGTTGAACACAATTGCACAGTAAATCTAGAATAAAAGTGTGTGCATGGTGCACTGTGATGGACTGATGTCCCATCCAGGCTGTATTCCTGCCTCACATTCAGTGTCACAGTGATGGGCTCCAGATCCACCATCACCCAGATTAGATAAAATCCTTCCTGAAAAAAAGAATGAAATATGAAAAGTCTATATGGTACATAATGAATGTAAAAATATATAATACTTTATTTTCACCATGTACAGGTCATATAACACTTCTAACCTGATGGAGGATCTGAAGGCGCTCTACAGAAAGGCAGGGCAACAGGGACGAGGTGTTACCTTTCTCTTCACCGACAACGAGATTAAAGATGAAGCCTTCCTTGAGTACATGAACAATGTGCTCTCATCTGGAGAGGTCTCTCTCTCTCACTCATATACACACACACCTTTCCAGACATCTCACCATTTCAGCATTTTGTTGATGAGTTAGGTCACAACTTTGGAGTCCACACACACCAGTTCATAAACCATGAGGTGATCGGTTGTGACCATGTTCACACATCTTTCCCTGTTGGGTAGACACATAGTCTACCACACTTCACTCACTCATGCACCCACATACTCATGACACAGGTGTAAGAGAAAAACAGAAGAAAATACATATGGATAATTTATAGATGAACACAAAGAAATGGTAGGTTGTGGATTGAAGCCCACAGGGAGTGCTCTGTTTATCATCTCGCAGCTCTAGCTGTGTCAGCTGCTTTCCCTGAAGCCATTATCATTAATCAGCAATTAAACACTCGAAAAGAGAGAGCTGGCTTTGATGGCACTGCTCCTGATGAGAAATATTAATAAACTGCACTGATGTGTATTGATCACACAGATTTTTAACTTGTAACGTTCAGCATTGGGCAAAAGTCAAGCCATTTTTTCATCATTTATCAAACACTAATATGATATGGCAGTTAGCTCATATTTATATTTAAACCAGTCAGTTTATTTAAATGTTGTGGTGGCTGCTTCTTTTTTCTTCTTCAAAATGTTGTCCTTTTACCAGTTTGCTTTTACTAAGATTGACAGACAAAAATGCCATGGCTTCTACTGGGACCAGCAGACCCAAGGCCTTGCCTCCTTTACTGAGACTGAAAGACACTTGGGCCACTGTTATTTTACTGAAACTTATCGAGGCCACTTCCTTCACTAAGATCAGTAGAAGCCATACCTCCTTCACTGAATATCAAACACTGAGGACATGTTCCATGTCACATGTACTGGGACAGACAGATACAGGATTCACTGCTCTTTCACTTCCTTGACTGCGACTGACAACCACAGACCCCTACACCTCCTTCACATCCTTCCCTAGGAATGACAGGCACGGAGTCCACAACTCCTTCACTTCCTTTACTGGCGCTGATGGACAGATATCTTACACCTCCTTCACTTCCATTACTCAGGACTGAAAAGCACACATCTGTTACCTACTTCATTTCCTTAACTGGGACTGGCAAGCAGACCTCATGCCTCCTTCACCTCCTTTATTGTCGTTGACCGACACATTCACTCCCTTCACTTGGACTGAGAGGCACAGACCCCACAGCTCCCTTACTTCTTCCAGTAGGACTGACAGGCAAAGAGTCCATTATACCTTCACTTCCCTTACTGGGACTGAGAGGTGCAAATCCCATGCTCCCTCTATGTCCTCCATTGGGACTGACCGGCACAGAGCCCTGCATGTGATTTCACTGTATATGATGAGTTCACTAAAGTGACTTGGGGAAACTTGGTGTTCTTTGCAGGTATCCAACCTTTTTGCACGTGATGAGAGTGACGAGATCCTCAGTGACCTTGTGCCAGTCATGAAACGGGAGTTTCCCCGGCAACCTCCCACCAATGAGAACTTGTATGACTTCTTTATGAGTCGTGTAAGGCAGAATCTGCATGTGGTATTATGCTTTTCACCAGTGGGAGAAAAGTTCCGCAACAGAGCGTTGAAGTTTCCTGCCCTCATCTCGGGATGCACCATGGACTGGTTCAGCCGTTGGCCTAAGGATGCCCTTGTTGCAGGTCTGCTTATATTTATTTGTACACACTTTTGCACTTAAATATTATGCTACTTAAGCAGATATATGCCTCTTTAATACATCTTTATGTGATAATGCAGAATGGAATGGGAAGGAGATGGAGGTAGAACCTATGATGAGGTGCACAGCAAGAAGAGATGGAAATAGGACTTACTGTAATCAAATGTAGACTGGGATGGGGCATGTAGGTGTGGCGGTTGTTTACTCGTTGCATTGTGATTGATGACACACCAATGATGCTTTTGGCACCCAACCGTTTATTCTGTTGACATTTATAACAAAGAGCAAAAGGTGATCATGAATCTTCACAAAGGCAGCCTCTCCCAGCCAGGGTAAATGCAGACTGACCCTTTAACCGCATTTCAATAATGAGAAAATAAAATACAAAAGAATTATCATAGAAAATAAATATATTGCATTAGGCCTGTATTGTTTATATTACATCAAGATCATGAAATGAATCTGAATCTTTCCCTTATTGGGTTAGTGAATACATGGTCACTGATCTGGCTAACCAGTGCTATCCAGTAACATTGAATAGAAAAATAACTTTCCAATAAACAAACTACTTGCTTAACATGGTAATGGGAGTTGGCTACATACCTGTTAACATTTATAACAAAGAGCAAAAGATGATCATGAATCTTCATAAAGGCAGCCTAACACAAGAAAGCAGAAAGCAGAAGCATGTGAAGATAACACTAGCTAACGTACAACAACAAAACCACATGGTTAGCAAAGCTAGCAGTCATGAGCTCTCAAAATACTCTTTACAAATGTAGTGACCAACACTGAGTGACACTATTCTTGTGCACTTATCATTTAATACATGAAGACACTATTACGTGCACTTAGACTCAGGTTATAGATCATTAAAGTGTAGATTATAATCCAACTGCTCTGGATACATAACTTTTTTAGCCAGGGTAAATGCAGACTGAGGAGAGGATGCAGAAATGCAGGGCATAGCTACAACAGTCCCATAGAGGGAGCTCTAACATAGGCATGTGGCGGGGAAACATTAAAAGGGCATATCACGGGTAAATTCAGGAGCAAGATCAAGGCTATATCCACACGACAACGGCAACGAGATGTTATTTAAAAATATATTGCGTCCAAATGGGCAACAATCAGTAAAATATCAGGTCCATATGGCAACGCAACGCTTGCTGAAAACGATGCAATACACATGCCACACCTCTAGGGGTGCTGTAAGACGGTCCCTTCGGAGACACCAGAACAATAGAAGAAGTAAGGACGCATGCGCATAAACTATTATGCGCGAGACTTCATATTAACCACAAAGTCAGGAAAATCTGTTTGTAAAATTACATTATAATGACCAAATACAATGAAAAGTATTTTTCCAGTCTCACCTGTGAAAGGTAATCCCATGTGATCTCATTTGGACGGCAAACCTGTTGGTACAGTTAAACGCAGCTAATCTTTATTCTCCGCTTTGACCTCTCCAAAATGGCGGCGAGGATGACATGATTCTACGCGGAAGGCGGCGTCTTTAATGGTCCGGAATAAATTGAATGATACACGTTGATGGATTAATTTGTTGTTTCTCACCTGTGAAAGGTAATCCCATATGATCTCGTTTGGACGGTAAACCTGTTGGTACAGTTAAACGCAGCATATGAATCTTTATTCTCCGCTTTGACCTATCCAATATGGCGACGAGGATGACGTATGATTCTACGTGGAAGGCGGCGTCTTTAATGGTCCGGAATAAATTGAATGATACACGTTGATGGATTAATTTCTTCTACGCCCTTTTTGAGGAATGTATTGTAGGACTTAAACCCACATCTGAAGAGGTGAGATCGCTCCTTTTTTTTTCCCTATTTTTGCTGGTGGGATTGACTCTGCCCTAAGGGCAGAGTCTCTCTCACTTTGCACCATTACACAATAAATATTCACAGTGAAAATATTTTGTAAGCGCGTTTCATGAACCAAGTTATAGGATTTGTTGACAACTCACATCGAGTTCGTTACACTTCTACCCGGCGTGAAGCACTCACAGTCATGTGGTTGTGACGTCATCGTAAACAAATCCGTTCTACTCATCCAGACGACTTCACAACGGCAACGTTGCCAGATCTTTCCACTCTGGAACCCGTTCTCAAAAAGATTGCGTTTTGGGCACCCAAAACGCCGGTGCCGTGTGGACGCCAGGCCTAAACGATAAGCAATTGTATCGGAGTCACCTGAATCCGTTGCCATGTGGACAGGGCCCAAGTTTAAGTCAAGTTTATTTGTATAGCGCTTTTAACAATAAACATTGTCGCAAAGCAGCTTTACAGAATCTGAACGACTTAAAACATGAGCTAATTTTGTCCCTAATCTATCCCCAATGAGCAAGCCTGTGGCGACGGTGGCAAGGAAAAACTCCCTCAGACGACATGAGGAAGAAACATCGAGAGGAACCAGACTCAAAAGGGAACCCATCCTCATTTGGGCAACAACAGACAGCATGACTATAACATTAACAGTTTTAACATGAAGACAGTTTCGTTGATGTTATAAACTCTTCATTGATGGAAACTTGAGTGCAAAACTGTTCATGACAACTGCAGTCCTAAAGTTAGCAAGTCAACTGTAGTCCTCAGCCATAAAAGCATGACTGTAAGAGTCCAGAGCATCCTCCAGGTATAACCCTCAACTGTCCTCATGGGGCTGTCCTTCACAGGAGCGATGCGATAAAACTCCGACCAGACACAGGGCACCAGGACGGACCAAGCAGGTCCGAGGGGCAGAAGAGGCCAGCATCTCAACCCCAGGACCAACATGTAACCCAGAGGGACAGATGGGGGGGGGGGGAGAAAACACAGGTTGTTAGGTATGCCCTAAAAATGACACAAGTATTAAATCTGTGTGGTAGGCTCGCAGAGACGAGAGTCTTGACATCAGGCATAATACACAACAATGGCATGTTAATATGGTTAAAAAAATATGACCTGCTCTGGCTGGATGCTTGATTGGGTGATGGGAGCACACTCCTCAGCAATGATGAGATGCAGATGAGACCCTTGGGGCTGGCCAAGACAATTCAGTTACATTTCACCGGGTCTGGGACATGCGACAGAATGTCTGACGGCCGGCCAATTCCCTGCAGGCTACGATAGCCAGTTGAGGTCTCCACCCTCTCCACCAAAAGATTTCCTGTTGACTCCATGTAACTCAGAGGAACAGATTTGGGGGGGAGGGAAAGAAAACGCAGGTTGTTAGGTATGCCCAATGTCACCTGAATAAGTAGGAACAGTATACATATTGCACTGAGTACAAGCAGGGACTCCGGCAACTAACCATGACAGCATAAGTAAAAGGGGAGAGCCAGAAGGTAACACAGGCATGAGGGAGCCCCGGGACATAAAGCAGCCAGCCACTACACCGTCAACAAACTCGAGTGAGCAAGCGAGTGGGGACTGACAGCATCCATACATCCCAGTTTACGAAAACATTCTATGTCTGAGGACCCTCTAGATCTACACCTTTACCTCATAAACACCATTAACAAAAGGCTTGGCTAAACAGATATGTTTTCAGCCTAGACTTAAATGCTGAGACTGTGTCTGATTCCCGAACATTACTTGGAAGGCTGTTCCATAACTGTGGGGCTTTGTAAGAAAAGGCTGTGCCCCCTGATGTAGCCTTCACTATACGAGGTACCAGCAGATAGCCTGCACCTTTTGATCTAAGTAGGCGTGGCGGGTCATAGAGGAGCAGAAGTTCACTCAGGTACTGTGGTGCGAGACCATTTAGTGCTTTAAAGGTCAATAATAGTATTTTATAATCAATACGAAATTTGATTGGGAGCCAATGCAGTGTGGATAAGACAGGCGTGATGTGGTCATATTTTCTAGTTCTAGTAAGGACTCTTGCTGCTGCATTTTGAACTAAGTGGAGCTTGTTTATGCACTTATTGGAACATCCAGACAGTAAGGCATTACAATAATCCAACCTGGAGGTAACGAAAGCATGGACTAGTTTTTCCGCATCATGTAATGACATTAAATTTCTTATCTTTGCAATATTTCTGAGATGAAAGAAAGCTATCCGGGTGATATCAATGTGAGTTTCGAATGAAAGACTGGGGTCAATAATCACTCCGAGGTCTTTTACTGCTGCACATGAAGAAACAGAAAGGCCATCCAGAGTCACTGTGTAATCAGAAAACTTACTTCTAGCTGTATGTGGTCCTAGTACAAGTACTTCAGTCTTGTCAGAGTTAAGCAGAAGGAAATTAATAAGCATCCAGTGTCTAATGTCCTTAACACATTTCTCAATTCTATAAAGCTGGTGTCTCTCATCAGGTTTTGCAGAGACATACAACTGTGTGTCATCAGCATAACAGTGGAAACTAATACAATGTTTACGAATAATATCACCCAGAGGTAAGATATATAGAGAAAAAAGCAGTGGACCCAAGACAGAACCTTGTGGAACACCAAACTTTACCTCAGTACGTCTAGAAATATCACCATTTATATCAACATACTGATAACGATCAGTTAAATAAGACCTGAGCCAGGAGAGGGCCGTTCCCTTAACTCCCACAACATTTTCTAGTCTATCCAGAAGAATGGAATGATCAATGGTATCAAATGCTGCACTAAGGTCAAGCAACACAAGTAGCGAGATACAGCCCTGATCAGACGCCAACAGTAGGTCATTTACTACTTTAACCAGTGCTGTCTCTGTGCTATGATGAGGTCTAAATCGTGACTGATACATTTCATGGATGTTATTCCTATGTAAATATGAGCATAACTGTTGTGCCACAGCTTTTTCAAGGATCTTGGAGATAAAGAGGAGGTTTGATATTGGCCGATAATTGGACAGCTGACAGGGATCAAGGTCAGGTTTTTTAATCAGGGGTTTGATAACTGCTAGTTTAAAGGATTTGGGTACATAGCCAATCGTAGGAGAAGAATTTATTATTTTTAGAAGCAGTTCAATTACTTCAGGTATTATCTGTTTGAATAGATGTGTAGGTAAGGGATCTAGTACGCAAGTTGAGGCTTTTGATGCAGAGATTAATGAAAATAATTCAGTTTCTTTAAGGGGGGTAAAACATTCTAACTGATGATCTGATACAGTTATATAGTTAGCTACAAGGTCACTTTCATTGTCTGACCTTAAATTAGTAGTTTGAATTTTTTGTCGGATATTCTCAATTTTGTCATTAAAAAAAATCATGAAGTCGTTGCTACTACATACTGCAGGTGTGCATGTGTCTATAGTGGACTTATTCCTGGTTAATTTTGCTACAGTATTAAATAGGAATCTAGGATTATTTTTGTTATCTTCTATTAGGGAGGAGAGATATGTTGATCTCGCAGCACTAAGAGCTTTTCTATACTTCAGAAAGCTCTCCTTCCACGCTAATTTGAACACTACCAATTTTGTTTGACGCCATTTATGTTCCAATTTTCGAGTGGTCTGTTTTAATGTGCGAGTGTCATCATTATACCAGGGTGCTAATTTTTTTGTCTCTGACCATTTTCCTTTTTAGAGGAGCTACATTATCTAAGGTATGGGGGAATGTTGACTCTAAGCATTCAGTTGCCTGATC